>NC_072034.1:8690357-8991071 GCF_027791375.1 Indicator indicator
CCTTCTTCTCCAATAAGTGTAAAACATGTCTGAAAAACTTAAGAACGTAAATGCATGAAGAAAATCTTGAGAACCATTAAGAAAATATTTTACCACGTAAGAAATAAACATATAAAACTGGATAAGCAAAGTTGTTCTAATTGCCAAGTAAAGTTTTCTACATCTTCTGCACTTTGAGAATCCTACTCTGAATAAACAGTGGGATCTCAAATAGACAGCAAACTACTCGGTTACACACAAATACACCGTATAAGCAACAGCATGACACTTCAAGAACTGGAACTGCATATCAAGAGTTAATCTTTTTGGCCATGTGCAGACAGCTGATTTTCCTCCCTCCTGCATGGAGGACCTCCTGTAAGGGCAAATTAGAGACAGCAGAAGTATGGGTGTCTTTGTGTTTTTCTTTTTTTGCAGGGAGAGCGGGCAGGTTTAAAGGACACTGAAATTGGTGCAGAACAAAAGATTTTAAGATCAGGTCATTCACTTACAACTGTTAGGAACCAGACTGAGAGTCTGTATCAGATTATGAAAGGGGATTACCTAAACTCACACTCCATTCAAATCACACAAGGAATGCAGATTTTTTTTGCTGCTGTAGATCTTTTAATGCTGTATCAAGGGCACCAGTGATAACCAACTGGAGGAAAAAACCTTCAGCCCTAAATATTCACGTCATTATTATTACCACACACAGAGCACTTCAGCTCTAACTGGATAAACTTAATCTCCAGCTACAGAAGACAAGTAATCAGGAGAGGCTGTTTAGGACAAAACTGCTGGTCTCTCTTTACAGCACAAGGCAACTCTCAGGCATTTCTCCCAGAAGCAGAGGGCGTAACTCAGGATCAGGTTACATCCGATCTAATTAACACCGCTTGAGCTTTTTTTCCCCCTTAGCTCTGTAATACCTGTGCTGTCTTAAAAGTTTTGCCGACGTGAAGCTTTAGTGGTTGTCACTGCAAGATCGGGAAGATCTGCTGGATGCTGTTTTGTACAGGTGAGGCAAACTGAAATTTTCAGTCCTTTTGGAAAGGTGGAAATGTTTGACTGAGTAATGGTAAATTGCCTTCTCCATGAGTAGTAAAGTGCAATTTGTCATAGACTCTTTAGTAAACACTGGTACAAGAAAGCATTTAGAACTTGCTTTTCCTGCAGTCAGTAATCCCCACCAGCTAGTTCTTAGCCACTAACAATTACAATTCATTTGGACTATAACATCTCATTTATACTGGCACATAGAAGTATATGTGAGTGGATTCTACTTACTCAGTAAGTATTACTGATAAGTTGTGCCTTGAAATACTCAATGAACAGCTGCCTGGATGTCCTACTTCCAATGTCAAATTTAATCCTAAAATGTATTGGAAAAGCGAGGAAAGAAGAAAGGCTTTACCTGGTCCTAATATGAAGCCAACTGCTTGACAGGCACTGGTATTAGCCATGGCACTTGTTCTTTCCTTAAGAGAAGTGGCACCCGAAATATACGATCGAACTACAGCCACATTTCCTTAAAAACCACAAACCCAAGAACACGTTTGTGTAAATATCAAGTTATATTCTTAAATTACACAGCTACATTTATTTTAAGGGGGGGTGTCTTATTTTGCAAGAGAATAAAACCCAGCACACCCTCCTGTATTTATACATAGCTGCACAACTACGGTTTTATTATAAACTAGCACTGACTGAGCCTTTGCTTTTTAAGTAGCAAGTTATCATTCACATGATGGTAAATCTGATACTAAAATGTCATGTTAACTATCTTACACAAGACAGAGAATTTAGTAATTACCAGAAACATACATTTTGCTATGGTTACCTGCTCCAAATCCCACAAGAGCACGTGCAGACAGCATGTAGTATTTGTTGTGTGAATGAGGTACATGGACGTAGGCATAAAGACAATTAGCAGCTACTGAGATAGCAGTGGAAACTAGGAGAGGTTCCCTCCGTGGCCTGTAGTTGGACCACAGCCCAAACAGGGGAGAAGAGACCATCTGGCCAATGCTATATGAAGCTATAATCCAGCCCAAGAAACTCCCATCTGCTGTTGGATCAATCTGTAGAAACAAATGAACCGATTCTATGGGTAAAGCATAAGGAAATTTTAGAGTCAGTACCTGAAATAGCTGAACTTCCACACTGTAATTCTGACGGTAGATGGCACTGTGCAGTGCAGTGTCAAACCTCAGCTACCACTAAACAAGTTTCTGTGCCTGCATGGCATTGTGAGGTCTTTAATACAAACAGACTGCTCTGCACATGCCTAAATCTGTCCTGGTTTACTAGGCTGGTGATGCATTTTCCTTTCTTTTCCAAAAATTTAGCACCAGCCTCACTTTTCACAATACCTCTGGGACTCTGTGAGACATGTTCTTCCAAATTGGCATTTAAATTCCTTTCTACTATTACAGGAGCAGTAAAATCCTAGCACAGATTACAGTTTTAGTGACCTTTTATGTCAACAAAGAGGAGAAAAAAAGAAAAAACAGAGACTAAAACCACTAATCTAGAAAACAGGCAATTCCCTGTTAAGAATATCAAGGCCTACATGCAACCTCACATTTACAGAACAACTTCTATCTTCACCATCCACTTTTATTCCAAAATGCACACAATCCTTGTGTATGATGTTTTAACAATACAAATACATTCAGATAAAGAGATTTCTATTGATTTACTGTCCATTAAAACAGTTAAATATGTTGGAAAACCAAACATCTCTGGATTACGATGCAGCTTTCTATACTCAAGAAATTAACTGCGAGAGTTTACATTAAATAATTCAATCCAAGGGGATGGCAAAATAAAAGTCTCTTATAACTACATTTCTTTTCCTAAATAAACCACCAAGTTTTCTATTACATACTTTCTAAAGAAGACATTTCTGTTCTTATTAAAAAGAAACATATTTACCAACCTTCTGGAGATATGGCCACACAGACATAATTACAATTGAGAAACCTGGAATGCAGTGAAAACATAACTGAAGTTACTTTATTTGCCATGTTTTTCAGTAATTCACTTTACTGGAGATGCATTCTTCTGTTCCTATGACTATTATGATCTAAAACTGTGCTTCAGTCTGTTACCTGAAAAACTATGTATTATGTGCTTGTTTAAGGAGTAGTAATTCCTCCTAACAAGAGAAACTGTTTCTAAAAGGATTATTTTACAGATGCATGCAAGCTAAACAAAAAACCTCCCATGACAAGAACACTGATGTGCCAAGCAAACTGCAGGGGATTTTTCTTCCCAATGGAAAGACAAGGTCCCCAGAGCAAAAAGAATTCTTGAGACACTGATATATCTCTATTCAATTATCAATTTTAATACATCAAATAAAAACCCCACACTCAATAGTATTAAAGGAGCTATGTAGCTGAACTGTAGAAAAGCCCCTAATTTCCAGAACAAAATATGTGTTTACTCACCTACACTACTAAGAAACATAGTCAGATACATAACCCAGATGGATCGCCACCTGCTCTTATAATGCTCTTCTGATTCCACAACATCCCTGTTTTTGAACCACAAGTCAAGAGAGAAAGAATTTCTTTTAGAAGCAAGCTAATTTTTCACTGAAAAAATACTAGATTGGCAAATCAAAAAAATCAGTAAGTGCTATCATGTACCATTGCATTCAAACCTCACACAATGAGATCTTTCTCTAGAAAGATGTTAAACTCTGCAAGCTCTTTGCATAGAAACCTTGGAGCATCACAGATATCACATAAAGGCTTTTAAAAGTACCTATTAAACCATCAAACCTTGGACACCTTCTCTGAACTGTGCCTTTAAAGTTAAAAAACCTCAAACTAATGATTAGACTAGGAGGTGTGGGCAGTCTACCTTTACCAAGAGAAAATAACTATACAGGGTAAAAGACGTTGCTAAGGATTCTAATAGCTGCAAAAAAAATAAAGCAGAAGTTGCAAACTTTGTGAGCAGTAAATGTATTCTTCTAAAATTTATGAGCACCTTCTGAGACCCTTTTTCAGAAGGAAGAACACTTCAGTTCCTCATTTCCTGAAGCATTCTAAAAAAAAAACCAACAAAATAAACAAACAAAACAACCTGTCCAAAAGATGCAGATCTAGCCTATACATGTCTGAAAACAGTGTCTAAACATTCTTGATATAGGTCTGTCCTGGTTTAGGCTGGGATAGAGTTGATTTTTCTTCTTAGTTGGTGGTGCAGTGCTGTGTTCTGGATTTAGTGTGAGAGTAACGTTTCTAACACACTGATGGTTTAGTTGCTAAGTGGCACTTACTCTAAGGTAAGGATTTTTCACTTTCTCCATGCTCTGCCTTTGAGCAGGTGCACAAGGAGCTGGGAGTGATCATGGCTAGGGTCAGCCGTCTTGGCAACACACCCTAGTCACACCATAGGACACCATGCTCAGTTTAAACCACGGCGATCATACATAGACTTGGGCAGAAACATAATTTTAAAGCTAATATAGTTATTTCTCAGTGTGATTTGTACGTTTATCTCTTCAGAAATGCTTACACCATTGAAGTCTCCAGGTTCAATGAAACTTCAACCTCATACACGACGTTCCTAAATGTACTTTGCAACCTTAGTGCCCATCACGCCAAGGAACATGCCAGTGGGACTGCTGCATATGCTATGTGTATGCTATGTTTGGGAACTTAGGGATTCACGTTAGACCAAAAGGTAACGCCCGAGTGTGGGAACACTTCAGCAAAGCCAGCTTTTTTTAAACTGACGGAGGCAGCACCTGCCGCGCCCTGCTCCCGAGCTCGGGGCAGGCCGAAGAGCCGCCGCGCGTCCGAGTCCCGGCACGGCGCAGTCAGCGAAGGCGACGTCGGTATCTGTCTCCCTCCCTAACCGCTCCGCCGGCTCCCGAGGCGAGCAGCTTCCCTCAAGATAAGGCTTTCCTCGCGGCGCAAAGCACACACGGATGGGCAGAAAGACTTATTGCCCACGGGTGGCTCCCCCGGTGACTGGCGGGACTGTCGCCTCCCCTCTCGCGGGAGGAGGGAGCGCTAGGAGGCGCAGCTCTCCTCAGCCCGCAGCACTAGGAGGGGCCTCACCGCCTTACACAGGAAGGGCATGGGAAAGAAGAAGCCCCTACCTGCTCTCCTCCTCCTCCTCCTCTTCCGCTCCTCCGGGACTCAGCAAAGGCTCCTGCCCCTCAGCAGTCACCTCCGGACTAGAGACGGCGGTCGCCATAGCCCGCAACGACCTCTTCCTAGTGCCGAGATCCACCCCCAACCCCTCCCGGTCACCCTTGGCCACGTCGGCCTTCCGCCGCTGGGGGGCGCTGCCGCAGAGCGCGAGGGCCCGGACCCCACCGCGGGAAGGCGGCGGGGCGGTCACGCGCACGGGGGCAGAACCCGTTTCAGCTGAGCGGCTGCGTACGTGCGCCCGCCCGCCCGCGCGCGGCCTGGCCACGCCCTCCTCCCCCCGCCCACCCTCGCTCTTCCAGCCCATGTGGAGTTTCAGCGCCGGGCCGTTGGTGAGTGACCTTTGTGGGGCAGGCGGTGGGGAAGGAGTAGCCCGGCAAACGGTGGGTGGTCTTCCTCAGGACCCTACCTAAGGGGGACGAGGGACTGTTCTCCATTGAGGCACTTTCCTTGCTGTCGTGCCGGACTCCGGTCCTATCACCGGTGAGGCAGTTTCGTCCCACGGCGGGCTACCAATGCCTCTTTTGGTGCGGGGGTATGGGCTGGTTGTCCAGTGGGCCCCTGGGGGCTGAGAGATGCGGGAGTCCCTGTTCCTGTCGCGCCTCGGGGCGGTAACGGGCTCGTAGGCGCTTCCCCCGCCCTTTTTCGTAGCTGCTTAGGAGACCGCCTGGGTCCCGCTCGGGGCGGGCCGAGGGCTCGGCGGTTGGAGTGGGGGGGTTTCCGCAAGCAACGCTTGAGATTAAGGGGGCGACCTGCGGTTTGGGTCGGCAAGGCACCGTCTGTCCAGCCCTGCACTTTGAACCCCGCACGGGTTCGGGCTTGGCTCCCCGCCCGCTGATAACCGGAGATAAGGAGTAGAGAAGAGGTAGGTGGGCAGCGTTGGGGAGCTGCTCGGAGGCCGCTGCTGGCTTAGGCCCCTTTGTTTATCTGCAGGCTCCTCTGTGTATGGAGCTGTTGTGGGGCTTGTTTATGGCTTGTGGCTCCTTTTGTTTTGTTTTGGTGTTTTAAAACGTCTTCTATTGGAGGGGGAAAAAGGCTTATTCTTACATTAATTGGAAGGGAGATTAAAAAAAAAATGCAGGGAAATTAAGGAGTCAGCCTTTCGGGTTGAGTTCTTGGTGGTAATAGCAGATTAGCAAATCAGCTAGTGCAGCAGATACTGATACCAGCAAATTGGCAAATCAACTGGTTCAAGCAGAGCTTAGCTAAAAGCAAGAATTTGAGCAAGTGAGAATCTGAACTAAAACAGCAAGTTAGCTGTTTCATATTCATCTATAGAAGCAGTAGTCTGGGCCTTTAATGAAGTCTGTAGTTACCAGTGGTGTTTTTCTTGTAACCGCAGTTGCATGCACTGGTTAAAAAGGAATAGCAGACCTTTCTGTAGGATTCTGGATGGATTTTTGTGACTGTTTCTATGAAGGGTATGCACTAGAAAGGTAGGCAGTATGATGGTTCTCTGCCTGGAGTAAGAATCTACTTGTAATTTATCTCTAAGTGTCCTTGCCTTCTCTGGAAAATACTGTTTTAAAATGTAAAGATTTTTAGCGGATCACTTCTTAATGTGCCTTTATATTTGTTACAATTATGTAAAGCTTACTATGTTAGTAATATTCTCTTTGAATATTCATAACACAGGTACTGCTTCGTGGGTTATACAGTTAAGCAGTGTCTTTGTGGGGTCACTGCTACCAGCTGTCCTGCATTACAAAGGGGCTGTGATGTCCTGTGTGTGGTGTCAAATGGTAGAAATGCATTTGCATTCCAAAGCAGGCTCTACTGATTCTTTGCTCAGCTTCAAAGTCTTACTGCTAAAATACACTCTGTACTTCTACTGTCAAGTTGTGAAACTTCAGGCTCCAGCAGCTGGATTTACCTTTTCTGACAGTAAAAGTATTGGCAGTTTCCGTGTAGGCATTGATGGGCAGTGACAGAAGCATGTCCAGCCCTTCTGTTACTAAGATAAACAAAAAGGGAAGATGACCCCTATTTTATCTCAGCAATATTTCTGAGAAGTTCTCTACAACATGCTTCACATACTCAGAATATTTTGTTTGTTTTAGTATTTCCTGTACTCTTTCCCGTAGTGGTTTAATCTCAAATCTGATTAATTGAAATATCTTGAGTTATGTTAGAGTTCTTATTCAGTCAATGAAATAGAATACAAGATGAGACAACCCTTTCACCTCAATCAATGGTGCATTTAAATGTAATGTACTTGTCTGGAAACTTGTGTTGGCACTTGCTTGGTGCAACAAAGGGAGCTCATCATGCTGGCTTTCAGACTCACAGCAAAATCTATGTCTTCATGTTTTCTTTCCTATTTGACTTTCATTTTGTACAGTGTTCGAAAACAAAACTAAAACAAACAAATAAAAAAAACCTCACCAAAACAGCAACCAAAACATGCAAGGCTCTTTTGTTAGGCAGCAAAACAGTCATTAAGCATTCTTTTCATAATTACTGGTAAGCAGCCTGACAATAAGAGTGTAGATCTAGTTTTAGTATATTTTACATACCGTAGATTTAACTCTGGTGTCTACTCACTCTGAACTGCCTCCTCAGCCACACCGAGGGTCCACTCTGCATTGCTGTCCCTGTCCCCACTATCCGGTTCACTTCTAAGAACAGGAAAATACCAAGCTGTCCCCCTGCACCAGAGGAGGGACAAACATTGCAGAGGCTGGGAAACACTTCTCCTCTGACACCCCAGCAGCACATGCGGCCAGTGGGATAACTCCGGAGTGGACAAGGAAAAGACTTACGCGGAGGTTGTGATTCTAGTAGAGCAAGCAGGTGTGGATCAGAAAAGCTTGGAACTGGGGGAGCAGAAACTAATGGTTTCTACTGTGTTAAAATAGAAGGCCTCACTCTGCCTTTCTGGTCATGTCAGGTGTTTATTTTTGCACTGTAGTGGCTGAATGTAGAACCATTGTGGCTTTCTAGGATGCTTGTTCTAGTGTTGAAGTGCCTTAAGTTGTCTATAATTTCTGTGTTGATACTAACTTACTCTAGGTATTAAAGGTTTTCAAGCGTTTTTTCTTTCTTTCTGTATATTGATTCTTAAGTACTGACTTTTTAGAAGTGAAAAGGAATGTATTTATTGATCTGATCATAGTTTTAAGTTGTTATAGTCAGACAAGTTTATTTTAAGAATGACCATATTAAAATGTGGCAGAATAAATTAATTTTGGATTAAAATAAATAAAGAACAAACAAACTGAAAAGCTCCACTCAAAATCCATGACTTAAATAATGTTGTATTGGGTTTGTGTAGCAAGGTTTGGGTAGTTGGGGGGCTACAGAGGTGGCTTCTATGAGAAGCTGCTGGAAACTTCCCCTGTGTCCTATAGAGGTTTCACTGCAACTATTTTGGAGTGTGATGAAGTTACTTAGACCATTTTGGAAACATCTGGAAACACTAGAAAGTAATGAAAGCTAACTTCCTAACCAAATAATTGGTTATTAAATCTATTGTTTTCTTAGGTGTACGCAGATCCTGGACTTTTTTTTTAACCTGAATAATCTGCTGACCTGCTGACTGAGAAACCAGATTTGAGTTACTACTTTTTTTTTTTTTTTTTCTTCCTGCTTGGAAGAGCACAGCAGTGGCTCACTGCTCACTTCAGTAAGTATTGCTTTGAAAATAGTACTCTGCTTGCCTAAAAGCTTGCTTTTGTTATGTTTGAGCTAGTGTATTTGCTGAAAGAGAAATTACACTGGTAAGGATTTTTATGGCAAAAAATTTCTTCCCTGAAGGGAGTAGGAGCATCATTTTCAAAGCCATAAGAAATGAGTTGGGTCAAATTAGAAAGGAATGGATTAAAAAAACGGTTAGGATCAGCATACCATTGAAGGGCAGGCTTACAAAAATAAGCTTTCTCTTCATCAGTGACTGAAGCAACTTTTCTTTCTTTCTCTTTTATGAGGAAATAATTGTGTAGTTAAAGATCTAATTTTCTGGATGTCTATGTATTGTTTCAGTCTTTCCTTGACTGAAAAGTTTTTGCCATCACAATTATATTGAGAGGACAAAGATCAATGCCACTTTGTTTTACCCATTCAAGTCCAAGAATATGTAGTTTTATGCCTCTTGAGTTGGCTTGTCATTAGTTATGCAATTAAGCTCTGGCTGTATTGGGCATGTTAAATTCCTGCTCCTAAATTCTGTTCTCCCAAAAAAGCTGGAGTTTGTGTTAACTACCTTTGTATTTTGTTTAAAACAGGGAGAACTGACCTGAATGTCAAGGTTAGCTTCTTTGGAATAAAATCATCTGGCTTTCTGGCTTAGGGATACCAGAATAGGAGCCTACTTTGTGTTACAATTGATGAACTTGCCTTTCAAGTTAACCCCTTTAACTGCATTGTTTTCACCTCTTTTTTTTTTTTTTTTTCTAGATGTCATTTTGTTGCTAATGGGTGTAAGTAAATTAGATGTCTTATACAGAAAGCTGCTCCTCACTAAACTTTTCATCAGAGGATGGGGAAAGCCAGAGGATCTGAAAAGGTGATTTGTTAAAAAGTAACAACACAAACTGTACTCGAAAGGAAAAAACCCAACCCTTGAAGTACCAACAGTTGTTACTATCCTGTATGTAAAAATACCCAAATGTGCCAAAATATGTTTTGTTCATGAAGTCATGTGTTTCTGTATCAGGAGAGAAATTGGATTTAAAAGAAGTCTTAAAGGGGTTTCCTCAATGTTTTTGCTTAGAGAGGCTCTTCCTAAGACAACTTGTGTCTACATTTTCCACTTACGCATATATGATAACATACTTCAAGCAGCATCTTTGAAAGTGTGTTTTAAAAACATAACTTGCTGAATTTTTCAGAGGAATTGTTCTGTTTAAAGAGGATTTTCCTGGCTTTTTGTAACTCTTAATAATAATGAGCTTAGAAAGTGTAAGATGTAATCAGAAGTTTCATAGCCCAAAGTAGTAAACTCATTCTTTTTAGAAATCTTAAAAATTAGGAAAGAAATGCTAATACTTCTTAATTTTAAAATATTTTGACTGTTATTAGTTATTATTAACACCTGGAAGTTGAGCTCTTGCATTTCTTAAGTTTAAAAATTGACTGAGTGTATATATTCTGCATCATGTGGTGTTTGAATAGGAAACGATAAATCTGCTCTTAAGTTATGTGTTTGAAAATTAATAAAGAAATGTTTTAATACTGAAATAAAATCTTAGTCACCCTGGATAGCAGTGGAGTCATGTTGGGGGTTGTTTTTTCTATTTAAGTCCAAGTGAAACATCTCCTTTTGAGGTGGCACTTGAATTGCTTTGCATATTTTTTTTTGGAGAGTTTTCCTCTTAAGTAGCGGAGTTGTTGCAAAATGAGAATGTTGAATTTTTAAAGCGTTAGTTTACTTTTGTTGGGGTTTTCTTCTGGTTGCAGCGTTTCTGTGTTCTGTTACCTGTCTGTATATCTGAAAAGGGACATTTTTATATTCCCAAAACCTGCTCGTAGAAACAATATATTAAGTTCTTGGCAAGACATGGTCAAGTTTCACTGCCCCATCCCCATGTCCCCACAACAAAACTGCTGCTGGGGAGCTTCTCACTATTTCTGCTAACTGCTGCAATACTAGGCAAGGTTTTAACTTCTTGTGTGGGGTTTATAATCCCACTAATGTCAAACAGCCATAAAGAAGCGCTGTGGGTAGTAATAATGGTAGCAGGTGTGGCTCTTCCTTTTTCATAGCTGGGAAGAAATCCTCTCACAGGAGCTCAAAAGCTGTGGGAGAAACATGAGGCTTGCTCATCTGAAAGTGGAAGAAGAATTTGTTTTCTCCGTTGCCTTTTAAGGGGAAGAAGAGCTGTTCCCCAGCAGTCTGTCTTCACCTGGATGAAAAAGGAAAAATGATCCTGACTCCTCACAGGGGCTAGTGAGGGGAAGGAGTACCACTGCTTAGTGTATATGCCCTGTCATACCAGAAACAGTGTCAGCATCATCTGTTTTGTTTGTTTTTCAACTTGTCACTGTGAAGCTCCATTAAAAGGAATCACATTAAAAGTGCGTTTTTTACACTTGAAGGATTAACTGAGATGACTGATATTACACACTTGTCTGCCTAGATGACATCTAAGTTTTATCTGCACACCCTCAATGTGATGACTGTTGATATCCTAATGCTTTAGCCTCAACTCACTAGCAAGGGTTGAAATTCCTCAACACATGCCAGATTTAGCCTTCATGATTCCTAACTACAAAGGAAGTACATAAATGCAGTATTATTGGAGGTTTTCCTGTCAAGCAAAGCATCTCTTCATTTAGCTTACCCTTCAGACTAATTTCTCATTCCTTTATTTATTTTCTCAGAAATACTTAATACTCTTGCTGTGCACATCAAAGGCTATGTAGTAGAACTGTTTTTGATATGAGGTTAGACTGTGTTTTCTTCCTGTCCTTTTGGTTTGTTTTTTTCTCTGGTGTTGGGAAGGTGAACAGGTCATTCCTGTTATAGTGCTGTTTTGTACTTTCCCCCCAAGTCTGCTGGTTTAGTTGGTCAGGAAACCATAAGAATAAGCAAGTTATTCTTAGCACAGGGTATTTAAGGTTGAGAAGGCCATCTTGATGGCATCTAGTCCAAATCCCTGTTCAAAACAAAGCTGACTTCTTAATTGATTCAAATCACTTGGCACTTCATGCATTTGAGTTTGAAAGTCCTTTAGGGATGGAGATTATTAGTGATTCCCCTGGAGAATTTTTTCTGGTGGTTAATCATTACCGCTGTTAAAAAAAACCTTTCACTGTGTTCCAATGGAAATTTCTTACTTTGCAACAGATAACCATTACTTGTTGTCCTCTTACTGAATACCTCTCTGGAGAGTCTTGTTTCCTTTCCTCTGTTAAGATTCTGCAGCCCAGTTAAGTGTCAGAAGCAAGCATCTAGGTTTAGCCTTCTAGTGCCTTCCTAGGCACTTCACATTCCTTTCCCTTGACCTCATTCAAAATGCAGAGGGTGTGCAACTGGTCTTCCGAGCTGCAAGAATATATTGCTAACTCCAGTTTGCTGTCCACCAGAAACTCCATGCCATTTCCTGCAAGGCTGCTACTTAACTGGGAGGTTCCAGCCCGCCTTATTGCATGGGGCTCTGCTGTCCTAGGTACAAGATTTTGCAGTTTTATTGTTGAGCTTGGGTATTTGCTGACCTGTTGCTCAAGCATACCCAGGTCACTATGAATGGTAGCACTGCCCTCCAGTAGTCAACCTCACCCTTCGGTTTGTGTCATTCCTGGACTTCCCTAAGTGCTGCTAGTAGCTTTTTTCTTAAAAAAAATATTCTCCTAGTAGTCTGGTTAATCTGTAAATACAAAGATGGCTTCATAACTTTCATTTACTTTGTGGCTTACTTCAGTTCCTGAAATTTCATACGTATATAAAGTCTTCTCTTTTTTTTTTTTTAGATTAAAAGTTGAATCTTCTCTACTTGTTTCCTTTCAACAGAATATTTGAATTCAGAAAGATTATTGGAAACAGGGAAAAATGCCAGACGCTGGTTTCCAAAGACTACCCAGTGTTCATTGACAAGGTACTTAAGAGATGATGCAGTTAACTAAGTATACTTTCCTGATGGTAGGTGAAGGTGGTCAACTTGGTACTTAGCAGGCTGCTTTTATAGGATAGAAGAATTAAATTGTGCTGTAATGTAATTCTCCATTTTCCTGATGTCTGACATCACAGCAAGATTTGCTGCTGGGGTTGGCAACTGAGGATTGGAATTGGGGAGTACATAGAGACAGGGTGCTGAACACACCTCTGACAATACTCAGCGTTTGCTGATCACCAGTTTTCTAACAGGTGGCATTAGCTGACGTTGCTGGTGTTCCTAGTTGCTCTGTATCAAGACAAGGATGTTAGAATTTGTCTGTGAGAGAAGAGGAAGTAAGGCTGTAGAGGCAGAAGAAATCAATGTAGTGTGAGTTTTCAGATGCTCCTGACTGGAAAAAGGAGAGTCTGTGGTTCCAAGTGGGGTGTGCAAGTAAAAGTAATCCTTGGCCTGAAGACTTCAATCTAGTAGGTGTGAATATTCAGTCAGAAATGAAGAGTGGTGGTCAGTTCTGTGGCAAGCTAAAGAACAGTTTGCTGGTTTGATTTTTTTTTTTTTAATTCAGCTGCTGTGGGATAGAATTAGGAGGCAATGGCAAAAGTATGAAGTGGTTGGCAGAGATGGGCACATGAATAGTAATTTTGGCTGCTAATGGAGAATGAAAGGAAACAGAAGGAAGCAGTAGCTGCACAGATACTGGTGTATTTTTTCCCCAGTAATATGATAGTTGGGGAGTGGGATGTCAGGTCTAAAAGAATGGCTTAAAAAAGGCTTAAAAATGCTCAAAACCTGCCATGTGTTACGGAAATTATTTAAAATGGGACAGTGTTACACTTTGATTCCATTAGCAGGTCATTTAATAAAAGCAAAACGTGAAACAAATGTTTTAACTATGCTGATGATGTGTATCCCTCTATTTAACATGGACTTCTGCTTTGGAGACTTTTTGAGTACATTTTTATCCTATGACAAATTCTTCAAGAGACTGGCTTTCAGAGCACTGATAACGAAATACACTGCTGTCATCCTATTCTTACTGTAGGTTGAGCAGCAATCTGACTGTAAAATCCTTGAGGGCCACTTCCTTTCCCCGTTGGCTCATTGTGTCCCAGGTATCCTGCCAGTTGAATCGCTTGTAGCAA
Source organism: Indicator indicator (assembly GCF_027791375.1). Classification (NCBI taxonomy): domain Eukaryota; kingdom Metazoa; phylum Chordata; class Aves; order Piciformes; family Indicatoridae; genus Indicator; species Indicator indicator. The sequence goes on from NC_072034.1 coordinate 8,704,209, forward strand.
GGTAAGAGAAACCAAGTGGTATTTCCTTTCTGAAACTGCCACTGCAGAGATGAATGATCTATAAGTAGTTTTATTTGGTTTAAATGTATTTTTTTTTTTCTCAAATGAGCAGGATGCTGGAAATGAAAGATATAGTAGCCAGGACAGTAGTGGTTTGTTTTGTACACAGCAAGAGAAGCTGTGTATATGAAAGTAGCATGTGATATGGTATTTGAAGGAACCATTCCAGCCTTCCATTTACATTGAATACAAAAATATTGGATAAGTACTGAAGTAGTGAGTTGATTTAATTGTAGCAACAAAATTTGGTGCCTTTCTTATTGGCAGGCCAAAAGAAACATCCCCAGTTGAGGAGTCCATTGAAAAGACAATTTAATTTCTTGCTGCTTTTATTTTAGAACTAAACTTCCATGATGGATCCCCCCCCCCCTCCCAAGCTTTGTTTAATAACGTAAAAATTAATCACAAAATGTTGTCAGCTTAGGTTGATGTTGGCATTGCCAATTTTATCAATGTTACTTCTTGATGTATTTATGTGTATTTAAACATATAACACTAAAGGATGTCTGGAAAGATTTGATAGTCAAAGTATCCGTTCTCTTTCACCCCTTCACTAGTTAGAGAACCAGTACAACATTGGAGAACAGAATATACTGATTGTTTCCTTACCTGTGTTCTGTTACAGCTTGTAGTCCAGTTACACCAATTGTTACATTGGTCAGTATAGTTACAGTTTGGAAACGCGCTACAAATCTCCCTTAACATCTTGTGTGAATATTTTTCTTTCCCGGTATAGCATTGTTGTGCTCCATCTTGTGGGGAAAAATATTAGTGCCTCACACGTGAGGTTTTTTTTCTTCACGAGTTGGACTGTAAATTACTTGAGTAGCAGCTGAAGACATTAAGTGGTTTCTGTTGGTTTTATAGAATACTTTCATGATTTGTATGAAACTATGTTGAGGTTTTGAATTTTTAACCAAAAAAAAAAAAAAATTGCTCATCCTAATCTTCAGTTTCAGCTGTTGTGCCCTCAGGAGAAAAGTAGCAGTGGTGCCTAGGAAAGCTAGTTTTACTTGTTTAGCCTGTTCTTCATCAGAACTTCCATTTCTCCACTCTGCAAAATCTAAATTGTGATGATGAAGTAGTGGTCTTTTTTAGGAACATGATCTTCATCTTGGCTCCTTTTCCTGCTTGGCTTGTATTCTGTCCTACTTTTGGATTCCTCTCTTTGCTGGATGTGTTTATGTAAAACAGTATTGCTGAATTGCTGGCAGTTAGCCTGTGTGGGTTACGAAAATACTTTATTCTGTCTTTTTCTTTTTTCTTAGATTGGTTTCTCTGGCACAGCTTGTAGAAGTTGTACTTACTGTGTTAAAATAGGTGTTTGTTTCTCATAGATTTCAGTTCATCATACCCAGAAGATGGAACGGCAAGCACAGACCTGTGTGCATTCATTTAGCAGGCACTGGAGATCATGTGAGTATGTAAAATATAAAATTGTTTGTTATCAAGAAATTAAAGAATCAGATTTTATCTTACTGTGTTTTTCTACATCTTATCTCTAGCACTTCTGGAGGAGACGCACGTTAATGGCACGCCCAATGATAAAAGAAGCCTGCATGGCATCCCTGTTGCTAGAAAATCCTTACTATATCCTTCTGTGGAAAGCAAAATTCTTATTCCCAGTATTCTCTCTAGAAGGTGGTAGACCGTTCATACCGGTGTAATTCCTGCTTCGTGGATTAATTCCCATTGGACTTTTCAGTGGATAGAAGCAAAGTGGGACTGTTGTGTAAAACATGGTGCAGCACACAGCTGTGCTCCTTTTACACCAAGTATTGCCTTTCTGGTTGTTTTGAAAATGTCTTCTACAGCTTCTCACTGTAACCATTAGAGTAAAAGCTCTGATGCAACTCTGTACTGATCAAAGTACTGATATGATTCCTGTAGCCACGTCAGACTGAAAACTCTTCATTCATTCAATGGCATACAGTGTGACTTCTGAATGTATTAATGACAGACAACAAAATTTACTCTCCTGCTTTCCATTCTCAAATAGGGCAACCCTTTGGTACCTCAGCTACCTTTGAGAAACTTTTAAGATCAGTTTTTTTAAAAAGAAATTACATTCTGTCCTGTCATCAATTCATTAGTAACTTCTATAACATTATTACCCTGTTTGATTAAATGGAATCTCTGGTTACAATTTTTTCCTACCCACATACCTGACAAAAATAAAATCTTACACTGCAGACTACGTAAGTCAAACTTCATTTAGCTTTAGTTCCAGTTAAACTTTTGAAAATGAAGTGTAATATTTGAATTAATGTGCTTTTATGTTTGTGATTTATTTTACTTTATTTATATTTGAATTACCAGTTTTTATATAGGATTTTTTTTTTACTTTCTTTAACTTGAGTGTCCTACATGGCTGTAGAAAACCTAAGGATCAATTGTAAGTATCACTGTTACATTCATGAATACTCTTTTTTTTCAAAACACTACTTCTCTTTTTTTTTTTCCCCCAGGAAGCTCAAAGTAGCATAAGATTTGATAGTTAATTAAAAAGAAAAAAATCCTCAAGCATGGACCACTTGTAACCTGCTAATGTCAAATTGTCTACCATTTGCTAGGCTGCTTTGTCATTTTTTGTGTTGAGAGCACAGTCATCAGGAAACCTTACACAGGAGCTTGCAATATAGAGTGAGATGAGTGTGAGTGCAAGGCAGTATCAGATTATTTTCCTGATTTTACAACTGCATGTAAAATGCTGCAAATGTATTTCTGTCAGCTGTGAATGATCTTTGCTCAGATAGCATACTTTCCTGTTATATTTGCTAAGATTTTGCTTTTCCAATGTGTTTTAAGAGGAGCAGAGTCAGACAGCTAAGTAAATTTAGTGGTGATTTTTGTTAATCAGTGGAAACTATCCAGTATTCAGTATTTTATAGGAATTGCTCAGGTTTCAAAAATTTGGAAGCCTAATTAGCCAGTCCTGGCTTTTTTTACACTTCACATTTTCTGAACCACTGGAGTATAAACAGAAACTTCAATAGGATACGAGTCTGAGGCAAAGCTGTGGTTTTAGCCTACCAGTATTTCTTAAAGTCCAAATATGAGTTGGTATTTTAATAGTTTTTAATTCTATCTTGGACATTTCACATGAGTAGAAGATACATAGCAGATGATTACTTTGTCCATTCTATTCTGTATTTATTAGATCTTCTAGATTTTATTTAAATTTCAGCACTGGATTTCCTAAATGCAAAAACATTAAAAAAATTACTCTAAAGGAAATGTAATTAAAAAATAGCTTCTTTTTTTTTCAGAATAGATGCTGAATTTATTATGCTTATTTATTTTGATCTAAGAGCCATGTTTTTGAAGAAAGTGAATTACATTTACCAGCTAAGGTAATTGTTGTAAAATTGGGGTTGATAGGAAAACTGCTTAGATAAATATTTTTTAAAATTGCATTTAGAAATGTAGGTTATGCAAAACTATATGAGTGAGTCTCTGCTGGAATACATCCATTGGTGGTTTCTTTTTTTTTTCCAGTTATTGAGGATCCAGTGCAGAAGAATAAATTAAATATTTTGGCACGGGTGTTTCTAATTCTGTTTTCAGTTGCCTGGCTTGACAGCTGAGTAGCTGCATGCTATAGAGAAGTGTTCTTTAAAACTCTCATACCCCAACCAGTAATTGTCACTCCTCAACACAAGGTTACAAACCAGCAGCAATGGTTTTAGTTCATGTGCTAGTACCAGTGTTTAACAAATACAGCAGCCGAAGAGGCCCGAGGAATCTCATAACAGAGCTGTAGGAAAGAATTCCATTATCCTATAAATACTGATCTGCAGCAGCTCTGTTCATTTCTTCTGGGACATGCACAGTAAGCTTTGTCCTTGTGCTTCAAAGTGTTTCAAATGGGACTCTGCACTGGCACAAGAGGTCTGTAGCCTGTGGTAACCTGACTGTGATACTGAAAACACACAGTCCCATGAATTATGGGTGTATTAATTACTCTGTAAAATACTTTCCCTTTTTTCCCCCCTGCTTTTTAGACTCCTGATGGTTCAGCCAAATAGCTTTCAACTTTTAAAAAATTACTATTATTTCTTCTGTGTTTTAATGCTTTGTAGTACACTCTATGAATTTCTCAGTACCGTGACAAATTTCCCACTTTACAATTTCAGTCTCACAGTGACACTGCTGAATGCTTCCAAAGCTGACATACTGATTGCTCTTCAAATGTTGTGTGCAATTTTTCAATGATGTAAAACAGGTAAATAAGAAAACAAGGAAAAAAGGATTGTTTCTGCAAATAGCATCTGTCTAGGACTGTAGCATTTCTAAAAAATCTGTTAAAACTTCACAGGGCAGAAGATTACTACTAATGAGATTCTAGTGTTGGTAGTATCTGGCTCTAAAAGACCAGACTGTTAGTGATACTACCTTATTGCTTAGCAGGTGTCTATTTCTAGTCCTCATTTAGATGAAAAAATACAACTGCCAGAGAATCTGGACTTGCTCTATTCTCCTGTTGGATTAACAGGACATTTCAGCTCCAAAATTCTCTGTGGTTCTCATAGGCTTTGTATAAAAGTATGTATAGAATGATAAGAACTGTTAAAATCTAATCTTAGAAAATAAATTCTATATTTTCATTTTCCGGGGAGAAAAGACGGTCATGTTTAAAAAATGTCTCGGACCTGTTTGTGATGGGAGGAGCTCTTGTTCTAGAATCTGCAGCTCTTTTGCACTGGCTAGAGAGAGAAGGCTATGGACCACTAGGGATGACTGGAATATCCATGGGAGGACATGTAAGCTTTTCTATTTCCTGTTCAATAATTTTTGTTTTAACTTCTCATTTGATTGTTTGGCATACAGAAATGATTTGGTTTATAGTGTTCCTCTCAGAAGTACTTCAAAGTAAAGTTTAGAGTCATGAGAAACAAATTGTTGGCAATTCTCATGTTCTGTGCTGCTGAATTGGTGTAATCCTCAGTAAGTACTGACAAATCATATAGCCCTATGTCAGCCATCTGACAGGCTTAGTAAGAATATAAACTTCACACATAATGATATGTGTGTGTTTTGTTGGTTTTTTTTTTTTCCACAAGGACAGGGAGAGAAATATTTTCTGAAAGGTGTATACTGATCAATTGCTAATTCTCCTTTTTTGCCTCCACTTTTCCTGCTTGAGCTTTTGTGTTTTAATGCAACGTGTGAAATGTTTCCTCTTCTAGGCATGTTATACTTGAGGTGACTTTAGTGTTATTTCTGTTCTTAACTTTTATTTCCAGGATCATTGGTACTAATTAGAGAAAATTTCTGTGGTGGGCTGGATAACATTTTGTGTATGACACTGTACATATTTGAACTAAAACAACAGTTTGTTAGTAAGATGCTTGAAAGGCTAATACACAGTTAAAATATTTCTGGTTTTCTCACTCCACATAATCATTGATCTGTGAGAAAGAGGTACAAAGCTTATTAAGACAACATACCTCTGTTTTACTGATCTTTGTTGGTTTGTTATTAGGAGCTAAGTAAAGAACGTTGGGAATTGTAGTGTCTATTGAAAGGAAAACAATTTTCCCCGAAAGCACAACTTTGTAACTCTAAATGTACAAAGTACCTTTGATCTACATAAACATCATCCTGCTGAAACAACAGCTTTAGTGTTAAATGTGTGTTCCCTGTCTTACTTGTAAATTGGATTGGAATTCTCAAACAAGTGTATGCACCCCTAGCTGTGCAGGACACTTCAGATGCTGAACAAGTGCAATGGGAATAATTGTGACCTATACCTATGGTCATATACAGCATGGCTATAGAAGGAGGCAAGATATATTTTTTTTTTGTAGTCCAGGAAAATGCATGTTTCCTTAGTCCTGATTGACTTCTGGCAGAATTTAAAACCCAGGAAATAAAGCATATTTGGTGTTGATCATCCATAGCATGTTCTTTAAAGCACGAGTTAGGGAGCATTAATTCAATTGTACTGATGGGGAGAGCTGGAACTAAGAAGAAAGAAGTCTGGCTGTCAGAACATAGATGTTTTTGTAACTTTTTATTAATAGTTCAGGTGTATAAATGCATTCATTAGAACACCTGGCACAGACATGGGGTATTTTGTGTTAAGGGGTTTACACTGCTTTTTTTCTTTAGAGCAATGAAATAAAACCTGTCAAAAACATACCACATAGGGGACCTTTGTATGTTGAGCTTCTTTGCTCTTTTTTTTTCTGTGATATACAGAATATTCACAAAAATGTGTTCTGAGAACTCATGTAAAATAGCAATTTAAACTTCAAAGGACAGCAAAAGAATCCGCTTAATGTGCAGAATTACTTCTCCACATTTTTCCCCAGTATACAAATTTTAAGTAGTCCTTCTCATAGATTGCCTTCCTTTTGCCTTGAACTAAGCTTGCAGGACCTTGATGAAAAGGCTTTATAGACGTTTTTTATGGCTTTAAACAACTAAAAGGTCAAAATAAATATTTCACTGGGAATTCATGCTGTCCAGAACAATGCTTATTTTGGGAAGAAATCACTGAAGAGTAGCCATATCTTCTAAATAAGTGAAGGTATATCCAAGTGCCACATTCCTTAGCTGCTTTGGCACTGCACATATGTTTCATACTCTATAAACAAGGTGAGATTGTTCTTTTTGCCATATTGTTAATTCAGTATCAAAATAAGTACTAAGTGCCTTTGATTCTAGATGGCTTCACTGGCAGTGACAAACTGGCCTAAACCATTGCCATTGATTCCCTGTCTTTCCTGGTCAACAGCTTCTGCAGTCTTCACTACGGTAATTAACGTGCATTTTTGTTAATATACTAGAAGGTAATCAAGTGTTTAAGTTAAAAGGTTTGGGCTGGCCATGGCCACCTTTTCAATTAGGGCATTTCATCACCCTTCAACCTCTATTAGTGACTAGTGGCAAAACCCACCCTTCCTGCTCAGATGTACAACACATGATAAGGAAGGTAGCTCTGACTTAATTCAGTGGGTTATGAACCAAATTAGGGGCTGGGGCTGGTTTGTGGGACAGTGATTAGAGTTTTGGTTTGGATGTGAGAAGATGAGGAAGCAAGCCATGAAAATCTGCTTGCCTCTGCTCAAAGCCTGGCTCGAATAGTGGGCTGATAATGCTGCTACTGTCATCAGGGGTACCCTGCTGCCAGAGTAGATGAATAACTCGACTGTCTTTGATACCCATCGTGGGTTTAACCTCATCTAGATGTGTCTAAACCCAGAGTAGGACTGTTTTCTGCCTGCTTTTTGTTTTCTTTTTGGTTTTGTGTATGTGGTTTTTAAAGGGAGGTGGGTTTCCATGTCCTGTGTTACAACGTGCTTATACTTCGATTCCAATAGTTTCTAAGGGTTAGCTGGAAACTTGAGGAGAATTCTGTGGGGGAAAATGGAGTCAAGAGAGGAACAGAAATTTTATTTCTGTATATCATTATTTGAGAATGATCTCTGGGCTTGTGTACTGGATGCTTGTGTTTATCATCTCAGGGTGTGTTGAGCAAGGCAGTGAACTGGAGAGAGCTAGAGAAACAGTATTTTACACAAACTGTTTATGAAGAAGAAATCATTCAAATGCTGGAATACTGTGGAGTAAGTATAGTTTACTTTCCCTATTTGCCAATATTTACATGTGCAAATCTAACAAATACTGCAGCTTCTTTTTACTTCCAATACAAGTAGCCAGTTGTTATCCAAAACACATTTGTCTGTTTTCTTATGCTTTTTATAAATTTAACCTTTGAAGGAAAACCTTCTGAAAAGCAGAAGCTAGTATTTTGGTTTTATGATCTGTGTTAAGGATAGACCTTGCTACAAGTTTTTTTCCATGATGACATAAATTAATCCAAATGAATGCAACATAAAATTAATTCAATCAAACCATTGAAATTGAAGGTAATATTTCCCAGTAACTGGCTTTATAGTCTGGAAAATCAATAGCCTGATGTGCAAATATAAAAACATGATTTATTGCTCTTTGAAGCAATTGCTTCTAAATACTCAGTGCTGCAGAATATTTTTAATGCATAGCAACATTAAGTTACTTCTCTAGTGTGTTCAGAGTGCTAGGTCTCTCTATTTTTGTTCCTCTGTGTGGTGCCAGCCCTCCCTCAGTTTTAGACTTTCATTGCACAGGCAGTTGAGATACGCATGAGGTAGAACTTCTGTAGTTAGCTTCTCATTTCTTACAAAATATTTTGTCTTCATGTTGGGTTTTTTTTTGCTTTCTTCTTCACTCTTTTTGACTAGGGTTGAGAGACTCTTCCCAAGAGGAATTTTGTTGCCTATCACTGTTCTAGATTGGAATGAAAGCTTCTTGAGAATTGCTTACATGTTTTAACACTGTCTTTAAACAATTCTAATAAATGACCCTTTTCCTAAGAGTCTTTGTGGCAGTCCTTTTAAAATAACTGACATCAGGAGAAGAGGGGCAGAGGTAGAGTTAATTACTTAGGCACTTGCCATTTTTAAATCAAATACACTCCAGGAACAGAGCAGACAAATAAAACATTTCAAGATGTTCCATTTGTGTCCTTCTAGTAGTTTGAAACGGTAGATTTTTCAGTTCTGAGCCTAATAATTAGACCTTGTTACATATGTTTATTGCCCAAAAATATAAGCTTAAACAACTGCAATTACAAAATAGGAGTTTAATTTAGAATTAAACCCAAACATTTGTGTCATAAGCTGTTGTACCTAAGTACTTCCTGCATTTTTTAAGCTGACAGAAATGTAGAATGAAATTATCAAGAGGTTATTATGATCAGGACTTAACTGAGTGACATGCAGGCTGAAAATAACAAATACTGTGAGCAAGGAGTGATGTTTGTTTGTATCTTAACCTTTCTTCTTCTTTTTAAATATTGAGTTGATCTTACAGATAAGATTAGCCAACTGGTTTAAGGGAGAAACCCTTGATAAATGATGTGTTGTCTTTGTTTAGACGGATTCTTTCAAGATGGGACAAGACTTTGTTAAAAACTTTCCCGAGAGTGTGGACAGTTTGGAGGATGTGGATGTGACTTCCAGAATGTTTGACCTTGATTGCTCAAACAAGATTGTATCTAAAGAAGCTGTTCACAACTTTGCCACAAATAATACTTTAAGTGCCTCATCAGAAAGACTCTTAATACAAGAAGCTCCTAAAATGCAGTGCATAAATCAAACGTTTTCAACCAGTAGCAATAGCAATAAAAACTTCACCAGCCCACAAGGACACTGGATAAATAGAAGAAGAAAGAGTGACACTTTGCAGAGAGAATCCTTAAGGTTCATGAAGGGAGTAATGGATGAGTGTACCCATGTAGCTAACTTCTCAGGTATGTGTTTATTTGTTTTAGTGTGAAGTTTGGAAAATTGGATAAAATTTCATTGAAGGAAAGGTATTTTCTTCATTCTCCATTGTGTAAACCTCCTGGTACCTTAGCTGAAATAAGAAAATACCCCACATGTTTTTCAGTAGCGTCTCTACCACTCCATTTCCTAACTGTTTTTCTTCTTAATTGCCAACTAATGAGAAAGTGAATAAAAATGTTGCCTTTTGGTATCATTGCTCATTTTGTCTCTGCTTTGCTATGGATATTTTCAGATGTGAGTTAGTGCAAGTTTGTATTATTTAAAAGAACAAAATGTATAATAGGATAATAAATAGATGTAATTAATCTGCTAATAAGATTTTTTTCAATCTCATAAAGTATAACTCTGATCTTGACTTGAGTTAGAAAGTAGCCTAAGTAGCTGAGACCCAAGCTTGAATAATACTTTTAAGACAAGTGTGATAGTGAAAATGCACAGAAGTCCTCCTAGGACAACGCAGTCTGGTGAATATAGTGTTACCCAAGACAAGCATGACATACAGAGGGACAGCCCACTGGCATTTAAATCTGATGAACATGGATTTCTTGGTGTCCAGGACAAACCTCTTTCAAAGACTCACTTGCAGGCAATGTAGACAACTGATTTCTTCCTCGGGATTGAAAGATTTTTTTCTGGAGTAGAGGTTTGGAATTGCTTTTCTGCCAGTTCACTCAGACAACATAGTTCAATGGTGCACATATCCACAGAGGGCTCTCAACATGTCCTAGAACATAATTTGGCTTCAGACAGATTTCTGACAGACTTGTCTTTGAATGTCAAAACATTCTTGATACTGAGACATTGTGCCACCTCATAGAATCATAGAATCAGTCAGGGTTGGAAGGGACCACAAGGATCATCTAGTTCCAACCCCCCTACCATGGGCAGTGACACCTCACACTAGATCAGGCTGGCCAGAGCCTCATCTTTTCATTCTGCCATTCAGTGCTTCACTGGTAAATGTTTCTGCACTAACATAGCTTTATTGACTTGGCCCAGTGGCCCACATCGCTGCTATCCAAGCATGTTTTGTGACAAATACCAGTGAACTGCTTTCTTTAATGTTTTAGAAGTTATTTCAGCACAGAGAAAATAAACCCTGTACACTGTATTCTAAGTACAGACTCTTGTTTATGTAGACACTTACCCAGGTATCACTTAGCTAAAGTATTGACCTTTCTTGAAACTTAAGAGGATCTGTGATCCTAATGCACTTGTCAAAGAGATCTAGTCCTTCGTGTCATTTGTCTCCCAGGTCTCTTCATGCTCTGGGAGATATTGCATCCTCTGCCAGGGTATCCTTGGAATAGACCTTCAGAAAATCTGCCTAACCTTCAGCTGTCATGGAAAACTGAATGGAAGACTAGAATCTGTCTTTACATTACATACCCTCTATAGCTGGTCTAGTATATACAAAGTGAGAGGATCTAAATTGTTTGTGACAACCTATTGTCAAACGACTGGTCAGTCTTTACCATACCACATGCATTCTTTGTGAAGAGAGAACTGTTCTGTTTTCAGCATCATTTTGGTGTCATTCCCTTGCCTGGCACAATTCTAGTTATGAGTAATAAATATATATCACAAGATGTTGGGATTTTTATTTTGTAATCAAATCATATAGAAAACAGGAAAGAAAGTCAACTTGTGTACTTCTTACATGAAAAGGTGGGATTTTTTCCTCTCCTTGAAGAAATAAATGTAGCTTCAGTTCTATTGAATTTCAGGTATTTCCTGTTTCTTTTCACTGAAAAAAAGAGATCTCAGACACTTGACCTGAATGCTGCAGAGTTCTGTTGATAAGAGGAAAGGCAATTTCTCCAAGACTTGTTTGAAGTTTTCTGCTTTAAGAAAGGGAAGGGGATTTCTACTGATGACTCTACTACTGTGATGTCAAAACCAGATAAATTCTGCTGTAGGCTTCAGAAAATACAATTTTATTAAAGTTTAGAATCATTTTAATTTTTTAGAAATAGGGAACATTTTTACAACAGAAATGTCAGCTGATGTTTTGCTATTTCTTACCTTAGATGAATTAATTTGTTTTCCTTCAGTTCCAGTTGACCCAAGTTTGATCATAGTTGTACAAGCTAAGGAGGATGCATATATTCCTCGAACTGGGGTCCGCAGTCTTCAGGAAATCTGGCCTGGATGTGAAATCAGGTATCTGGATGGAGGTCATGTCAGTGCCTACCTCTTCAAACAAGGACTCTTTAGGTAAGGTGAACAGGAACATTTAAAAATAGCTGAGAGCCTGAAACCCCAATTTAGAGACATAATTTTTCTTCTAAAGCAAGTCTATAGTTACTCCAAATCAACAAATTCCAAACACTGCTTTGAAGAACAAGTTATTTGAGCTGAGAATGTCAGCACTTCTGTTTTATGAGCAAAGATGAGGTGCAAGATAGCTTGTATTGTTCAGTAAGCCAATGGCAAGAGTTTTCCTATAAAAGTTCATTCACTGGACGCTAGGAAATATTTTTTAGGCAGGGACTGCTTATGTTGTACTGCACAGCTGTTTTCTTTGTGCAGATTTGACTGCAAATGCCTAGTACTTGCTTGAATTCTTGTCTAGGCATTCACTTTCTGAAGACAGTTACATAAATCAGTTACATAAATGCAGTTGCTTAGTTTTAGAAAGTTAAATACTTGTGCTGTTCGTTTTCAGAGATAAAGAATTACTTATGACAGTATATCCCATTTAGGAAGTGTTAGCAAAAAGGAGTAGCAGTATACGAGGTCAAGGGATGCTAACCACTAGCTATTGCTATTTAAAACTTGAACCTTATTTTATGACAGTTGCTCAAAAACTGTAAATTCTGCATCTCTTTGACCTATTTCCTGACATGTTTGAATAGAAAGCTGCTAATCCATGAACACATGCACATTAAAGTCAGGAAACAATCTCACTCATTCATGAACAGAAACACATTACTGGCCTCAAGTGAGAGGTCCCAGAAATAAATAGGGGAGAAAAGACTACCTAATATCACATTTTTATTGAATGCTGTTTTGAAATTGTGCTGGTGGCTTTGTACATACATGGAAATTAGCCACTTATGTCTGTCCCTTCCCAAATTGTACAAATGGTTTTCTATTTTCCTTGTTTTAGACAAGCTATTTATGACGCCTTTGACCGCTTCCTTCAGAAATACGCCGTTTAAAAACCTCCATGCTGAATTCAGACTGACCTCATTTGTATTTCTGCTTACTGGAACTCATATTTGGAAAACAAAGCCTCTTGCAACATTGAGTAAATGGTCAGTGACTTTGTTGTAAGTAACAGTTACCAAACATGGTGAAGTACCAACATTGCTTTCATTGCAACCAAATGCCATTCTGACACACTTCGTTCAGCTTTACCTGTGTGTGAAAAACCAGTGGCAGCATTTGTTAGCGTACAGATGGTTCATCTCCTTCCTGTTCAAACACATTGTGTATTCCTGTAATTCCAAATAAATTCTGAATTGTCTATCAGTTCAAAACAGATCAATCTAAGTACTGAAAGAATGTAACATTTCTGCAGGGCTAAGATACTCTGCGTTTAGTGTATTTCTGGTTTGTTCTGCGTACTTTGGTTTCCTCTTGCATCCTTGTCCCTTTGCTGTCCCTATTGTGTTGTCCTATGTGTGGCTTTGCCAGCACTTGGACTTTTGTGTTTGTCACTGATTTTCTCTATTAGGAGTTAAAAATGAGCTATGACAAAAGTGGCAGCATCAAATCTTACAAAAAGAGACTTTCAAAATTCAATGAACAGTGATAGAGGCATTTTCATTCAATGTGTCCATGAGATTTTTCAGCTGCTGAATTGAGCTGTGCCATGTCATATAGTAATTCAGTGATTGGCCTCACAAAACTGGAACAAGGAAAAATGGAGTGTCTAGTAGTTAATTGTTTACATACATTTAGATGGATAACATTTACTGTTTCTTTTAGTTTTTCTTTGGGTTTTTCTTTTAGAATGCTGGAGGAAATAAAAATGTGATCATTTTTTTGTGGAAGCAGTGGCACAGAGTCTGATTCTAAGCAGTTAAATCAACAGCAGATTATATGGTGCTATGAAGACCTGTTGGAACTATTTCAACAGAGGTCCTTTTTAAAGTGCACTCAGTGCTGATATGCAAAATACTGTTTCACTGTATAACATGAAAAATCTGTGTAAGACTAAAGGTTATCAAAACAGTTAGGTCAGCTCCTTATTTTTCAACATGGATGGAAAATTTAAACAATAGGGTAAGGAATACATTTAACGAAGTCCAAAGTCTGTCATTAACCTCTTTTGGAATCAAATATGCCAACAAACTACGGTAGGAGAAAAGATTGCCATGCATCAGGTGTCTATGATATCTTTCTGCATCTTATTTTGTAAGATTCTTTTAAAGGCAAGATGAGAACTGAAACACTTCAGTATTAGTTTTAACATTGTAATGACCAGAGTTACACAGAAACAAAGAGAAAAATACAGCTTTTTCTCAGGATTTGTGATGTCTACACCTTTCAGATCAAGCACTTTATTGATCTCCACGGCTAGCATAATGCCTTTTTAACAGGCAGAGTATGAAGCAAGCATCCTTGAATGTATAAATACATCCTCTTGAATTTTAGTCAGGCAGACAAGACTAGTAAGAAATCATGGTTCACTTCAAAATCAGATAAGTACAGGTAAAACTGAAAGTGCAACAGTTTGTAATAACCCAAATTATTTAACATACACATTTACTGATACTTTGTTGGAAAATAAATTGCTTGTTTCAAATGATTTTCTGTAATTTCTTTAGACATTGTTGCTTTCTGTATATTTGGGAGCAAATGAGAAATTACAAGCACATTAGAATAGAGTGAAACACTGAATATTGGAAGGTTTGAAATCTAAGTAAGCTTACAAACTGAAATCGCAGGGTTTAACGCTGTACTAAAACATCTATGTGCTTGATGCATTACAAGCTTATTCATCAGCTGAGTGTTTTACAAGAGCACTGTCTGCTGTGCACCAGCTTTTTTAGGTCTCACGTTTTAAATGTATTTGTGTGCTTTATGTCCTGTTTCTGTTGCAGCACTGAGAAAAGCAGATAACTGGTGGCAAGGGAAAGGGCTTGAACGAATGGAAGAGAGAAAAGACAGATTTTGTAAGGCGGGGAGTAAGCACACAAAAATCAACTTCTCTATCCTACAAAGTATAACACCCAAAGTAAATATTTTCAAAGCGCACAATGCTAGGAATCACACAACTGGTGGGAACTTGACATCCTGAGGTTAGTGTTCTGATGATATTACTAACAAGCTTTAACTTGCCAAAAGAGCATACTGTTCACAGAAGCACATTTATGCCAGTGCAACTCCTGTTTGTGAGAGTGTCTCTTGGGGTAAGTAGTGAAAGACTGGTCTGGGACCAGAGTGAGAAATCATACTTTGCTGTCCAGCTCAAGTAATGTTGCCAAATGTGAAAGCCCAGTAAGAAGTATTTAAGAAACATCTCAGGTTATAATGACAAAAGGGAAAAATAAGCTCTGTGGTCTTTTCCTGCCACTTATCACACACAGGAGGCTACTAGCTGCTCTGAGAAGGGGGGAATCTTATTGTGTTACTATTTTTAACCTTTGGAAAATTGACTTTTTAAAACAGATTTTAGGGTTAAATCCTAAGAAAGTGTTATTAAATAGTCCATTTTGATGTAAAATGAGAATGTGATTTTAATCCAGCAATTGCATGAGAAAAATACTGGGGTAAGGTTCCTGCACTGATTCCAAACAGCAAGGAAGCCATTCTGTATGCCTGAAATTGATTGTAAAACTGGCCTTGATCGTTTTTTGGTTTTAATGTTTTCCAATAAAAATGCTAAAAAACCCAGTGAAGTGTGAGTTTTTTTTGTTTCTGGATTGGTTAACAGGAATTCAGAATCCATCTCACTGTCATCCTGTAAGCCTTTTAATTCTTGCTAGTGCTGTAGGAAAAGGAGAGTAGATAATCTACAGTACAAGATAAAAGCTTCACACAACCAACAGTGATGCCACTTTCATGTTTCTCTGTGTGCAGTACCTACTCAGGAAAGTAAGCTTGTGTCATTAATTAAGATACCATTATGATTCTAATTTTATACTACTTTTTCAGTAGCTTTGTTGTGCTAGAATTTCCTGGACTTATTTAAAATCCCTTTTACTTTTAAAAGGGTCCATGATCTGTGCAATTTCTTCCTGCTTACTGCCGTGTTCCAAGCAAGGCAGTGTTGTACCTACTAAACTCGGAGCATGCTGTAGGATCATCCAGCAGTAACTGAAAACATCACCCTTGCTGATGATGGTTGCTCTTGCAATGTGGGAAGGTGGTGGCAGGGTTTTGGAGTGCTGCTGCCAGGAGAAGAGCAGGCTGGTTCGTGCTCTGTCATATGAATGGGAATATCACATGGTAGTTGAAAGGCTGCTCTGAACAGACAGCTGTAAGTGTTACTGGCAGGTACATTTTTGAGTCTTAGTGATGTTTGTATGCAAAAAAACCCGAACAAGCAAACGCAACCTAGAAGTGTCTTTGAAATGTGTGTGGAATTGGAGCAGTTACTCTAATGCCCACCAATTGTAACCAGCAACCAAACTCCAATCCATTTTATTTTGGTGCTCAGTTATGCTGTCTGAAAAGTGAAGGCCATGGTAACACCTCTGCATGTTAACTGACAAAAAGTGAGAAGGACAAATGGAGGGGCAGTGTGTTTTATCAGCATTTGAAAGGAAAGGCTTAGAACAGAGTAAGAGGTTAGGTCTGATATGTTTTCCATAAGTAACCTAGGTAATTGCTTTTAGTGTTTTGTTTACACATTCTCTTCCTGATCACCATCTAGAACAGAACACATCTAATCGTTGTCAGATGGAGCTTTCTGTAAGCTGTTTTTCCCAAGTCTAAAAACACTCCCCTCAAAAGTGACTGCTTTGTTTTTCAGCAAGGATAGATCACTTACATTGCTCTAGAAGGTGCAAGAAGTTGCCATTATGTGAAGGAATGGAGTCTTGTTGCTTTTTGTTACTGGATTCATATGCAGATACTCTTTAAATGGTAGATTAGAAAGTGAAAATCCTCAGACCCTTGGAATGCTATTTTTGTTTGGTAACTGCTAACATTTTGAGGCAGTTATTTTTATTTATTTATCTTAATCCTTTCTATGTTGCATTGCCTTTTTTTTTTTCTATGTTGACCTTAATTACGGTTGGTTGGGCAGAGAAGTTTCTTTATCTTAAGCTGTCAGGTTCTCTGTCAGCTTGGCCGTAATGATAAGTTGTACAGTATTGAAAGGAGGTTCCTATAGTCAGTTGGCATGTAATTCCTCATTAAAAACTATGACATGAGTAAAATGCTATTACGTTATGCAATCCTGTAATTTGCAGTGTTTCCTGGTACGCCTGGATGCTCCTATACAAGATAAAACACAGGCTTTAAAATGTAAAGTAGCTTGTAACAATTGTTATTATCTGCATTTCATATAGCATAGATCAGCTGCTTTCTCAAATATGAGTATTTTAAATAATGTGCTCTTACAGGGAAAAAGTGCTGTGAGTTCTGACAAGGTAATCTGCCCTGCCCTGTCAGAACATATCAAGAGGGATGATACAAAGTGGACAGAATTAACAATGAGTCTCAGCAACTGTAAAAGCCTTTCATGTACCCTTCAGGCCCAGTCCATCCAATGCACTATACAGTAAGCCTTCTATTACCACAAAGTTTGCAAAACAAGTATGTACCAAAACTGCTCAAGCTAGCACTTTATGGGTCACCTTTAGTGTATTTTTGCCCCCTTTTTGTTAAGTCTTAAGCCATTTCCTGCTTTTCTCCTGGTCTGTTCAGGTTCCTGTGCTACAGCATAGCATGTTCCTGAAGTCTGGGTGGTCTGCACACCTGCTTCCTTATCTTCTAACACTGATGTAAGAAAAAGAGGAAACAGAATGTTAATCCCCCTCTTATCAGTGACTTAGGTAGGGCCTCTGTACTTCTGTATCACTCTAACGTCTGCTCAGCTTCACAGTTTGGGGAAATGAATAAAAGACGTGAAAATTGTTTTTAATAATTAGCATGACTTTCTTTTTCAGGAGTGTAGATGGAAACATAACCTGATAATGTCTTATTTTTGTAGTCAGAATTATTTGCTAAGAATGCTTTCCTCCATTTCAAATAATGTCACTGCAATATGCAACTGGCATGTCCTTGATTAGTAAATGTATTGCATCCAGAAAACCTGACTTAGTTGCAAAGGAAGATACTTCTGAGAGTTTAAATATTTGCTTTAATTTTAATCATTCTACTTTTTTTTCCCCCTCTCTCTTTCTTGGTATAAATCTGAAATAGAGAACATGTGTCACTTTTTGTACAAAAAGTGTTCAGAAGCAGCAGTGATTTTTTTTTTCTATTTATGAAAAGATAAATTCCTCCCTTATTACCAATATTTGGATCTTAGAGAACCATGCATTTAAGTATTGATGTGGTTTGCTTACAGCAGCATAACAACTGTGGTAGATGTTTTGATTTCAAGTCTTTACCGCACAAGGTCATTAATTTTCAAATATCTTGAGGAAAGCAGCAAGACCCTGGGTGGGGTTGTATGCGTGTCTTTTTTGAGGTAGACCTGGGTCTGATTTCACATTAAATGGCACTTAGTGTCCACAAGCCGCCTCTCTAGGTTAGGACAGTTGACGTGTGTGGTGTTCCAGGAGACAGTCTCCTTTTTTTTGATCTGTTCCAGAATAATTCTTAAAATGCCTTGGTGTTGGAAGAGGTGCTAGCTGTGGTGTGGGTTTGTGAGGGTCTTTTGTTTGTTGGTTTGTGGTTTTTATTGATGAAAGCATAAACCTGCAGACAATCTCATTAAGCAGAGAATAATGTTACCTCAAAGAGTGCATATTTTGCTGCTGCAGAACACTGGAAATTTGGCTACTTGTGACACTACTATAAAATTTTTTACTAGCTTTATGAAAGCCTATCTAAGAATTTGGTTAGTTCATTTGTTTTTGAAGACGTCTTATAAGAAGGGGATTAAAACAGGGCCAAAAGACTGAATGCAAGAAATAGGAAAGAGTGTCTTAGGGAGAATTATGGGAACACTAGGAAACTGCAGAGGGAAAGAGGTGATGAATTTCATTCTGCTGCTGGGACAGTGCAGTGGCAGATGGTGTAGGTATAACCTAACGAATCCAGCAAGTGTGGTATGAGTGGACATGTTGCAAGATGGTTTCTGGGAGATCTTTGACAAAAATTAGAAAAGTAGAGGAGACATGGTGTGATGGTGAAGGTGGCAGTCTGTCACAGTGCTTAAATTAAATGTGACTCCATTGCCATTTGGACTCAAGTGTGTTGAACATGTTCTCCAGGTTGTGCCACTGAAGTGCTGAATGAGAGAAGTCCCACTTCGCTTCAATGAAACGTGTTCACTCTCCTGCTGTATTTTGAGACCCTGTTGTCCAAGTATGGAAAAGGTCTATAAAACCCAAAACACCCAGTGTTACTGGAGTTTAAGCCATCTTTAACTGTGTGTGTTTAATGAAGAACAGAAGCAGAGGTGCTGCTGACTTGTGCTTTCATGTTCTGCATTGTGCATTGTGTTCAGTTCAGCCTTCTGCTCCACCAGCCCGTTCGAGGAGAGCCGATACTAAAATATCAGGGATTCTAATGAGGTTCTCAAAACTGATCCGTGCCCCCGACTTAAAGACAGCTGTTCGGTGATTTGTTGCTCTGTTTGTGGGGTGTGCAGATGCGCTTGGCTCTAGTCGCTTTCGGTGACCGCTGCGTGGCACTTAAGTGGACTTCTTCAGTTAACGCGAGGTCGGAACGGGGTGCCTTGCTAACGAGGGTACTGGAATGACAGACATGAAGTATGGGGAGGATTGCCCTGCTGTCCGGAGGTGCGCTCGCATTCAGGTGCTGGATGACAGCAGCGGCGAGTAGGAGCCCGGAGCCGTCCTCCCGCCGCTTCCGCGGGGAGGGTGGTGTTGGGGGCGGGGGGGCCGGCGCCGCTGCGCTCGGTCCCGGCCGCCGTGAGGTCATAACGTACAGGAGTGCTCCCAAGCCCCGCCCCGGCCCTCGCTGCTGCGGCGGCCGCCGCCCGCGCACCCCCGTCCAGGCGGGCAGAGCCGAGCCGAGGCCTGGAGCGACTGCCGGTCCTCCACGGGCAGAGGCTGGTTGGGCCGAGCCGTTCTCTCTTCCTTCGTCCCTCACGGCAGCTTGCGGAAGCGGCTGCGCTGAATGAGCAGCTGAAGGGGAGGAGAGACCGACCGGCATTGCGGCCCGGCCCGGGGGAGCTGACAGGGAATCACCCGAAGCCCCGGCCGGCGGGGCGGGGCGGTGGCGAGGAAAGGAGGCGGGCTCTCCCCCGCCCCCCGCCTTGGCTTTCCTGCGGCCGCCCCGGCTTGCGGCCCTCGCGGCGGGCGACAGGGCATGTCCGCAGCGCAGGTGTCGGCGGCGCCCGCCGAGCGGCGGGGCTGGGGCGCTGAGGACGGTGGATCCGCGGTGAGCCGCCCCCGGGAATCGGAGGAAAGCCGTCAGCCGGAGCTCGGCGAGGAGGCCGCGGAGGAGAGCGGCCGGCGGCGGCAGGTGGTGGAAGCCCCGCCGCCCAAGGAGAACCCGTGGACGAGGCGCAGAGCGGCGCGGGACAGCCCCTCCCCGCCCTCGGCGGACGGGCAGCTCGGCCCAGAGGACCCAGGTATGGGGGCCGGGCCCGGCGCGGGAGGTGGGAGTGCGGCGGGCTCGGATCTGGTTGGCGTGCAGCGGCAGCTGGGTGGTTTTGGTTTTGGTTTGTCGGTTTGTGGTTTTTTCAGAAGCGAAAGCCGCGTGTTTCTTTTTTCTGTCCCCGGCAGGCTGTGCGCTGCCGGAGCAGGGCCCGGGTGTGGGTCGGCCGGCGGTGCGGCTCTGTGGGAGCCGAGCTGGAAGCTCTCGCGTTTGACATACATGGGCACAGGAGGGAAGCAAGCGGGGTCCGGCCGCCACCTTCGCCCTGCTCGAGGCGGGGGCGGACAGATGGGTCGGGAGCCGGGGACACGCTGAGAGTGAGAAGCCGCAGTGCCGGCTGCAGGCTCCCGGGGGTTGCAAATTGTCACTCCCGGTAGCGGGGTGGGGGTGACCTCCAGCCAGCCCCGCATGGCGCTGGGTTCTGGTAGCAAAGGGGGCTGGTAAGCTGCGTGCCTCGCTTGGCTTTTCTTTGGAAATATTGCTAAATCCCTCTTGCTTTACCGCAGGTCTTTTTTGCCTAATTACATGGTAAGGCCCTCGGTACGATCCGTTACTTGGTTTTGGCTTTCCTGAAGATTTGGATTGTGGAGGCTTTAAATGTTGACAGAAGCAGGGCAGTTTGCTTGCTCTCAGAATTCAGACTGTTTATGTGGAAAGAAATGGAGTGAGAGTAGCCATGGTATAATTTTCTGGCCTTTAATCACTACGTATAAGATAAAACTACTTTATAGGCTCCATACTGACTAAACAGACAAATGGCTTCACAAAGTTGGTCATCAAAGACCTGACTTGAAATGGACAGGCTTTGTGCTTAGGTTAGCAGAGAGTTCCTAGAAGTTAGCAGCTTCTTGAGTATTGTTCTTGGCTGGAGGTAAACTGCTGACCTCAAAATACCTATTTCAACCTATGTTTCCTGGCAATTTCCATCTGAGCACTTGCTCCTGAAGGCACCTGACGAACGTTTTTATGATCTCATGGTCACTTTTATCCTTGAATTAAATGTGTACTTTCTTTACAAAGAAAAATACATAATTTATAGTTTCACGTGTACAGGTCATGCAAGCAGAGGAGTTTTCTAGACCACAAAATCTTCACTTAACTGAAGATCAAACCTTTTGGCAACATACGCAGTCATTTTTATCATCAGGGCTGTTTAGTTTGTGTGTACTGAGACACTCATAAATACCTATTTATGTGTGGTTTCTACAGTCCAGTGTGCTGTGCAGCAGCTTGTGGTCTTGTCCTTGCATGAAAAGGAGCTTGTCACTTATTTGCCTTGCTGTGGCAGTAATAGTGGTACAGGAGAAGCTTCGGGAATGCTGCTTTTGTTGCATTAGCACCTCATGCTTCACATTCTGTGAAGTTTACTTTTCCACTTAAGATAAAATGGTTGTTGAAGGCAGGTGTAGGAAGGCAGTAGTGAGCTCATACACTGTGTGATGATGACGAGAACTTTTTTTCCTTCTGCCTAAAAGTTTTGCTTACCATTTATCAAATTAATAGTAGACTGAGTGGCAGTGTTAGAACATCATTTTCAGTGACAATCAAGCAAACTTGGGATTCACTGGTGCTGGTAATGACAGTGGTGAAGAACACCAGGGTGCATGGTTTGGTTTGGCCACCACCAAAAGCACCATGAAGCAGCTGCTGCTGTTTGCCTCATAAAAGACAAAGCAGCTCATCTTTCCTGACTGTTTGAAGGAAAGAATTACCATGTGCTTCCATCTGCAATGAGGGATGTATTTTGAAGTAACTAATTGCATGTTGGCAAAGCAAAATCAGTCACGCTAGGCCCTTATGAATGTAGTAGTATGGAAATTAGTCATATGAAATAATAAGTAGATGAGCAGAAATACTGCTGGGATGGAATGTAAAACTATCCGTAAAGAGGATAATAAAACGTAAAAGAATCTCACATCAAAGTAGTGGCTGAATCCTGTTTGACTTGTTGATCCTGGCTTAATTTGTTGTAAGTTTCCTGAGACGTGCATATATGGCATGTTCAGTGATAGTTAAGCAGTTGAGAAAAGTGGCCCCAGCCTCTCGTCTTTTGACTTTCAATTTAGTGTGGCATTAGTTTGTAGTTGAGGCAAACCTGGCTCTTGGTACCAAAAGAAACTGTTTATGTCACCGTATGCTGGAAGGGAAAAAGTAATTTAAAAGGTTTAAAATTCTTGGTAGAAGAATCCGGTCAAAGCATTGTTACTATGACTTGGTGTATTTTTGTCTCAGATAGGTTAGCAGGTTTTAGTTATGCTGTAGTAAACCAAACAGTGAATGTAAACGTGAGTTTTTCATGCTATGTTTGCTACTGCAGTTCAGTGTCTCTGACTAAGCCTTTTATTAAACTTCTCTTTTAGACAGAGTAGTTTTGGAATTATACAGCAACTTTTGTATCCTAATCTACATGAACTTGTGGAGAAAGCCTGGTAGCAGTATAAAATTGCTAGTAAAATTAATAGGCTTCTGTCTCATCTTGGCGATTGTGAACACAGGGAGATAGCTTTAGCACGGGCTGTCAGCTGATGAAAGGTTCTTCTGTGGCATGCCTTCCTCCCTTTGCCTTCTGTGTAGCGCCTGGCTGATACACTGCGGTAAGTCTTCAGGTGGAAGATCTGTGCGTAAGAGGAGAGGAACAGTTGCAGGGAAGAAGTCCTATATAATCTTGTAGATAATTTTTTTACTAAGTAACAAGATGAGCTTTTTAAAGTTGAGCCAGTAAGTGGTGTCCTTACGGAATCTGCAGAACAACCCAGCATTAGTCTTGGGTTCCTTGTCCTTCCTTTATGTTTTTCTTCAGCTACTCCTCAGAGCTGGGCTCCTGGGGGTAAGCTGGTTACCTAGTTACTAGCTCTCAGAAGAGGCTGGCTACCTTTTCTCCATATACATAATTTGTCTAGGGTTAAGTTGGTGAAATAGTTTTATTACAAAAGTTCTCTTACCTCTTCTTTGGATCCAAAAGCACTGCCCTTTTTGTAACCTTGCAAAATGGAATCTGAATGCCGAGTTCTCTAGTCTTCCTGTGGCTTATATAGCTGCTGTGGGTCTCTAAGATTCTTTAGATAATTATTAAAATATTGTGCATGAAATTTGTGGAAGTGTTCAGTGAAGCAAAACACCTGTGCTGTTGAGGTGGTTGAAGTGGGTTTGCTTCCTAGTGTGCTTGCATGATGTAGTTAATTAAAATAACTGCACACTTCAGGCTTTTATATTGTGCTCAGTTTGTCTTTCTCCATTGCCTTTATTTCTTGGCATCAAAGAGCACCTTTATCTGATTAATATTTTGGTAGCAGAACCAGTTCATTGTAGTGCTATCATATAAATTAATTTGCATGAGTCTGTTGGCAGAAGAGGTTGTAAAAGCACAGTTTAGTAAAGGCATAGTATGTTAGTGGGAATAGCCAGGTTTTGATTAATAAATTGGTAGATGGTGTGATTATCAAATATTTTGGGTGTACCGAAGGCAGATGTTGTTCCTACGAATTCACTGAGTGTTTTAATAGCAGCTTTCTAAAATTATTTAAAGAATTTACAGAAGGTACAACGTTGGTAATTACCTCAATACTGAAGGGGTTAAAACCATTATCTGTACAAACCTGTTGTCTGTATTTTAGTTGGATATAACAGCATATGTGATTTGGTATGCTAAATTTGGTATTTGTGGTTGGTTGGTTTGTTTTTCTGAACTGAGGACTTGTTCTGAGAGAGAAATCCATCCTCCAGTAGAGGCTTTCTGTGCTCCCTTGATACCATGAAAGCTTTAGTGGGAAGTAAAATCAGAGGTTACAGCTTTCTATGAAGAAGCAAAGGGGGGATGAGGAATGAAATGCAAGGAAAATAAACAGTATAGTGATTAATCAATCATGTATTTGGGCTATCTTTTCTACTCTGTTGTGCTGACAAACTGCCTAGTTTTGAGTGTAAATAAGTGGAAGAGTGTAGGTGTCATAACTCACTGCCTTAGTTGTTCATAGGAAGAGGGTCAATCTAATGTAGTTCTGCCATGAAATGCTAGAGCTATTGTAGGAAAGGGTGTTAACATAATTACTGATGTTTGGGGATCTTTTACTTCCCAGAATCTTCTAAATCCATGCTCTAGATTTAAATCCATGCTCTAGATTTAAATTATTATATATTCCAAGGGCTTGTTTTGTCACGTTTGGCAGACAGTCACATTTATCAGCTGATAGATTTAAGTGAAGCTTACCTTGTTTAAAAATGGATCATACTGTAAAATTTCCAACTGAGCATTGAAAGGAAGGTGTTGTATGAGTTGAACAAATGTGTTCCACTGAAGTTTTGAAGAGCTGTTCTGTTGGATGGCTTTACCTGCCTCCTGAAACACTTACACAGTGTTCCTTCACCGAAAAAAATACATGTGGAGCCCAAGTGAAAATGAGAACTGAATAATGACTAGAAATCCTCACAGCAAATCAGCAGGGTGATTTCTCTTTTCACGTGGATGGCACCCTCGCTGGATGGAGTTCAGCAACTGAAAGATGAATATGGGCAATGGAACTTCTTCATCCATTATTTTTTTTTCCCAACCCACTGAAAACTGAGCTGAAACCCAACAAGTAATTGAAGATAACTGAATTCTTTTATCCACATGGCATGCTGTTACTGAACAGGTTGGTTTGTAGCGTATGCCTGTATGAACCATTTTAAAATATAAAGTTGGGTTGAACTTAACAATAAGTGAATTTAGTTTATTTGCAAGAGCATGTAGGGTTCTACTGGAACAGTGTACTAAAGATGCTGTTTCTGAGTATTCAGCACTTCTGGGTGATGTTAAGACCAAACACTGGAGTAATGTTGAGCATGAACTTTCAAGTAAATGAGTAAGTTTGGCCTGAACAGTGGCTCTAGGGCCTATCCCTAACAGTCTTAACAGTTGTGACCTGGGCAGAGCCTTTGAAGTGATACAATGTTTTTTACTCTTTTACTCTCCCACCCTCCTTTTTTTTTTTTTTCCCTCTTCTTCTTAATTTTCCGTTTCATACTTTACCCTAAAATCCAATTCCCTCACAATAGTCCACAGAGAGGTGATCTTTAATTGAAAGACCAATTAAATTTGGTTTTGAGCATGGTCCTTATGGGAGGACAAGAAGTTCTGTGGAGTTGTTTTGGGTAGGGAAGTACAGAGTGTGGCAGATCTCAGGCTTTTGAGTTCTGAAAGAGCACTGACAAGGAGGTGGTGTATTGCGTAATATTAATTTGCTCTCATTTAGTGTGCAAATGCATCCTCCAAGTCTTGGATTACTACATACAGATAAGAGAGATTCCTTAAGACGAGTTGAGTCTCATTCTACTCTATTCAGATAGTCTTTCCTGCTGCCTGGAATAATATCCCATGACTAAGATAATGCAGCATCATGGAGACTTTTCTTTGTGAATCCCTTGCTACGCCCTGGTGACACACAGTAGAAGTTCTGGCAGAGCAGTCAACAGCAATTGAAGTAAAAGTGCTGTGAGATGGAAAAAGGGCTTCAGTAAGGTAATTCAGCAGCCAGAGAGATGCGTGTTTACAGACTACTAGAGGACAAATGCCATGCCGCTCAGTTTAACTTTGCAGATAATTGGCAGTTTTGTTGGAGAAAATTACAAATTTGTTTGTTGCTCCACCTCTACAGCTGTTTGTCTTGTTTTGTAAAGGGCAATTAATTTACTATTGGATGACAAGTGAAAATTAGGATTACACAGTCACTGCGTGTTTCTGAAAGCTCTCAGTCTATAGTTGATTGAGGCTGACTAATAAGAGAGACAGTTTGGAGGTGTGTCCTTGGCCTTTATTTTAAAATGCAGATCTATAGGAGAGGAAAAAACCCAAACCTGTTGGTGAATGGTGTGGCAAAGATCACAGGCTGATCCAGATGCACTGAATTCACTTGTCTTGTGTGACGTACAGGTTGTATAGAGCAGCGTTAGTATAATTCACAGTGGAATATGGAGAGTATATATTAGTTTATGCTTCTAACGTTCATACTGTATTCCAGGAAGCAGACGGAGGGCTTTCAGAGTCACTGGGGCATGAGGGTGGGGTTCCCAGTGTGAAGCTGTGATAAGGAAGATTAGTCACTGGATGTGAGAGAGATAAGGGCTGAGGAGGTGATGTTATCCCTGTATGAAATAATAATGCACTAGTGATTTCAGTCATGTTCAATGTTTCAAGTTTCTTTTGCAATAAAATATCGAATAAGAAGTTTCAAGGAAAGGTTGTGACCACTTCTCTATGGGAAAATATGTACTGAGAGAACAGAAACAGGATTTAACAGGAGAAGTTACAAGGGGCTTCCCTCTGCATTGATTCTAATCTCCAAGAGAAGCTGCCTGATAGACGTATTTAGGGGTTTCCCTCTGAATTTCCAGTGCAGAAAGTACAGCACAACAGAGATAGGTAGGGAAAAAATGCACAGAGTAAGAAAATTGGATTCATCTATGGCAGGGCAAATGCACATGTATTAAGAGACACAGTGTGATGGTTCGAAACTGTCTTTTTAATTTTTCCTTGCAAAGTTCAAAACAGAGAAAGTGAAAGAGCGTAAATAAGTCACTATTGGGTGTAAGAAAGCAAAATAACGATTGTTCTAAACACTTCCATTGGATAGATAGAAATGTTTAAGAACTATTACCCAAAACAAAGTAGGCATTCTGCACATTCTGCATTCTGCAGTGGGGGCAGTTGCTGGGCTGTCTGGCTGCTGTTTTCTTCTTCTTCTCTTCTGGCTGAAGATAACATGTACTGACCTTGGCAGCTAAGTTAACAACTTTCTGTTTAACTAACTCTGCTTCTCTGTCCAGGGAGGTCTGGGGGGAAGCTCCTGAGAGAGAGAGGCCCCTTTGGGAGGGTCCCCTTGGGGGGAAGCAAAGGGAGATCGATTGTGCTTTTCTGTTGATTGTATATATTTGTAAATGTTGTGAATTTTGTATATTTGTACATATTCATTGCATTTCATCGTAGATTTTAGACTCTGCTTGTAAATACAGCCTTCATTTGCTTCCAGACTGGGCTAGCCTGCTTACTTGTTGGTGGGAGGGGAATTTCAGCTCACACAGACACATCTTTTATTTTTGGCACTCCAACTCGGGGCTCGATTGCTTGTATGATTTATTCCTGCTCAGATTAGGAAGCAAAATGAAGCTGTTTTGGATTTTGAGTCATTCTATTTCATCTATTATCAGTGCAATTGTCTACAGATGGGCCATTTCTTGCATGATAGACAAGATTGTGAGATATGTGGCATATAAGTCATTTCTTTGGGTTAAGAACAAGTTACTGAATGTTGGTGAATTCTGTTGTGGTCTTATTGGGCTAAGAAGCTATGGTAACTCAACTATGGATCTGCTAGCAGACACCTTTGAGTTTGTTACTCCTCTTACAGTTACAGAGGTTCTTTGGTACCTTAGACATCTTGTGCTAATCTTAATTTTGTTGCTTCTTGGAATAATCATATGGCTACTGATAGCACTGTGTCAAGAAAGACATAAGGCTACTTGCTCTTCCAACTCTGCTGTGAATGTGAAAACCAAGCCAGTAAATTTGGTGGCCACTGTATGCAGAAAGCGTAAAGGAGCTGCAGGAGGAGATGCAGATGCTGCAGGAGATGGTGCAGATGGAGATGAGGGTCCTTCTACTCAGGGTCCCTCTGTTAAGAAAGATCCTTCTGGTGAGGAAGAGAGGGTTAGCCTTAAAACTCTGGCAGACCTCTTGAGACCCCACATGGATGATGGAGATGTAGGTCAGGATGTAGACCCTGGTAGATTAGCAACTGCTGGCAGAGCCTCTGAACTCAAGGAAATTCAACGGAGGATTACAACAGGATTATGGGGACAGCGACCTCAGGATGATGATGATGATGATGAGGATGACATACAGTCAGCTGATGCACCCAGACAGGAAATTAGACATGTGAGGAAGGATTACATCAGAGGAGATAATGAGCCAGTCCTGTCTTGGCTAGCCAGGTGTTTTGATATGGGAGCCCCAGCATTGGTGGTAGGCGACAAGTCAGCCTCTCAGTTGGGGATGCTCTCAAAGGATACAGGCATAGACAGGCACCTAGGCAAGTGCATTGGTAAAGTTTCTCTGTGGGCACGCCTCCTACTGGCAGTCTCACTGAGGTACCCCAGCAGAGATGATTTACCATGGAACCCTAAGCCTTGGACCACAATAGCTGAGGGAATCAAGCGTCTGAGAGAGTTTGCTGTGAGAGAAATAATGTATGGAGATCATAAGACCCTGAATCCTGATGAAATTCCTGTTGGAACAGGCCTTGCCAAAAAGCTCATTAAGCTTGCTCCTCCTAATTATGCTACTATTCTGGCAAGCAGAATTGTGGCAAGAAATTATGGTGGAGTGCCTCCCACTGTTGGCCATTTCACTGACCAAATGAGGCAATTGGAGGATAGTCTTGCACGTACTTCTTTGGTTTCAGCCATTGAAACTTTGTCTGGAGAAATGAAGAATTGCATGAAAGAGCTGAAGGAGGAACTTAAAACCTCCATATCCAACTTGATGAAGGGGGATGATTCTGATTCCTCTTCCTCCAGATGGATACAAGTTTCAGCTGTTAGGAACAGACGTGCTCCAAGAAGGCCATTCCAGAACAGGTCAAACCAAAACAGACAGCAGAGGCAATCACGTGGCAGTATCTGGATAACTCTGCGTGATCAGTTTGGGGAGAACATGAACAGATGGGATGGTCAACCAACTTCTGATCTTTTCAAGAGGTTACAGGAACTGCAGAGGGGCAGATCCCGAGGTAGCAATACCAGAAGGGTAGCTGTCACTTCCTCAGTTTCCCAGAACAACTCTGATAGCTCCAACAGTGATCCTAATTCTGGTGCTGGACGTTGTGCCAGCTGTACATGTGGAGGTAATCCCCACCATTAGGGGTGCCCTGCCTTCCGCCAGGGGGAGGTAAGGGATAATGGAGATAACAGAATCTATTGGGATGTGTACATCCAGTGGCCTGGCACTTCAAAATTTCAGAAGTACAGGACCTTGGTTGACACAGGAGCTCAGTGCACCATAATACCATCAAATTATCAAGGGGGAGAATCTATAACTATTCAGGGAGTCACTGGTGGATCTCAAGAATTGTTTAAGATAGAGGTTGACATAAGTTTAACTGGGAAGCAGTGGAAGAAACATACTATTGTAACAGGTCCTAATGCACCTTGTATTTTGGGAATTGACTTTCTGAGAGAAGGGCGTTTTAAAGACCCTAGGGGTTACAAATGGGCTTTTGGAATAGCAACTGTAGAAATTGATGGAGGAAAATTGAAGTTGTCCATTAGACCTGAGCTTTCAGATGAATCTGCAGTTGTGGGACAACATGAGATAGAGGATGTAAAGCTGCCGGTTGCTTCTCAAACTGTGCATCACAGACAATACAGAACCAACCGTGACTCTTTGGTGCCCATTCAAAACTTGATTCGTCAGTTGGAGAGTCAGAAGGTCATCAGCAAAACTCATTCACCTTTCAACAGTCCAGTCTGGCCTGTGCGAAAGCAGAATGGAGAGTGGCGTCTGACAGTTGACTTCCGTGCCTTGAATGAAGTAACTCCACCCATGAGTGCAGCTGTACCAGACATGATGGAACTCCAATATGAGCTGGAATCCAAGCAGGCCAAATGGTATGCTACCATAGACATTGCTAAGGCTTTCTTCTCTATTCCCATAGCAGAGGAATGCAGGCCTCAGTTTGCTTTCACCTGGAGAGGCATTCAGTACACATTCAATCGTTTGCCCCAGGGGTGGATTCACAGTTCAACCATCTGCCATGCAGTGATCCATGATGCTTTGGAGAAAGGTGGAGCTCCAGAACACATTCAGTTCATCGATGACATCATCGTCTGGGGTGAGACTGCTGAAGAAGTCTTCGAGAAAGGTAACAAAATCATTGACATTCTCTTGCAAGCTGGTTTCGCTATCAAGCGAGACAAGGTGAAAGGACCTGCCAGAGAAATCAAGTTTCTGGGAGTGCGGTGGCAAGACGGTCGCCGTCACATCCCAATGGATGTGATAAACAGAGTCTCCACCATGGCAAATCCCATCAACAAGAAAGAAACTCTGCGTTTCTTAGGCATAGTGGGATTTTGGAGACTGCACATTCCTGGATACAGTCAGATTGTGAAACCTTTATATGATGTGACTCGAAAGAGAAACACTTTCCAATGAGGTCCTGAACAACAAGCAGCCTTTGACCAGATCAAGCGAGAGGTAGTCCAAGCGATGGGTCTGGGACCTGTCCGAACTGGTCCAGACATTAAGAACATTCTGTACACGGCCGCGAGTGACAATGGTCCAACCTGGTGCTTATGGCAAAGAGCTCCAGGGGAGACACGAGGACGTCCTCTTGGTTTCTGGGGTCGTGGCTACAGAGGCTCAGAGGCAAACTACACTCCAACAGAGAAAGAGATTTTAGCTGCTTATGAAGGAGTGAAAGCTGCTTCTGAAGTGATCGGAACTGAGTCACAACTTCTTCTAGCTCCTAGATTGCCAGTTCTGAATTGGATGTTCAAAGGCAAAGGTTCTTCACCACATCATGCAACAGATGCTACCTGGTCTAAGTGGATGGCTCTGATAACACAGCGAGCTCGAATGGGAAATCTCGAAAGGCCTGGTTTGGTGGAGGTGGTCACAAACTGGCCAGAAGGCACAAGCTGTGCAAAACCTCCAGAGGAGAGAGTAGCTCGTGCTGAGGAAGCTCCTCCTTACAGTGATCTGTCTGATGATGAAAAGAGATATGCTTTGTTCACAGACGGTTCCTGTCGTCTGGTTGGGAACAAGCGGAGATGGAAATCTGCAGTGTGGAGTCCAACGCGCAGAGTTGCAGAAGCGAGGGATGGAGAAGGAGAATCCAGTCAATTCGCAGAGGTAAAAGCTGTCCAGCTAGCTCTTAACGTAGCTGAACGTTATCTCTACACCGACTCGTGGATGGTAGCCAATGCCTTGTGGGGTTGGCTGAAAGACTGGAAGAAGAATGGCTGGCAGAGGAAAGGAAAGCCAATCTGGGCTGCAGATCTGTGGCAAGACATTGCTGCTCGCATTGAGAGAATCCCAGTGAGAGTGAGACACATCGATGCTCACATTCCTAAGAGCAAAGCTACTGAGGAACAACAACACAACCATCAGGCAGATCTAGCTGCAAGAGTTTCCCAGGTGGACACAAACTCTGATCCTGATCCTGATCTTGACTGGAAACACCGAGGTGAGCTGTTCTTAGCTCGGTGGGCCCATGACTCGTCAGGACATCAAGGCAGAGATGCAACCTACCGATGGGCTCGTGACAGATCCATTGACATTTCCATGGATGCTATCACACAAGTCATCCATGACTGTGACATTTGTGCTGCTATTAAGCAGGCAAAGCGGATCAAGCCCTTGTGGTACGGTGACCGATGGTCCAAGTACAAGTATGGTGAAGCCTGGCAGATTGACTACATCACTCTACCTCGTTCTCCATCTGGTAAGCAGTATGTGCTGACTATGGTAGAGGCAAGCACTGGATGGCTGGAAACTTATCCAGTTCCTCATGCAACTGCATGTAACACCATTCTTGGTCTGGAAAGACCAATCCTGTGGAGACATGGAACTCCAGAGAGGATTGAGTCAGACAACGGAACTCACTTCAAGAACCATCTTGTAAAAAACTGGGCCAAAGAGCACGGCATCGAGTGGATATTCCACATTCCCTACTATGCACCAGCTGCAGGGAAGATCGAACGCTACAACGGTTTGCTGAAAACCACTCTCAAAGCCATGGGGGGTGGATCTTTGAAAAACTGGGAGAAACATTTAGCACAAGCAACCTGGTTGGTGAATAGGAGAGGTTCAGTGAATCGAGCTGGACCTGCCCAATCAGATTTGTTGCGAAAGGAGGAAGGTGATAGAGTTCCTGTTATCAGAGAAAAGAATCTGTTAGGCAAAACTGTTTGGGTATTTTCTCCTTCAGGAGAGGCCAAACCTGTCCGAGGGGTGGTTTCTGCTGAAGGTCCTGGTCACACCTATTGGGTGATGCAAGAAAATGGTGAAATTCAGTGTATTCCACAAAGAAATCTAACTTTGGCTGAGAGAGGTTAAATTCAGAGTGTTGCGCAGATACAGCATCGCGCCCAAGAGGAGAGTCCATGAGATCTACGGTGCACGAACCCTGAGAGCCCTGAGTCACCTGAGAGTCCCTGTTCCTTTCTTCGCTCCATCTGCGAGGAAACAAGCTGTTTGCTGTTTTTCCTGTGATTTGACTCTTTTGAATCATCTACATCTGAGATAGCCGGAATGGACTATGGTCTTTATTCACCTATTGTTGTAGATATTATTTTAGATTAGATAAATGATAGTAGCAGCCAATGGAATTGTTTAGAAGGGGTGGACTGTGATGGTTTGAAACTGTCTTTTTAATTTTTCCTTGCAAAGTTCAGAACAGAGAAAGTGAAAGAATGTAAATAAGTCACTATTGGGTGTAAGAAAGCAAAATAACGATTGTTCTAAACACTTCCATTGGATAGATAGAAATGTTTAAGAACTATTACCCAAAACAAAGTAGGCACTCTGCACATTCTGCGTTCTGCAGTGGGGGCAGTTGCTGGGCTGTCTGGCTGCTGTTTCTTCTTCTCTTCTGGCTGAAGATAACACACTGACCTTGGCAGCTAAGTTAACAACTTTCTGCTTAACTAACTCTGCTTCTCTGTCCAGGGGGGTCTGGGGGGAAGCTCCTGAGAGAGAGAGGCCCCTTTGGGAGGGTCCCCTTGGGGGGAAGCAAAGGGAGATCGGTTGTGCTTTTCTGTTGATTGTATATATTTGTAAATGTTGTGAATTTTGTATATTTGTACATATTCATTGCATTTCATTGTAGATTTTAGACTCTGCTTGTAAATACAGCCTTCATTTGCTTCCAGACTGGGCTAGCCTGGTTACTTGTTGGTGGGGGGGGGAATTTCAGCTCACACAGACACACACAGGAAGCTTAAATAGCCTTTTATCACT
The DNA here is from genome assembly GCF_027791375.1 of Indicator indicator. Taxonomy (NCBI): domain Eukaryota; kingdom Metazoa; phylum Chordata; class Aves; order Piciformes; family Indicatoridae; genus Indicator; species Indicator indicator. Next base: position 8,737,296 of record NC_072034.1, read on the forward strand.
GTAAGTTATTGATCCTAGACTGTTAGGCTCAATAATGTTGCTGTATATGAGGGAGTTCTTTCCAAGTATTCTATTACTTGCTGGTACTGGTGGAAGTGTATTTGACTGTTGTGTAGGATATCAGATGGGGTCGTCATTATCAGAAAATCTGGGTCTGGGTTCAGGATGGTTCTGAAAATGTTGTCAGCTTCATTGCACCTGCCCATATGTATCATAAACATCCACTGTGGAGTTTGGCCATTCAAATTTATTAGTGTTAATGTAGTTTTTGTAACAATTTTTCTCTTTTAATCTTCCCTTAAATACTTTTTTATTATTCATTGCTTCAACTTGATTATGAGCAATATGACTAGATTTCATTTGGCATTTAAGTAATTGCTTAGAAAAGGAAATTACTGGGAATTTGTGAATATGTAATTGTTTCTAATTTTTTCATGCTTGCATAATGATAAATTTTATAAAATCTGTCTTCTAAATACAGTTTCCAGTAGGATGACTTTGTAATGTTTCAGGAGGTCTTTTTTGTTTTCCTCTCTAATCCTTACATTAAAACATCAGTGTGTTGCGATAGTCTTGACCTTATAGCTGAGCAAATGCTTAAATACTGTTACACAGTTATGCTGTACACCTGGTGTTCAAGGTTATTTACACTCATTATCTATGTGAGTTTTTCAGTGTCATGTACTATTGGTTACTTCTTGGAAATGTTCATTGACTTTGATACCAAGACACAAAAAACCTTTGATGTAGCGTGATAGTCAGAGTTGCTCAAGTACACCTTCTTTACTCATTTTAATCGTAGTCTAATTCTTCACCTGAAAATATTTTTTCTTCCTTTCCAGAACTACAAAATTCCACTAAAGTTATAAAAGCAGCAAAACCCAGGACAAGGAAAAGCAGCAAGGTTTGTATTTGCCAGAAGAACATTTAAGTATGAGTTACTGGACTGGTTGTCTTGTGTACCAGTTAATCTAACCTGTTAATCTAAACTGGCTTGATATTATGGTAGGAAAATAATTTCAAAATATTTCTGGTTGTAAATATCCAGTGTGGTAAATAGCTGATACTGCTAAGAAAGAGATGACAAACTATTTTGAGGTTACAACCAAAAGTGTTATGTTCCTCCTTGGTAATAGTTAATTTTTGGAGTTAAAAAGGGAAACATAAAATTAGAGGGGATGCTAAAGCGTGATATATGAGGGATCAGGAAAGGTATTTTTTATTAGAAAATCAATAAGTTTATATTGAAATGTGAAAGGACTGCAAAGAAACAACAGCATTTGAGCACAAGTGGTGCTAGATTGATTTTTGGAATTGTGTGTGCTTTATGTGCTGCTAGAAAAATAGCATAATGACAACAGGAGTCACAGAAATTTTCAATGAAGATGTTCAAAAATTTTGTACAGCAACCCTTCTTGAAGTTGAATAATACCTGTGCTCAAGGTTTTCCAAAACCTAAGACTTTTTTTAAACCATAGAACATCTCCCTTATGAAGAAAGGCTGATGGAGCTGGGTCTCTTTAGCTGGGAGGAGTCTGAGGGGTGACCTCATTCATGTTTATAAAGCTGTTAAGGGTGAGTGTCGGGAGGACGGAGCCAGGCTCTGCTCAGTCATGTCCAGTGTTAGGACAAGGACAAGCTAGAGCACAGGAGGTACCATATGAAAACAAGGGAAAGCTTTTCCACTGTGAGGGTGACAGAGCCCTGGAACAGGCTGCCCAGAGAAGTTGTGGAGTCTCCTTCTTGAGAGACATTCAAAACCCACCCAGATGTGTTCCTGTGTGACCTGCTCTGGGTGATCCTGCTCTGGCAGTGGGGTTGGAGTGGATGATTTTTCGAGGCCCCTTCCAACCCCTCAGTGGGTTTTGTGATACCTGTAAGTCCCGTAGGAATCTGTGTAAGACAGTGTTTAATGTGACAGTTGTTCTATGTATGCTCAAAAGTCATAAGCCTTTAGTTTGCTTTATAATAGAATGTAACAAAAAAAAATCTGCTTGCTTGCTGTCTGTTTTTTTTTGTCGGTGCCCACTTAAAATATTCTTCATGAAGGCATTATTTAGAAAGTCATGCTAATTGCAAACTAGGATGTATTGAACCTTGATTTTGGATGTAGCTGCATTGAGTACTTGTTTCTGCAGCTGGTCATAGTGTGTTTTCAGAAGCTTTGTATTTGTTTTCTGTTTTTTTTGTTTGCTTGGTTTGTTGGTTTTTTTTAATTGATGTTTCTAACAGTTTTGCTCAAAGGGTCAGTCTGGCTCTCTGACTCATCACTAAACTTCCATATATTAAGGAGGACTATATCTAGGAAGTAGTATAAACTGTTTGCATCTTTGCAGGCTGATGATTTTGGTGATATCACAAACTGGCCAACACCAAGTGAAATAGCAAACAATGAAGTAAGTACTTTTTGTCATCTTCAGTGAGTTTGGGTTTTTTGTGGGGTTTTTTTCCTTTTTTTTTTTTTTAAACCACATTGATGACTTCACTTAATACTGTTCCCCCCAGATTTTGCCTTGGGTCTTGCAGGGCTTCGATGGAAATTTTGTTGATGATTCAGTGTACTGCTCTGTGCTTAGCTGTCTGCACTGGTACTGGAGTTCTGAATCCTTCACCATCCTCTCATTTCCAGGTCTCTAGGATTTTAGCACTGCAGGTCAAAATTACAGATGTCTATATAGTTGACACAACTTTGTGTTTATTGGCAGGGAGAATTTGCCACCTCTAGGAGTTCATTTTACAAGATTTTTGAGATTGCTAGAAGAATCTTTAAAACCTGAATAAGGCAACAGATGAATGCTTGTTCAGTTGTTCAGGTACCAGTTAGAATGCTTTGGTATGTGCATATTTCCCATCATGGGTTAGGATACATAAAAGATCCTCGATTTATTTTCTGAAAAGTATTTATAAGATTCTGCATTGTTACTATCCCTATCAGTTACTGAGGTGTTGTGAATAGGAGACTACCACTTCAGGAGAAGGGCACATGATTTGCATCCTAAGGCTGCTAATTTAGCTGGTGGCAGTAGAGGGATGTAACTCTCTCAGCCTTTCTTCATAGGAGAGGTGTTCAGGCCCTCTGAGCATTTTTGTGGCCCTCCTCTGGACCTTCTCCAACAGATCCATGAGTCTGGAGTGCTGAGGACTCCAGAGCTGGACACAGTGCTGCAGGTGGTGTCTCACTGGAGCAGAGCAGAGGGGCAGAATCACCTCCCTTGACCTGCTGCCCATGCTGCTTTTGTTGCAGCCCAGGATAGGGTTTGCCTTCTGGACTGTGAGCAGACATTGCCAGCTTATGTCCAACTTTTCTCCACCAGTGTCCCCAAGTCGTCCTTCTCAGGGCTGCTCTCAATCTACTCATCTTCCAGCCTGTATTGATACCAGGGGAAAAGGAAACTTTTCGCTCTTGCTGCAGTGCTGATCATTTTGCCTTCTTTGAAACCAAGAAGTGGTGATCTGCAGGACGCTGGCACTATTCATAGGCACACAGTTCCCAGTAAATACCATATTTTAATGTGGGGAAAAAAGAAGTCTCTAATCATACACCTCCACATCCTCTGATGTTTGATTTATGTTCTGATTTAGTGGAATAGAATTATGACCTATGGCTTTCTTACACTTTGTGTGAACATTTGGCATGCTATTGAGGTTGTGCAGCATCAAGGGAATTTCTGATTTACCATTCAGTATTCTGTAAGCACAGCTTTTTGAAGCTAATCAGCCTGAACAGTAGGTACTGGTGAGCAATATTATTTCCTCTTTGCTATAAAACTCCATTCTGAAATATTGAAACATGATTTCTGTGCACTTTGCAATTCTGTATTGTCAGTGAAAGAAAACTGAAGACTTTCCTAGTCTAAAAATTCTTATTATAGTCTTGCCAATTTAGCAGAAAGTAGAGCTATTTAAAATGAGACTTGACAAAACAACACACTTTTTAAATTGCACTACTGAAGATGCTGAGAACAGGTAATAAAAAAGGAATTCTAATAGCTAAAGGAAATGGATACCTTTTGCTGTCAGCAGCTGTACTGTCAGAAATAATTACCAGTATCTCTTGCAGTGTAAGACAAGTCACAGTAAAAAGACAACAAATAGAAGAGAAAAGGAGGAGAAATCTGATCAAAAAAGCAATAATGGAATTAAGGACAACTCAGAGGCAAAGCCAGATGGTCCAGGAGATAACACTAGTGAAGATGAAGCTCAAACTAATAACCAAAGGAAAAAAGGTCAGTCTGTGCACAATGTATCATGCAATAAGTCACCACTGGTAGAGCTGAATTAATTCCAGTTAAATAACTTGATTAAATGTTTCATGTTTTGCATTTTCTAGGTGCTAACAGTATATATTGCTTTCTGCTAGGAAGCTTAAAACAGGCTTCCTTGCTTAGGCTTTGGAGTGTTCTGTTTAGTCAAAAGAGAATTCTCCTATCTACTGATAGTCCGTGGGGTTCTGACAGTTGCTGCAAAATTTTGGCATGGATATATGAACAGTTACTGTCTCTGATATCTTTGCTTCATTAAATATTTCATTTTTAATATAATTTCATATATATGCACTTGTAATTTTAAATAGTAACATTTTAATTTTCATGGTTTGCTCTGAACTTACACCTTGAAGTGATCACTCAAACTAAACCAGATTATTAATTTCATTTTTTTCTATTCAATCTGTTACATTAAAAACAGGAAGCAAACTTGAATCCCATTTGGGCAGTAGGTTGGGGTAGGCTGGAATAACAGCTGAGAGAGTTTGAAGATATTGCTGCCGTCAGCTGTTTGTTTGGGGCTTTTTTTTCTTGTTTCCTTGCTGATATTTTTTCGTATTCTAAAGACCCTTGTGGTGTAGATTTGTTCATCTTCCTCTGTGTGTATTTAAAAACAAATCCTTTGCTGCTTTTAATTTTCAAGTGGAAATCAAAAGCAAAGCATTCTTCAGGTACAACCTAATTCATTTTTCTCCCGAGTGTGGATAATACATCCAACATACTTGCTTATATTTCTTGGCTACCAAGGTGTCTGGCCCACAGTAGCAATCAAGAATAGAACAGCAAATGTTCTCATTAAATGCATGGTTAGTGGATACTTCAGGCCAGCCTTCAAGAAAATACAGCTTTGCTAACAAATTTTGATGCACACGAATTAACTTAATCTGAATGTCTCAAGGTAAAACACAGTTCCACAGCTAAATTTTCAGGGAAATCTGTATGGTTTGTCATTGACATCTTTATTTTAGTGGTTAAGTTGATACATTATTTTTTAGCTTTCCATTTCATACATGGGTTGTGAAATTCTCTAGTAGAATCATCCGTATATATTTAACGCTTATGTAGCTATAAATTCTTGGTAATGGAGCTGACATCTCAAAATTCACTAGATAAAAAAAAGCTCACCTTCAGTTCACATATGTAAAGCTTAGGTAAGGTTGTCTTTCAGTTTGAGAAATTCCTGTTTACTGCATTTATTGTTTAGTCATTCATCGTATCTTAAAGTTTCAATGTTGTGCCTCTCCCAGTTTTTAGACTTTCTTGAAATGAACTGTTACTAGTTAAGAAGAATTCTATAGAATCTTTTCAGGATCTCAGACCTCAGCTAGTTCTGTAATTAAGAGTAATACGTTAACTTTTTAAGGTAACAAGCAGAAATGGGTGCCACTTCACTTGGATGATGTAAGGACAGACAGTCAAGAAAGACCAGGCTCTCGAAGTAGCTCAAGGTTTCTCCTGGAATCAAACAAGTTAATACCTCACAACAACAGACGGAGTGAGACAAGAAGTAAGTAGTTTTCAGTCTCAGGGTTTTTCTTTGTGGCAATTCAAGTATAATACCATGTGAGTAGGCATGAGATTGGCAGTTTATGTTGGAATAGAAATCCCCACCTGTAGCAGGATCATCAAGAGCTAGCAGCTCGTCCTGACTCTAGGTTTTCAAGTTGTGCACAGGAGTAGACTTAGCACTATAATGGTTGAAAGAAGAATTCTATGATCACTGCTTCCCATCTCAAGCTGATCATAGGTATTGTGATCCCTAGGCTGTCAGAAGTGTCCAGCTGCTGTAGGAGTGTTTGAGACTGACTGCCAGTCAAGCCCATTTACTCTTCTTCAACAGATTCCACCCAGTGTGCCCTAAGTCTTGTCTGGGCAAACCTCATTCTCTCATCCTTGCAGTTTTCAGATCTGACCTTCTGCTCTAGCCAGCAGGACTGAGTCTCAGTGGGTTGCCTGGGCACAAGATAAGAGCTCTGCTACAAGGGACATTTTGGTGCTAACAGTGTATTCTGCAGTGACGTTTCCTCAGCCTTTCTGGGCATCCTGAAAATGGAGACACTTCAATGCAATATTTTATGATTAACACCCAGAAATAAATTAGAGGCTACGTAATTCTTCTGTGATATTTAATTCTGATTTTTTTTTTTCTCCTGAAGATTGGCGTCGTGATAGAGAAAAGAGAGATGATCAAGATGAAGTGTGCAGTGTGAGAAGTGAGGGTGGCAGTGTCCGAGGATTCTCCAGGGGCAGAGGAAGAGGCAGAGGCCGAGGAAGAGGCCGAGGCAGAGGAAACCCTCAAAGTATGCAAAGTAGTATATGCTTAGCAAAAGCTTTAAAACTCTATTTATAATGTTATTGTTTGCTTATGAAGTACGAGTCATCTTAAAATCAGATGCTGAAAACTAAGAGTGGAAGAGCAGTATCTATCATGCCTTAAAATAATTGTGATGGACTTAGTATTTTTCATCATCTTTATTTTATGTTCTGCTTTTATTTTTAAGTGAGCTTTGAATATTCCGTTGGGTATCAAGAACTGTATGGTGAAGGAACTGACCAAGTCTTCCAACCTGAGCTTAGTGCTAGTGTGATGTACTACTATGGTGATGGAACAGGAGTGCAGATGTATTCCGTAGATGAAGCGCTTCTCAAAGAATACATAAAACATCAAATGTAAGTGAATTGTTTAATGTACAAAAACTTTTACAGGTCTAGTTAAAATAAATTATTTCAAACAGCGTTTGATCCTTATTATCCATATAAAGATGGAAATTAAGGCATTTCAGTTTAATCTTGATTCTTGTCAATGTCAGTTTGGACTTCTTTCCACCCAGTAGTGAATACTTGAGTGATGAGGGGAATTTTAAGGAAGCTTTTTCTGCATCTCATGCTGTAGTCTTGCTCTAACTCATATACGTGCTTTATGGAACTCAGCCCTCTTTTTATGTTGTCATGCAGTTGAGATATGGATGTCTTTGAGCTTGTGCTTTTAAGTACTGTTGGTCTGTTTGCTGATAAAGCTGCTCTTGGACAGTGTAGCTGTATGTTTCCCTTAATTGGTGGTCTCAGTTTCAGTTTGAGAAGTCTTGTTAGCTGTATGTTTTCAGAGTGTTTCTCCTGAAACATTTAACTGAAAGAGAGTAGCTTTGCAATGATACTTGATTTTTCAATAATCTGAAATGTTTACTTTCTCATGTACACCATTAGGCAATGAGAAACCATCTGGAAGACTGATTATCACCAGGAGACAAGTCAAAAAGGGCCTGGAAACCACTAGTTGATTTTAAAGAGACAGTTTCCACCACTGGCACATTATTTCATCTTCTCCATTTGCAATGGCATTTCTCTGTGATGCCTCTGTGGTGGTTTTTGATTGCCCTTGTATTCCATACAGCAACTTGCTTATTTTATTCTTGCTTCTTTTGTTTCAGTTGACGCAAAAAGGAAGAAAAAAGCCTCTTTAAGGGCAGAAAGTATCTGGCATGTGGCTATCAACTCCAAAACTTCTATTGCAGTTTTTTTTGTTACTCTTGCTGCCAGGCCCTTATGAGACCTGACAGTGGACATGTACCCCCATGTCAGGATAATCGGCCTGCACTGTCCTCAGACAAGTGAGGGAGAAGCGCAGACACTCCACTGTTGGCCAGATTTCTGGGCATGCAGTGTAGAATCCAGACCTTCTAAGGTAGGACATGATGATGTCCCCCTCTGCTGAGAAAAATGTCAGTTACAGTATTGGTCATATCTGACTTCTGGTGATATTTGTATTTTATTATAGCAACGAGAGGTTGGCAGGTGTCAGTGGAAGACTTGGCATGGCTGGCTAACCAGAGCCATTGGTTGCATGTCTGATATGAACTCCCAGGGCAGGTTGATTATGGAGTTTGCTTTCCATGAGAAAGATTTTTAAGCAGTTTTGCAACACAACTGTGCTGGTTTTGCACCCCTTAAAAAAAAAAAAGTTTTTCACTCAATACATTAAAATTTACAGGAAACAGACTTTTTTTTCCCCCATCAGTTATCTGTTACTGTCTTCTACATGGAGGTGGTTTTGTCTGCCTTCCATAGTTGAAATACTGAAGTGACTATGCTGAAGAAGGAAATACATAGAGAGAGAAGGTACACAAAACTCTTAGGTCTCAGAGCCCATTATAGAGTTCAGGATAAATCCAGATATATTAGAGAAGTGAAATGGGTTTGAATCCTTGTGAATGGACAAATTTTAAAACACTTAATCTGCTTAATAGGGAAAAATCTTAAAGGCTGTGTCCAACTGAGTTGCTGTGTAATTCCAGTAAGACCTACACTGCTAAGTAGTTTATGCTCATCCCCAGAAGCAGCATGATGTATGGGAGAGTTGTATTTGTATTACATTACATCTTTAACATTTTTAATTACAGGCTGAAGTTGTCAGCCTGAAAAGTTTCAGTGCTTAGCAACTCTTCAGTTTGCAACAATCAGTGGAAGTCTATCTAAAGTCTTCTTGAAAAAAATAAGTAAACAAAAAGTCAGATGTGCATCCAAGTCTGCATCAGTTCCAGGACAGGCAAAGACAGTGAGAAAAATGAAAAGCTGGAGGGGGTGTGTGTGTGTTTAGGTTTGTCCCTCTAGTTGGGGCAAACTTGTGCTGTGTCTTCATATCATTAATGGTCTTCAACATTCCTTTTTCTAGAGTGATGGACATCAAGTGAGGCAGTTTGAATCAAGTTCAGTCATTGTCCATTTCTGCTTGTGGAGTTTTTAAATAGGTGAATCATTAGAAGATTTTACCTTTACTATATGACTGTAAAGGTAACACTAGTGAAATGCTAGTAGATGGCTTTTGTGCTTGCTTATCTTCTAGTTTTGGAGGGGAAAAGCAATGTAGCAGTTCAGAACAGTGAATAGGCTATTTTTGAGAGAAACCTTCTCTTTGTGCACAGCTGCTTCACTAATCGGTTTATTTATCTCTGAATAAGAGCTTAGTTTTCTCAAAGTCGTAGTCTGTTCTCTGTTTGCTCTACTGGCAATATTTTCATTTGTTGTATGTCTTACTGTCCAACTTTGAGACTTTATATTCATGCTGCCTTGGAGCTAAGTGTTCATATAGAGAGCTTTGGCTTTGAATGTCTTTTATCTATCAAAAAAATAAAGAAATGGTACCAACTTTATCTTTGGGTCAAAGATGGCATCAGAGTCCTGTCCTCTTGGTAAATTTTGCCTTGATCCTGATTTCAATGGAGACACTTACAATTTGATACTTTGAATTTGATACTTTGAGAATAGAATTAACTTTGTTTATTTGCATGTGTGGTGGGGTTTTTTTCTTCAGCATTTTAATACTGTCTTGTTTTATTTTTGCACTACCTCTCTTTTTGTCATAGAATTTTAATTGCTCTCCATTAAGTATTTCTCTGCATTTTCCTGAACCTGATAAGCAGTAGTATGCTTTGGGTGTAATATTTGAAATCGTGGTATGATGTGTAAATTCTGTGAAAGGCCTAGATTTTAGTTGGCATGATTAAACTGAGGTTTTTCCTCATTCTTTTTTAAAAAGTTTTCTCATTCCTTTGCTTTGACAGATCATGATTTGAATTTTTTACTTTTCCCCTTTAAGTATAAAAGGGGTCTTGACACTTCGATCATTTCCTAGAGCAGCTTTATTGTTTAAGAAGATTGGTTATCTACTATTTCTTTGTTCCTCGTCTGTCTTGTTCTATGATATTGTCAGACTCTTGAAATTGTCCTTGTCCCTCTTAATCCACTAAACATCATCTCTTCTTGTAGACTTTACCTTTCTCCATGAACTGTTGTGCCTTTTGGTACAGCCTCACGACAACTACAACATTACTGTTATTTTTTCCCTCATCTTTTCACAAGCATGCTTGAAGTTAATGGTAACAGTACAGATGTGTGCCTCAACACTCAGATAGGATTTTAAAACCTTCTAATATACTGGAAACTGGGAAAAGAAAGGATGCAGTTCAGGATGAAGGTGCACTGATACTGCCCTGTGGGAAATAACATGCTCTGACTGTAAGCTGTAGTTGTCCTTTATCTGTATGGAGGCTAAAAGAATGTTGTTTCCTTCTGTTCATGTAAGTAATAAGGGAGGGAATGGGTGAAAGAAATAAAACATAGTTTTTCCTTGTGCAGTTCATATATGCAAGTGTAATAAGGCTTTGATTTATACTCCTGTGGACCATGCTGGATCATAAATCTCTCTCAAGATGTCAAGCATGCTGTGCTGCTCTGGAAGTTCTTCTAATGACACACTGTGTCGGTGTGAGCTGAAATTCCCCCCCCCACCAACAAGTAACCAGGCTAGCCCAGTCTGGAAGCAAATGAAGGCTGTATTTACAAGCAGAGTCTAAAATCTACGATGAAATGCAATGAATATGTATAAATATACAAAATTCACAACATTTACAAATATATACAGTCAACAGAAAAGCACAACCGATCTCCCTTTGCTTCCCCCCAAGGGGACCCTTCCCAAAGGGGCCTCTCTCTCTCCCAGGAGCTTCCCCCCAGACTCCCCTGGACAGAGAAGCAGAGTTAGTTAAGCAGAAAGTTGTTAACTTAGCTGCCAAGGTCAGTGTGTTATCTTCAGCCAGAAGAGAAGAAGAAACAACAGCCAGACAGCCCAGCAACTGCCCCCACTGCAGAACGCAGAATGTGCAGAATGCCTACTTTGTTTTGGGTAATAGTTCTTAAACATTTCTATCTATCCAATGGAAGTGTTTAGAACAATCGTTATTTTGCTTTCTTACACCCAATAGTGACTTATTTACACTCTTTCACTTTCTCTGTTTTGAACTTTGCAAGGAAAAATTAAAAAGACAGTTTCAAACCATCACACACACCTGCTGAAAGAAGGACTTGATGACAAAGAATGCTCTGCTTTTAGTGGAAGATTTTAAGAAAAAATCTCTAAGTAGCTATTTTGCTACATTCTTTGTTTCTTTCTGCAGTGAGTATTATTTTAGCACAGAAAATTTGGAAAGAGACTTCTTCCTGAGGAGAAAGATGGACCAGCAAGGATTTCTGCCTGTTTCGTTGATTGCTAGCTTCCGTCGGATGCAGGCTCTCACTACAAATCCTGCACTCATTTTGGAGGTAAAGTAATTCAGAAGTATGTGTGTAGAAATTGCTTGGTTAATTTAGTGCTGCCATTGATAGTCAGTGTCATGAAGTTAAGAAAAACTTTGCAATGACAAGGTTTTTATGAAGGGGCTATAAATGCCAAAGTTTTCTTCTTTGGCTGGCGATGGATGTGTAAAGCTTTTAAAGTTATGATACGTTTCTTACAGGCCCTGAAGGACAGTACAGAAGTTGAAACTGTGGATCAGAGGATAAGAAAAAGGGTTGATCCAGAGAAGTGGCCAATTCCAGGTCCTCCTCCATGTAGTCTGCCACCAACTGACTTTTCTCAGCTCATCAATTGTCCAGAATTCATACCAGGCCAAATTTTTGGCTCACATACTGGTAAAGGCTTTATTTTACAGAGACATAAACTTAGGACTGCCTGTCTGTCTTAGGAAGTTTGCCTCTTGATATTGATTTCATAATAGAAGTTCTATATTTGGTAACCATTTATTCAGCTGATGTGCCTGTCAGCCTTGCAGTTGCCAAGTCACATAGTTGGTGTGGCTGAAGAGAAGTAGATAAAAATGTCTCTTACGTGTTAGGGCTGTGACCATTCTCCAGAATGTAGTATGATGGACAACAGTCTTTTGGTGGTGGTAGTAGTAGTAGTAATCTTAAGTTAGTCATAAAATCTGTGTCATTTTGGTAGCAGCTGAAAGTTAAGCCTTTATTTGGTGCATCCTGGTTTTGGATCAGGATCTCATTCACTTCATTAATAGGGAGACAGCTTTGTTTGCTGACAACCCTTGGCAAGGAAACCTTCTGTTGAAAAGTTGGCTGGAGTTAAATGGGAAGAATTAAGGTTGAGTTAGGCACCCATCCATAGAGCTAGAGGATGGTGTGGAGAAAACATGTCCCTAATGATGCTGCTCTTGTTTTCTGAATAGCACATAATTTCTCTCAGACTGTTAGAAACTTTCTGCATAAATAAGTTTCTAGAATTGATCTTTTTTAAAATATTAAGTGAACTGTGGAAAGAAGTCTCCTGGACATGAAAAGGAAGTGTTATATTTAACCAGAGAGGTAGAAAAGTGGTAGCTAGAGTTCAAGACTAATGAAACAATTCAACTCAAACAAAACATAAACAAACTAGCCTACAACAGGAGCTGAACTACTGTTTTCCACTGCTAGAGTCTGCTCCAAGTTCTCCAAGAATGGGAAGACCTCTGAGTCCGAAGGAAAACACTGAAACAAGTAATTTTCAGACAATGTCTAAAGGATTGTCTACAAGTTTGCCTGATTTGGACTCTGAACCTTGGATAGAAGTGAAGAAGAGGCATCGTGCATCCACGGTCAAACTAAAGGTGAAGTCTCTTTAATGTCTGTTTAAACAAACACACAAAAAGTCTGCCAACTTTCAGATGATGTTGTGAAAAAGATTTTTCCTGAATTAATGTATTTGGTGCTTGACAGGGCAGTGCAGTTGGTGTACATGCTGCTTGCTCTCCCAGACCTAGAGTAACTAAGTGCATTTAAAATCCTGATCCAAAGCTCACTGAAATGAAAACAAAACACTGGAGTTTTTTTCTGCTGAGGGGCAGCTGTACTTGTTGGTTGTAAATGTGCATTGAGAATTGTTCTAAAAGTTTATGGCAGAATTACTTAAAACAGTCATTTACTTAAACATCTGAAACATCATGTCTCTAGTTGCTGTATGTTTGTTTAATGAAAATGTTCTGTCGTGTTCTATTTGTCTCCCATTGTCTCCAATTCAAATATAAAGCTCATCACCTTTATTAATTTAGGAAAGTGTTCCTATACCTGATGAAACATCAGCTCAACAACACTCACCTCCAGAGGAACAAGAACAAGAAGAGCTGGATTTTTTGTTTGATGAAGAGATGGAACAAATTCAGGGTCGGAAGAATAAATTTACTGATTGGTCAGACAGTGATTCTGATTATGAAATTGATGACCAGGATGTCAACAAGATTTTGATTGTAGCACAGACACCCCCTTACATGAGAAAACATCCTGATGGAGATCATACTGGCAACCATGTGTGCCGTGCAAAAATCACATCAGAACTGGCTAAAGTTATTAATGATGGCTTGTACTACTATGAACAGGATTTGTGGATGGAGCAGCGTGAAAATGACACTTTGAAGGTAACTCCTCATTTTTGACCTGAAAACCATGCCTGTCCAAACAGTTCCAAAATTATCTTCTGTCTCTGCTATATAATTATAAAATGCTACACTTCTCTGAAGCAGAAGTGACAGTAGTTGAATCTACAGGTTATCAGAATTCATGGATTCAGAGAATAGTTTGAATTGGAAGGGACCTTTAAGATCATTTAGTTCCAACCCCCCCTGCCATGGACAGGGACACCTTCCACTAGACCAGGTTGCTCAAGGCTTCGTCCAACTTGGCCTTGAACACATCCAGGGAGGGGGCATCTGCAGCCTCCCTGGGCAACCTGCTCCAGTGTGTCACCACCCTCACTGTAATGAATTTCTTCAGTATCCACTTTAAACCTGCCTTCCTCAAGCTTCAATCCATTTCCTCTCACCCTATCACAAAGAGCCCTTGTAAAAAGTACTTGCCCAGCTTTCTTTTAGAGCCCTTTTGGGTCCTGGAATTCTTTTTGTAAAATTATCAACAACTGAGGGAAACCCAGCAAGTTTTTCTTGTCACAGATTTGACCAAAATCACTGAATGAGTTGTCTGTAGAACTATTTTTAACACTTTGGAGATAGTTAAACCTTCTTTGAGTTTTCTTGTTCTGTGATTAGCTTGTTTGATAATATTTGCAAACCCTCAGCAGAGGGGAAAGGGGCACTTTCCTGAAATGATAACCAGAGAGGAATGTAATACAGTCACTTGAGAGTGGTTTTACAATAAAGTCCTGTTAGTCTTGCAGTTTGTTACAATGCCAGCTCTGTGAAAAATGAAACATTGGATTACACATCTAATAGTAGAGCAACCTTTTTATTCCTAGCCTGTGCACTGGGCTCTGTCTTGGAGGCTTTCAGAAGTTTGCAAGGAGATTGTCAGCTTTGTGATGGATTTCTTAAAAATTTGTCATTATTGAAAATATGGTGAGCAGGTGTAAATGACAGATGAGTCGAATGCCCAGCACTGCATAGGGCAGGGGTCCATGTGGCACATCACAGTCCTGTCACTTACTGCTCTTTGTTTATAAGGAAACCCTTTCTGTTGTGTGAGCAAGCCCAGTGAGTGGCATGTCTGCAGGCAACCCCTCTTTGTCACTAGCAGGTATTATGTGTACAGAAATCCTGAGTTACCTAAACAGTAAGTGGTGAGGGGAAGGAGCTTTATTTGTGCATAAGGACAGGTGGGTTGGGGGTTGGGAGGAGGAAAGTAGATTAAAGGACAAATGGAGCATGTGGGTACAAAAAAGCTGACCAAGATATAAATGAATGTAGAGAGTAAGAGCAAGAAATAAGGGGAGAATTCAGAATGTGGAGTATTTATTGCAAAGGAAATGGACCAAGAAAAACAGCAAACTGGAAGAAGACAGGGAGAAATAGCACACACCAAGAGACATTGTGGTGGTGTTAGGTTCTTGACTGATTTAAACAAGATTTTTCCTCCATGGCATGCACACGCACACATGTCCTACCCCATCTGCAGCTGAGATGGAGTGTGACTGATCTGAGTGATGCCACACAACTTGGAAAAATTCTGTCCTTTCACAGTTCAAGCTCCTAATAAAAACAGCAACAAAATAAAACAAACCAGTGGCCACAAACAAAAAACCTCACAACAACAACAACAGAAAAAAGAAGCAAACCACCACCACAACAACAAAAATCTACCAAAATCCCCATAACAGCTGACCACTTCATTTATAAATTTTATTTTCTTGAGAGGTAGCCTGAGGAACGTAGCAGAGCCTCTGCTGCTCTCCTACATTGCTAGGACCTTTCTTGGCTCACTTACTGCAGGAGGCAGAATGGTTTGAGGCTTGGCAGGGACCAGGGTCACTTCTGTTTCTTATTTGTCTCTGAAAATTCACACATAGGTGGCCCTACCTGACTCCATTCACCCCCTCATTGGTGTAACTGTTTCTTTTAGCTAGCACAGTGCAAGCAGCAATGTGTATGGGTACAGGATGTACAGTGTTGATGGCAATGTTTTCACAGTCTGTGCTGGAGACTCCTTTGTCTTCCTTCAAGGAAGTCTGTCCTGACTGTGTGTATGGGTAGCTGTGTCTCAGTTCTGCCTTACTTATTTTCTCGTCTGTGAAATTCACCTGTTTCTCAGGATGATATCCATTATCCTGCTTTGCCTTTACAATTTGCTTTCTCTAATCCAGCAAGAGATTGAGAACTTTAAGAAGCTAAATCTCATTAGTAAGGAAGAATTTGATAATCTTGCACCAGAACCAATTGCTGATCTAACCCAGGAAATTCCTCCAGGGGTATGGAAAGGTGAGTCATATGTATTTGTCAGATGTTTTCCAGTAGAGATGTTTCCATTGAATTTGAAGAAGCTGGTACTAGTACTTTTCAGGAAAGATAAAAGCATGAGAAGGAAGTGTTCTATTTTGTTGTCACCATACACCAACATCTGATGCTTTTTGTGGAACTTGTCATTTAGAACATGTAAATAGTGACTGATGTTGTAAAGCTTTTTCAAGAAACCAGTAATTTTACGGGCAATGAAGATAGATCAAAGTGAGATTAGAAGAATTTTCTGCTTGTATCATAACCTTGCTGCTCAGGCACAATGTTAAAATCTCACCATTTGGGATCCCTTTGATATATTAGTGCTAGTAACATGTACTGCAGTGCCTGCTAGTAGCATGTTTTAAAGTAGTTGAAGAAAACCACCTAGCAACCCATCACCTCAGCAAAAGGCAAGAACAGGGTTACACTTTCACCAGTGTTTGTTTTTTGTTACTTTGATAGTGTAGATATGAGAACAAGCAAGTAAGGAAGAAGTAGGTTTTCATTTTTCTAGCAGGGACCTCCTTGAACTCTTACTTATGTGGTTCTGAGCAGTTTGTGTTGCTGCTACACCAAGTGCTTCTGTTAAATTGAGTCATTTTGGGGGATGTAGTAGTTCATAGATTCAGAGAATGGTTTGGGTTGGAAGCGACCTAAAAGATCTCATTCCAATCCCCCTCTCATGGGCAGGGATACCTTCCACTAGTCCAGGTTGCTCAAGGCCTCATCCAACATGACCTTGAACCCCTCTAGGGAGGACACATCCACACCCTTCCTGGACAACCTGTTCCAGTGTTTCACCACCTTCACTGTAAAGAATTTCTTTCTAATCTCCAGTCTAAATCTGCTTTCCTCAAGCTTCGATCCATTCCCTCTTGTCCTATCAATACAAGCCCTCATAAAAAGTCCCTTCCTGGTTTTCTTGTAAGCCCCCTTCAGGTATTGGAAGACTGGTGTAAGGTCTCCCTGGAGCCTTCTTTTCTTCAGGCTGAACAACCCCAACTCTCACAGCATGTCCACATAGGGGATGTTCTCCAGCCCTCTGATCAGTTTACTTGAAATGAAGCAGCCTTCAGGATACTAGGGAAGCTTAGGCTGTGAAATCCTCAGTCTCTTTTGAAAACAAACGTTTTCTCCTTCCTGCTTTACACATTTAGCAGAAGAGCTGCCTCGCAGTTTGTTTGGTATCGATGCACCTCCAGCAGCACCAATTGCTCGATCACTGCCAACAGCAGTTCCAGATTCCCCCTGTGTTTACCCTGGCTTCACCCCACGAACTCCTCGTACCCCAAGGCTACAGGATCCCAACAAAACACCCAGGTTCTACCCTGTGGTTAAAGAACCACGATCCATTGATATAAAGGTAAAGGAAAAGGAATAAATACCTTTTTAAATCCAGAAAAGCCTCTGGAACTCGTGTCTGTGCATTCAGTGCAACAAGAATGAAAAGGCAAAAAATGAAATGCTCCTGCTATTTTATTGTTCATCTTCAAAATATTTACTCTATTTGTTCTTTTTTTCCCTACAAAATGGTTTCTGAGTTTTTTTTCTATAACATTCCATAGAAGTCCTTGCTGAAAAAGTGTAATGTCTAAAGATTTTTCATTTCTTACATAAGGCTAATAACAAGGTTATGAAAATGGAGTTTACATAAGGCTAATAATAAGGTTATGAAACTGGAGTGTTGTAACTTTTCTAATATGCTAGACAAAATAGCACATTTTCAGGACTTTATTTTAAGAGGGAGAGAACAAGTGAACTCAAATTAGGGAAATAAATATTCCATTTACTTTCTCAGATTCCAAGAAAAAGGAAAACACGACACAGTACAAATCCTCCCTTAGAATGCCATGTTGGTTGGGTGATGGATTCCAGAGATCACAGGCCAAGAACTTCCTCTGTGAGGTAAAGTTGTTTTTTTTTTTTTTTTTTTTGTCATTAATGTCACTAGTTCCCACAGGTGATGGAGGAATAGGCTGTGATAAAAGACTATTTGTAAGTACAGCAGAAGCAAGAAGAAAGTGATCAAGAAAGAGAAAAATGCAGATTCCAAGGCTGTCTGGAAGTAAGCCCTGGAAGTATCTACCCAGTGTTGTTTGCTGAAACTGTAACAGTAACATCATTGCAAGTACTGATGTTTGCTTCAGTGATTTTTGCCTTTAAGTGGTCATATAAAATCAGACATGACAGTGGTGTTTAATTATCATCATCCAAAACCGGCTGGCTGTTGGCATACTAGTGCAGAATCTGATTTTTCTTGAGGTGCAGCCAAGAACAGATAACTGGGACCACAGGCGTGCACTGTAGTGCTCATCAGGTGACAGAACTATTCTGACAGCTCTTGTAAAGCAGGTCAGAATGGCTGACAGCTGATTCTGCAGCAAAGCATTGTTGATAAGGCAGAAATATATTGGTTTGGTTTTCTTTTTTTCTTCAGCAGTTCCAATGCTTCGCCTTCAGAAGGAGCTCCGCTAGCAGGAAGTTCGGGATGTACCCCAAACTCTCTTCCAAAATTTCAGCATCCTTCTCATGAACTGTTAAAGGAAAATGGCTTCACTCAACAGGTGTACCACAAATACCGCCGGAGGTGTCTAATGGGTAAGCTGCAAAGTGAGCTTCCTAAGGTGTTATGTAGAAGTTACCACGTGTCATTTGAGCATCTCTGCTATGAAGACAGGCTGCAGGAGCTGGGGTTGTTCAGCCTGGAGAAGAGAAGGCTCTGGGGGGACCTAGTAGCTGCCTTCCAATACCTGAAATGAGCCTACAGAAAAATTGGAGAGTGGCCTTTCATAAGGGTGTTTGGTGGCAGGACAAGGGGGAATGGTTTTAAGCTGAGGGAGAGCTAGATCTTAGCTGGAACTTTAGGCTGGATCTTATGAAGTTCTTCAGTATGATAGTGGTGAGACTCTGGAACAGGTTGCCCAAGGAGGTTATAGATGCCTGTTTAAGGCCAGATTGCATGAGGCCTTGGACAGCCAACTCTAGCTAAGAGGCATCCCTGGCCATGGCAGGGAGGTTATAGTAGATGATCTCTGAGGTCCCTTCCAACCTAAGGCCTTCTGTGATACCAGGTTTCCCCACATTTTTCCTCATCCTTAGTTTTTCTTGGGAAAGGAAAAGAAATTCTATGATCTCTGCTTTCCATTGAACTTCACATTCCCTGACAAAAAAAAATTCATCTTAAATGTTAACTTACTGGAATGTCTTGTTTGTATATTATGAATGGAAAAGCACTTGAAAATATTCTGCTGAAAAGTCAAACACAGGGTTTTTCTAACTTTCGTTTTTCTTCCAGAGAGGAAACGGTTGGGAATTGGCCAGTCCCAAGAAATGAACACACTTTTTCGTTTCTGGTCCTTTTTTCTGAGAGATCATTTTAACAAGAAAATGTATGAAGAATTCAAACAACTTGCTCTAGATGATGCAAAAGAACACTACAGGTATTTGGTTTCTTCCTGAAAGCTAAGCACTGTTGAGCTCTTCCCACTTGTTTTAGTGATTGTGAAATTTATCTGTATCTGAAGTGGCTTTGACTCTTCGTAAACCTTAAAATAACTTACACAGGCTGCTGTTTTAAATACCCAAAATCGGTTTGTATGTTTGTGATTTGCAGATAAATAGCTAAACTTGCCCCATTTCCTGACTTGTAATCTGTCCCAAATTCTGCAAACCCTGTGACTTCTTGACAGTGACAAATCAGCCTTAGATTTACTAACACTCATAAGATTCCTCCTTCCAGAGGCCAAGACGTTCTTAACCTCATTCAAATCATTCAAACTGCTTAACAGCTTACAAAAATACCAGAATGGTGGCCACAAGGAAAACTGCCACCATCCCTTAAGCCCTTCACTGATATTTTCTTCCTTTCACCCATTTCCTCCATTTCTATTTCTCTGAGCCTAGCTAGAGACAAGGTAGTCCAATGTTTTCAATGCTGAGTGAGGAGGGTACTCACTACAGAAATCCCGAAGTTTGGATATGTCTGAGGCTGCAGACAGAGAGTCTCTAGGGTGCAAAGGTCTCTGCTCTGAGCTTTCTTGATGCTCTGCAATTACTCAAGTGTATATTTACCAGCAGAAACTTCAGAAGGCTCTTAGGTGAGATAATGTGGCAGCAGATGAATGCAGAACAGGAGGTTGCAGCTATCTGAGTCTCACAATAGCTCTGGTGATGGTGTGGCAGCCAAAGCCAGAGTGTTTCTGAGCCAGAAATCCTGGTGCTGGGGTGTGCAGAGCAGAAAGAACGCTGAGTCTTGCCCTGCATAGTGGGTTTTGCCCTGGTGGTGACTTTTGTCCTGACCCACTATGGCTGGGTTTATGTTGAAACTATGTATACAAATACACTGCAGAAGTGAAAGCTATTGTCCTCTTCCTGTGTGTGGTGTCTGTAGCTGGTAAGTTGAAACTGTGGGACAAACCTGATTTTTCCCAAGTCAGTTTTGATTATTTGTGAAGGTGTTTCAGAAAAACAGGTCAAAAAATCGGTGTGAAAAGGAAGCATTTGTTATGAGAAGGGGAAGCTGGGACAATGCCATTTACTGAGGTGCAAGGAGAGACTGAAAACTTGCATCCTCCTGAGGAACAGGTAAGATTTTCATGCCTCTCTGTTCCGTTACAGGTACGGATTGGAATGCTTGTTTAGATTTTACAGCTATGGTCTAGAAAAGAAATTCAGGCAAGAAATATTCAAGGATTTCCAAGAAGAAACAAAGAAAGACTACGAAGCTGGTAATTATCATAGACCAGTCACTGCTCACACTGGGGTACCTTGAGTTGGGAGGTAATACCAGTTCCTTGGCACTGACTTAACTAAGTCATTTAAGTCAGGAGCAGTTTTTCTTCATATTCTTCTATCTTAAACATAAAGTTACTGGTGAATAGTGAAGTTTTTGATCAATTCTGGTCTTTGTAATTGGTACGATTATCCTTTTTTTCCATTAGGTCAGCTATACGGACTGGAAAAATTTTGGGCTTACCTAAAGTACTCTCAGCACAAGACTCCAGCCATTGACCCCAAACTGCAAGAATACCTTAGTAACTTTAAGAGACTGGAGGACTTCAGAGTGGATGTAAGTTTCAATACCTATTTTAAATAATATTTGTTGTACTAATATTTTTACTGCAAACTAAACTGAGGCCAGCACTTAATTTCACAAAAGCAGCTTTATGCATCCTATCAATGACTAGAAAAAGCATGATTGAAAAAAAAAAATCAAAATGAAAAATGGAGTTTTATTCTAGACAGTCTTTGAACCAGAGTATGGTACTGAGATGTGGTGGCTAACATAGAGCCATTTTCATTGTGTGATGGAGAAAATAGCAAAAAATGGCTTCTTTGTCATCTGGTAAGACTTGACTTGTAGACTGTTGAAGAATTTGGCAAATGAATTAATGCCCAACTGGCATTTCTTAACGAAATGTGACAGCCATTGCCCTTGCTGAGACTTCTATATGCCAAATTCCAAGGTATCCTTCCTTTAGAATGCTGAACTCTTAAACTGTGACTCCGGAGCACAGTGCTGCTGTGCTTCCTGTTACTGGGTTATGGTGCACTATGTTAGCACCATCCTCCAGAATCCTGCTTCTGCTAGGAGCTGTTGAAAATATTTGGGCAGCAACAGTTAAGTAATGCTGTAATGCTGCTGAAAGTTCTTAATACATCGTGAAACGGCACTTAGAACTAGACAGCTAGGAAAGCTTCAGAGTATCACCAGGGACTTGTGGGAAGCTAAGATTACTAAGCCTAACTAAGGATCTAATTGTGGAATGTTCTGTTTTGATCCTTTGAGCATAGAAAAAGGCAAACACCTGGCCTGACAGAAGAACATCTAACAGGTTGCCAATGTTTATTTTCAGCCTCCTATAAGTGAAGAATCTGGCAGAAAGAGACTGGTTGCCACAACAGGCGAGGATTTGGGTCATCGCAGACACCAGTTGAGTTCTTCTACACCGCTTCTTGCCGCTAGACCCACAGCTGCCTGTCAGCCTCAGGCAGTGGGGAACACTACTACCAGTGGGAATACTGTGCAAGCATCCACAGGCCACAGCAGTGCTGCCAGGAAATCTATAGAAAGTGATGCACCAGAAAAATAGGCTTCAGAAGAGCTTGTGCTCTCGAGGATCAACTCTTACACCTCTCTCATGATATGGAGAACTTCAAGGCAAGCCAATCTAGTACATGATTAAAAATGTATGGGAAGACAAAAGATTGGATTCTCTCTTTCAGAGGATTTAGTTCCAAAACACACCCTAGGAGAGTTGCTCTTGGTTTTTGGGATCATCAAAAGGATCCTAGGGAAGATTGTTTGGCTTCAGTATTGCTTTCCTCAAGCTTTTGTTTACTAAGAACTGCATTCCTTGCATATGCAAAAAGTACTTTGGGGGATGCCTTACATTTCAGCTGGTATTTCTTTAAAAAGGTATGATATTCCATGTTAATTTACTGTGCTTTCTTTGCCCAGATTTGCCCATTATTTGTATTTTACCAAAGCAGATTACATTATATATGGAGTTTAAAAGGTAAAGGAAGGATCCATGTGGTTGCTTTGCTCTTGAATCTAACTATTCAGAAGTATGGGGTTGTGCAAAAGCACACTCAGCAATGTGCAGCTACAGATGAAACTGCATTTCTGGATTCTATTTAAAAACATAATTTCTCTATTTTTCAGGGTCTCCATAGGTGGTGTTTTATTAAGTACTGAGTCTGAGTGGACATTACTGGGATAGTTTTGCAGATGCTGCAGTACTGGTTCTTAACTGCAGCAATGGAAAAATGCAGAGGAAAATGGATCTGTTGGTTTCATAGTGTCTTAAATTGCCTAACAGCATTTACAGTTTGTGCAGGTTGTTAAAATACGAAGCTATTCAAATTATTCTCAGCTTGAGGGGTGTCTTCATGATCACTGGAGAATTCAAATGAATTAGTTGAACAGGAGAGGTTTAACTTCTAAAAATATTTTTTTTCTCCATGTTTCAAGAAATAAAAATTAGTTTGGAGGGAGACTAAGTATTCTTTGTAAATTTTTCTCCTTGATTTTTTTTTTGGCTTTATTTTGCAATATCTGAATGAAGTTCTGCTTAACTTGTGCTAGCTAAGCCTAAGTAATTTCAAACAGGTCTAAATACTATTTCACTGAATGTAAGTTATTCAAATACAAATCTGTTTCTGTAGCTGAAAAATGAGGATACTTATAGCCTGCAATTTCTTATTAACTTCATTACTTTGTTTTTAAAGACTGAAGAAGAACCCCATAGGTAATTTATCTCTTCCAAGGGTAGGTGAGCAAAAATTCAGCTTTTGGTTAGTTAACTGCAGAAAAGACTTCAGTTAGCTTTTTGAGTTCAAAAGTGACATCTAGCACAAATGCCTTAATCCATCAAGGTGTCCTGACTGCACAGCCACCTGTGGGGTTTTAAACTCGTATCAGATCTCAGAGGTTATAACAATTTCATTAATTTTTCAGTCATTGTCTTGTGAATCTCAGTGAGACAAGCGATGAAGGTTTGCATTGTAAAGCAGACTGGTAGTGGTGGCCTTCCCAACGGTGAATACAATTTCAATGCAAAATAGAGCATTTTACAAGTGGCCTGTTCTAAATGAGGTTAAATAAACTTGTACCAATATTTTAAGTAATGTCCTATAAATGTGCTCAAGTGACACATCTCAATCCTGTGTTTGATCCATGCCTTTTTGCTATCCAAGAAAATGATGCGAATGTAAATTTGGATTGAAATTGTATATACAAGTAATAGATTTAAGATATTTCACTTTTTCATTGCAGAATGTGCAGATTAAGCATTTAGTGCGTGTAATTTTGTGATATCTTGAAAATTTTATAAAAACAACAATAACAAAAACTAAGTGGTGTATATCAACTTCTTGTTTTCCCCAAAGTGTGAAGAAAACTTGAGATAAGGCTGTAAATGTGCATGTGGATTTCAGTGGCCTCTGCTGCACTAAGGTATTGAGGAAACCCAGCCCACTAAAGGCTGAAGTGGTTCTTAAAATGTGAGCTAATTTTCAGGTTCCATGTTGTTTTTTTCCTTTTTCATGTGACTGGGTGTTTGTCAAAGAAAAATATGACAGATGAAGGATGGATATAGCTGAAAGCCAAGAGTGAATACTTCACCTGCACTCTGTCCTGTTGGACTCTCTAGGGCTAGTTGCTTGGACAGTGCCCCTTTACTTAGGTGGACAAACCTTCCCAAAGTCTGCCCACAGCTCTGACTACTGTTCAGGAATGCCTTCTTTCACTTCCCACAGCCTTGAATCTAGCCGCTTGCAGGCACATGGAAAAAGGCACACGTTACTGTTGTGTGCATGGTGAGCTGAGAACACCACTGAATTTTAGGATGAACCTCCAATACTTTGCTGGCTAAGCAGCTTGTTTCTCTCTCTGGCTGAAGTGGTTAATCACCTTTCAGTAAGTGGCATACCCGTTGCGGAGCTGTACATTTGTTGTTGAACACACATGTACGCATCCAACACCCTTGCCTATGTCTTTTAGGTCCATTTTGGACAATCTTCAATTTGTTGGTCTTAAGACTGCTTGTGTTCTAATAGTAGTCTATTGCTAAACACTTAGCAAGGACCTTTCCTTGTCTGAAAATTCTCCCATGTGCTTGTTGAAGAGTTTTGTTTAGGTTCATCTTTGTGTGGTTTTGGTTTTTTTTTTTTTCCCTGTGGAGAAGTGACTGTCCAAGTATTTAAAGAAAATTACTCTGCTTAACCTTAGTAAGGTTTTTCTCCAGTCACGTTCAAAAATACTGGATTGTAAAAGCTTTTTAAAAGGGAAGGAAGGGAAGGCTGGAGGTGGCACTTGCTCCTGATGGAGACCAGATCGTATTCCTCTGTAACAAGCAGCAGTAGTGTGTCTGCATGACTGATCCTCCTGGAGTTCAGCAGGGATTTGGGGTTCTGTGGGAGACAAGGCGTTAGAATGAACAGAAACAAGTTTGTATTTGTGGCAGCCTCTACCTTGCAGACTTTGCTTCAGACACCCTTGCACTATGGAGGTGACAAAAGTACACTGCCACACGGTTCCAGATGGAGGAAGAGAGAGTAAGTGTTATCTGCTGTCCTTTTGCTGACAGATCCCACAGCTATGCTGGGCTGTACCTGTAACCTCAAAAGCTTTCTTCTCTGCTTGTTAGCTTTGTAACCAGAAGGTAGAGAATTAGATTGGTTCATGAATTTTGCAGTAGCCAATTTTGGTGCCAGACAAGACTTCTCTGAAATACATTGACGTTGCTGCCTCCTGGTACAGGAAAACTACAAACCCACAAGGATGCCCCAAGAGAAAGGACAAGGAACGTTTTGGGTGTCTTTGGGCTTTTGTTAAAGTTAATCTGCATTTCTCCTAACCTTGATCCATGTCTTCTATCAAAAGCAAGCTTTAATCTGAAAACATTCGCCTTCAACCATAAATTAGAAGCCAGTGGAAGGATTTGCCAGTAACATTCAAACTTACTTAAATATGGGAGCCAAATAATTAAGCCTTCAAGGCCAGTGTCATATTATTACTTCTTAAGCAGAAAAGGAGTAAGTACCCAAATGTACTTGTATCATTCCATTCATGCCTGAAAGAGCAGTCAGATGACAACCATGACAGGGTTTTCCCCCACAGCCTGGAATATTAAAATGGAGAGAACCAAGACTGCAAGAAGGACTATAAGGCTGTAAACACTCTCTGAGCTTAATAAATGAACTTCAGCAATGCTGTAGTACTGAGTACTGGCTGAGTTAGTGAGTTACCCTTCATGAAAAGCCACACTGCTTTGTCCTAACAAAGTAGAGCAAGGAACACCTCTACATTTAAAACACAGTATTTTGTACTGTTCTACACAACAGTGCATGTGTTTTCTGGAGAAAATAAAACCCCACCAACTTTGGTAATTGTTTTCTCTACAATAAAGAGAGACTCAAACCAAGCACAAGGTTTAACTATTCCTTGACCTGTACAATGGAGATAATTTAATCAAACTGATTTTGCAGAAGAATTTTTTTAAAAAAAGAAAAATAAGTTGGGAGATAGCTTAGCACTAAGATATTTAAAGTGAAACAATCAGAACCAGAAATGCCAAAATGCTTTGACATGCTGTGTCTGACTGAAGAGTCCAAAACATAAACATCACCCAAGGAAAAGTAGGTCTAACTCAGTGAAAAGATACAAGGTACAAGCAGGTGAAAGGATATTTCTGGAGCCCTTAGTGGAAAAATCAAGAGGTTCAGCTCAAGTAACAATATGGTACATTTTAATTTTTTTTTTTTTTAAATCAAGAAGGTTTACAAATAATTTCTTGCCAAAATAAAGCATCTTTGGGAAGTGGTGCACAAATGAGGCAGAACTGTCAAACAAAACAACTACTGAAGAACTTAGCAGTAAGGCTAGCCTAGGCAAACAAGCCATCTATTTAACTGGGGAATTATTTTGTTTCTAAAGATAGATAAATGCTCCCTTCAAGTCCCTTACGTTGCTTAAACAAGACATAGCATGTTGTCATTTGGTTAATAATGCCTGTCATTCTGGTTAATAATGAATTTTGACCAAGTGATTGGCACAAATATGAGTGCTTCTAAAAATTGCATTAGCTGCACTGAAGCTTCGATGGCTCTGTCAGGCTTATTCTTTGTCTCAACTTTTTTATAACAATGACCGCTACTGTGTGCTCTAAAGCAGTTGGGGTTTTTTTTAGGTTGTCATCTTAAAATTACTAACGATTGTAAAATGGTAGGTTGAGTGAGGTTTAGATCCACTGTGCATCAAGATACAGCAGTCTA
Organism: Indicator indicator; assembly: GCF_027791375.1. Classification (NCBI taxonomy): domain Eukaryota; kingdom Metazoa; phylum Chordata; class Aves; order Piciformes; family Indicatoridae; genus Indicator; species Indicator indicator. The sequence continues at coordinate 8,763,880 of NC_072034.1, forward strand.
AGCGACATCCTGCAGGCAAGGGGTGATGGTTTTGTATTCTTCACACTTGCCATTAAGTGGCTTCAAAACAAAACTTGGCCTTTACCCATTGTGCTGTTTAACCAATCCTCAATCGTAAACATTTGAGTTCTGTTCTTTAAATTTAGAGTTTGAAAAGAACAAACACCAGAACTTTCTGTAACTTTACTGATTAAGCATCACTTTGTTTCTTGCAGCAGATAAAAGCATGGCAAATAGCTAAGGCTACAGCTCTGCCAGATGATGCTGCCCTATGCAAGAAAGCTTTTATTTATCCCGTGGTAGCTTCTGTGATTGCATCTCAAGCCTATTTTTGTGGTTGGTTACGGTAGCATGCCCAGCATTTCATCAGTGCTAGATGATGAGCAGATACTGACAAGTGTTAACCTGCCAATCAAGCTCTGGACACTGCACCAGAGCTCAACCGATGTGACCAGTGCAGAAACCAGTGCTTTACTGGATGAGTCAGCAGCTGAACAGCCACCAGGCTAATGGGATTATTCAGCCTATATAAGAACCTGCAAGGGTCACCTGCTTCCTACAGAGAAAGTAGGAAGGCTCCAGTTGCCTTACTTCTTGTGATCAACTCTGCTCATCCCAGCTTGGACATGCAAGGAAGAGTTCAACCTGCCTTCTAGGACACGTGAGTTACACAGGATTCAGTGGAGGGAGGATTCTTGTTTATTTGTTTCATTTGCATCAATATAAATCTCTTTCAGTCAGATTAGTAAAAAGGAATTAGTCCCTGGAATGTCACAGTTTACAGTTCCATAGGATGTAGATACAGAAATCTGCAAACAGAGGTAAAGATGTAAGCTATAAAGCTGCAAGTCATGACCTTAATAGTGTCATCAGTATGGAGTGAGCAGAACAGGGGCTGAGATTTCCTACAATATGTTGAGTGGTACCCACATGGAGGTCCCCGGCGCTCTCCTAGCAGTACCACAAGACGTACATTGCAGGATCTCCTGAAGGGCTGCTGCTTTATTTACGTCGCTCTTTTCCCCACCATAAACGCAGTGGTGTATGTTTATCCTCTTACATAAAGCTTACCTTAGTAAGTCCTGAAGGTTTTTCAGAAACTGAGACTTGAAAGGAGAAGTAGCACCATGAAGCCAAGGAAAGGTATTAACAGGGGTGGATGTTTCATATCCCAGCCTTCTGCTGCTGCTGGGGTGTTCTCATTCTATTCCAGCTGTGCTTCCCAGCTTCTACACACAGTCTGACAGCACGAGTGGTATTGTACATGCTTTATTAAAATGTAACTCGTATTTACAGTGACTGCAGAAACGATCCCTCCCCGGTCTTGCACTCGGACAGACGCACACACAGACACACGTGCTTGCCCCTTCGCTCTACAGGCGGGTGAAGGCTGTGCTCCCCAAAGTTAGGCAGCTTCTGGAAGAGGAGGAAGGGTGACTTTTTGTGTGTGTTTGTAATTACTTAAAAAGAAGCACAGGAGTATGTATTTGGCCATCACGATGCTTACTGAAGTATATGTAGTATTAACATATGGCAGTAACACTGAGTATTCCTCTTTTACATTCTATACACAGAATGACATCAAGGTTTTCCAGTCAACAGAACATTCTAACTTCAGTCTCAATGCTGCTTGTAGTGACTATGAAACCAGAATTTTGGGGCTGTCCCTTAAAACAATTCAAGTCTATGTAAGCGAAATAAGGCACAATTAATATTTGATTGGATTTAGAGGATGGGAAAAGAGGGGAGAGGCAGGCTTCAGATAATAGTTGTTGAAGAGAAACAGTTTTACCCAATATCCTTTAGAGAAGGGATGAATTTTACCTCCATCCTAATCTACATGGACTTCTCTGAGAGAAGAGAAGTATTCTGCCAGGGCAACTAACGCCCACATACAAAATAAAATTGGAAATTCACATTTAACACCAGTTTCAGCAGTCTAACCCACCGATGCTGATGTATACATCCTTCTTTAATGCTGAAGGAGAAGACACACACGAAACAAGATTCAAACCTTCCCACTGAGCTTGAAGACTCACATCTTTTAGAGAGCTTGTAATATAGACTATTTGAAGACTTCAAGCTTACTGATAAAACATTGAAATAGCATTTTTGCCTTTAAATCCCTGGCCCCCCTCTTCACTAACAAAGCCTAACCAGACATTAGAAATAAACTGCAACAAAAAGTTTGGCGCACAAATAATGTCTAGTATTCAAATCTTCCTCTGTGAGTATATTACTTTCCTTGTACAAAACGGTTGAATGTTTTTCGCAGCAGATGAACTGTACCCAAAGATGCAGGACATTCTGTGATGGGGAATAAGAGGTTGCAGTTCCGAAGGCCCCTGACTTTGGTTGTTTACAAAGTTCATTCCTGTTTAGTGTGATCCTTGGTATCTTCCTCATCTGTGTATTCTGATGGTTCTTCTCCTGGTTTTAGGAGTCTACCTACGTAGTCATATTTTTCTGAAAAAGATTTATGATTCCATTACAATCAAATTCAGCTGCATTTGCTAGTTAGTCTGCACTGCTGCCAATCTTTTTCTCTTACACACTGAAGTCCTAAACCCAAATCACTGTAATTGATGGCAGTTTATCAGCAAACTCAGCCTCCTAAAACAATCTTGTTCCTCGCTACTTTCCCTGCTCCCAGTACTTGGTTTCAATTCTCCCACAGGTAATCAGGCAAGCTTTATCACACAATGGCTGAAAACACTGATATTAAAATCAGTGCAAATTCCCTCAGCCTGTTTCAATTTCAGTTAATATGAAAAATGACCCCCCTCTTCCCCAGGGCATACTTCCATGCTTTTGAGAAATTATTTCATGTCAAACTGGTTCAGCCCCTTATGCCAAAATAATGCTTAAGTCCTAATCACCATTCTGTATCACCCAAAGCCACCGAGCTGCAAGCAGGAATTCCATCAGCTAAGCTACACTGAGGTGCAAGAATGAAATTCTGCACGAAGAGCTGAAAACAGCTTTCTTCTATAAACTAAAAGGCTGAAAAAGTTACTGTGCAATAGAGTGGAAACCTCTCTATGAGAGTAAAAGGGCCTGAACTGCCCAGTTTTTACCTAAGAAATCTACATTGTATTTCTAATGTTACTGTCAACATTTCTTTTAAAGCTGCCCCAAGCCCAAATCAGTAATTTTTATTTAAAATGTTTTCTCAAGCTAAAGATGTGCTTCTAATTTGAGAATTTACCTTTAAATTGCATTTCCCACTCTCTTACACTTTCCATCTGTACAGCATTTAAGTCCGATAGGTCATCATATTCATCTCTGAGTGCATCTTTATCTAGACAGAAAGTTGCTAGTCCCCTGGAGGCATCTCTGCCAGCAAATATTCCATATGGACCCTCTGAAAACAAGAAGAGAAGATTGATACCTTCAAGCCTCTGTTTATGGTGACCAGTCTCAGTTCTTTAAATAATCTGCCAAAGCCACACATTCAGCTTCTGCAGTGATGGGAACAGCAGTAGTTTCAAGGCTGTGGCTGTTGCACACGCAACAGCACTGCAATTCAAGCTTAAGTATCACTAGGAGATAAACTCTGCTGAGAGAAGCAGAACCAGGAAAATAGCTTTGCAGGGATATCTGGAAAAATCCCTGCCATTTGATGCAAGTCAGTTGATGTAAATTCCAAAGGGGCTGGAGGCTGGAATTCAAAAGAAACGCACTTCTATTAAGCACAACATGGAATGTTTACAAGTCAGGCATAAACAGAAGCAAGCTATATAGATGTCTTCATTACAAATCCATTTAACTTTATGAATAAATAGAACTGAAGAGGGCTAATTAATAGTTACACTTCACTTACAGAACCACCACAACTTTCTGCATACTTGACAGTCCATCTTTTGACACATTTCTTACTTCTGTAGGAATAACCTCATTTATTTTGGGCAGCTGATCAGCCGTACTCATCCTGTATTCCTCCAAACTGCACAAATCTTCAGATTAAGAATGTAAAGCAACTACTTACTTTGTGCTTCTTGACTGATGCAAAACTGCACAAATATGCTAATAAAATTTGGAGCAATGACTGTCAAATAAATATCACGAGAACTGTATGATTTGCAAACCAAGAGCTTTCAGGATGTGATTAGCAGCTGGCTTTCTCACTTTCCTAATTCATCTAAAGAACTCAAGTATACTGTTACCTTAGATTTGTGTAACATAAATACCTTAATTCAGCTCAATTAAAAATACAAAACAAAACACACTTTAAAATTTTCTGCACTAACTGCAGCAGCTAAGCAACAACAAACTGCCCAAGGCATTCTACGGAGTGGTCACTACTAGAAGATAAACAGGCCAGAAACCTTCTCTGGCTTACCTCTTGGAAGACGACAGTGGCCATCAGCCTGAAGAAAAGGCAGCACTCATGGGCAAGAATGAACACAAGCAAGTGGCAACACACTGTCCTTCACCCCCTCTATTGCCTGCTGTAGCACCTCAGACCTCTTCTGCACCAGGACGAGCCACAGGAAATCATTCAAAGAGGCTGGCTTCCTCCCAGGCCGCTTGCTCCAGCCACCACACCTATCTGCTCCTGCTCTTGCCGGGCATTGACTTCAGAGTTGAGACAGAGGAAGAGCTCCTGAGGCAGGGAACCTGAGTACTGTATGGATTAGAAGAAACTACATCCTCCCCAGATCTGGTGTCATCTCTCCACCCCAGAGTGCTTGGCATCGTAAGTGGCTTACAGTCAAACCCGAGAACAGAAGGATGTCTTATGTGCCAAAGACAATTCCCTTGTCTCTCTGGAAATAAACTGATTTAAAAGCAAAATTCACAAGTACATGTCCAAGCAGGAACTGTCAGCTGGTACTTTGCACTGTACACATCTGATTGCCAACAACCAAAACTACAAACAGAATCTCTACGCTTGTCCTTTCAGATACTTAGCTTTAGAACTGGCATTCACAAGAACCACCTCTGGGAGCAGGGACTACATTTACACTACTTAAGAGAAATAAAGTCAGGAGTCTTGTGAGCTCTGTCTTTCCTATTTGCATCCTGAATTAAATATTTGTTTGAAAACCAGGATTCAGAGACTGAAATCAATCCTATACAGAGATATTAAATCTACCCGTTTTACACACTCGGTCCCATAGAACAAGGCGAGAGGTAGTCACAGCCATCATGTGCAACCTAAGGTAGAGCTTCTGCAAACACAAAGTCTTGCTTCACTACAAAAGCTGTTATTCAAGTGATCTAGTTTTTGATACTCTGAATGAAGAACACAGGAGACTTAAAAAGTTCTTAGAAAGACCACACACAATCACTAAATCCTTAAGAGAAATTATAAATTGATATTTAACCTCCCCACCAACAGCATTTTGTCAGCAGTTTTTCCTCACTCTGAAGTGTTTAAAATAAATATCCCATAAACCCTACTAGTTATTTGCATAATGTGGTTTCAAAATTCTGCCTAACCAGAGCTACAGAAGCACACTACTCCTCTTTCCCTCCACCCTGCATTTAGTGGTTTATGGACTTCTGCAGCATCTGCTGAGATGCCACCTCTCGGGCCACCACCTTGACTCCAATTATTTCTATTAAGAAGAGAATTACATTATCTCAATAATAATACATAATCTCAATAATACACTTAGCTGAAAGCATGAATGTATTTAGAACATGTCAGTTTGCATTAGGATTGATAGATGCAAAATTTCTGCAAATATATTGTAATGTGAGGTGCTTTCCTAAAATGCAATTAAATGTTAACATTCCAGCTTGTTTACTACAGGAATATTCAAGAGTCACAGGCAAACCATCAAGCAAGGTCCAAACACTCAACAGAATGCTAACTAGCAAAATCCAGCCTTTGGGCTTTGTAGACCGCATCTCAAATTCCAGCTCTGCAAGTGTAAGTTAGAAACGTGCCACACTCTTTAATCCTTTACTAAAAGGCAAATATTCAATTGTGATTATTTAATGAAAAGTGCCAGCCTGGCTTTACCTTAGTTGCAGGGTTGCTAAAGCAGAAGTTCAGAGATCTCAGCATGAGCAACCTACTTAAGATTTGAAGGTTCCACTCAGATACTTTTGCACAGAGGTTAAGTACAGTATTTTCTATTAATACAGAATACCCGGGTTCTGGGTTATGCTCTAACCCTGTCTACTACTCACTTCTGTATAAACACTGGTGCAACACTCTGAAAGAGACATTTTGCATATCAGCTTTCATTGCATGCAGGAAGGTACCAACACAGAGAGCCCTGAGGCGATCAGACACTTCAAGAACTGATTCTGAGGTAGAGACGTTAGTGCAATCACAGACATACTCCCACAAAGTTCTTGTGTGACCAGCTGCAGTTTGCCCTGCAAGCCCTACCCATAGTCCTTCTCTTCTTTCCTTTTGTCTTCCCACCTATTTAGAGTAGCTCCTGTTTTAAATAATTGATTGCACCAGAACAGGATAGACATACTGGAGAGACTGCAAAACCGGATGCAATCAGCATTGATATGTGTGCCATGCTGATTTTCTGACACCCTATCACAGAATTTCAGTGGTTTTCTTTTGCTGTACCCCCAAATTAACTACTTAATAGTCAAGTATTTCTTAAAATAATTTCTCCTCCCACTCTGCTTTGTCACCTGGTACTTGGTTACACACAGCTACCAGCCTTACATGAATGAAAACTTTGTACCTTGAAGAATGCTTTTCTTCCCATCGTTTCTTTCACATTAAACCACTCTGTTTCAGAGCCTTTATTTTAGTGCTGAGATCAAACAGTTATCAAGACAACGTATTTGCTTGCATATCTCCCCACCTATACCACCACATTTATGCACTGCCTTTTCCCCCTGTGTAAAGTCCTCCTTTACTGTACAACTCTACCTTGTTAAGTACACCCTTCTCTAAGCTACAACACATGCACATTCTTGCTACCTACCACCTGCAGATCCTTACTTTCATTCAGAATCCAGCTAAAAATCTGGTGTGACAAATTTGACATCCTGACCTTCATCTTTATTCACAAATGAACTGGGTAGCTCAAGAACTGGCAAAATCAAAGCCTCTGCAGGCAGTAAAAAAAGCATTTCCAATTCCTGCACTCACAATTTCTGCATCTCCTTGCCCTGTTTTGATTCTCAAATGAAGATTTCTGTTTGCAGACACCCTAAAACAACAGCAGGCAAGGAAAAAATAAATTTAACATTAAAGCACTGTATTTAAAAATTTGAGATATGAAGCTGTCTGAGCTGAAATCTTGATTTGGAAGCCCTGCTTCTAGCCACTTGCTCCAAACCAGACTGAACTGCATCTTTTGTGTTTCAACTTTCAACCAGTTTGGCCATTAGTTCCCCCCAGCAAAAGCTATGCCATTGCTCAGTGTTTGAGTAGATACTCCTGGCTTACCAAAGAGGCTATCTAACCACTTCAGTTCTATACTAGCATTGCAGAACATCCCAAACTATTGCTCCAAGACTAGTAATAATGGTGAACACTGCACAGTGAACTTCGGATTGCTTCTTCTGTCAGCACAAGGACTGAATCACAGTGGACTTTATATCTAATGAAGTGATTTGTAATCTACTAATTGCATTCATTCTCAGACGGCCCATACAAGTTCTCTGAAGGGGCCACATGGGTTAACAAGGTTCCTTTTTAAACCAGCCTTGGTTTCTTCAAGTGGACAAAAAGCACTTTCAAGCAATCACCAATTATACAAAGCATACCAGATGTTCTTTGCATCTGTGGGCTCTGAAATAAGTGCCAGTTTTGTCTGAAATTTAGAAATTCGTGGACATTTCTTAAACAGCAGACAAGAATAAAAATTAATCTCTCTTTTAAGGAACAAAAGGAGACAGACCACAGAATTATTGACAGCTGCACTGTTCTATCACTTTGTCTACCTCTTCCACTCCAAATCCAAGCAAAACCTCCACTGTCTGTTTAAAACTTTCCATCTGAATCCTGACATGTTTGTTCAGTGTTGCATCTTTTATGAGAGAATGAAAAAAACAACAAACTAGACAAAGACATTTTGTGATGCAGCCTGAAAGCAGGAGCTTTCTAATAACATCACTGGGAATTTAAGGTGATATAATTTTAACTTTATTGCTCCAGATTTACATGAAAGGAAAGACGTGGGTCAATTTTAAGTTAAAATTTCATGGAAAGTAAGTGTCCTTAGAAAAGCACATGCTAAGACAGGAACTGCTTAGAAAGAGTGGTCTAAACCTGAAAGAGAGAGGCCTCACTCTTTTGCTTGCTTCCTTTTTAACTGTACAAAAAAGTGCAAGAATCAGTGCCCCAATTTCAACTAAAGGGGCATGCAACAAGCATTGCCAGAAGGGTCTGTAGTTTAGTAGCCAGGAGATTCCTGGAAGACAGCTCCATACTTGAAAAGGGCCTAGATCCTACACCTTACTTTAGTGAGAAATGCTCTGGCTGCTTGTTTATTTCATAATCAAGCAAGCAAACAATGCTGGCCAAGATCTTTGATTAAATGAGAGCGAGCTACACTGCTATGCACTGAATCTAACATCTCTACACAATTAATAATGATGCCACCATCACATCCTAATATATCTTGCTTTCAGCATACCTGCTTGATTAGGCCCTTCAAACCTCAGGTGACTGCAACCTGCATGCTTTACCTAAGAGCTACAGGTTTACACAGGCCTTTTATCACACAGTTGGTCAAGTTTTAAGATTATATTTGGATTATTAAAAGAGGAAAAATAGACAAAGAGAGCTGATACACAAATCAGAAGCAGAGGAGGAGAGAGAAATGCGTCTTCCTGCACTAAACCTAACTATTTCCTAACTAAACTTAACTTGTCCCTGCTCTCTGTGAACGTGCACTAAGGGCTTACAACAATCCCTTCAACCTGATGGGAAGGGCACCACTCCCTTCAATCCGAAGTATGGAAACAATCTCTCACCAATATGCAGGAATGCACCCTTTTAGTTTTACTACTTCTAGCAGGAATGTAGCTTCGTTATTCACAAATACTTTCTTTGAATGGCTTAGTCCCAGGTTGAGACACCTCCAGCAGACAGACACCAAAGAGCTGACAAACATCAGGAACACAGAGAAGACACACACCTTACAGGAAGCACTTCTCTCCCCCCCTGCGTCCTGCCCTCTGTACTCATCTGTAAACCCTTGGCTTCTTGTGTTCTTAGCATCAAGCCACCCTTACCAGAATTCTCCAGACACAAAGTATCATGTACCTCCGTAACATTTCACTTTAACCATACCCTTGTAAAGGATACGCTGAAAAGCATCACTGCCATCCTTTCAAGAGAGGCACAATGAAGATTACAGCACTTAGTTCCAAAGGAAGTCTAACAGCATCAGATGATGGGAAAGGCATGACAACTGTTTACTATGGAATTTTTAAAGCATTTAACAACAGAAATTACAGTTCTTAACTGGATTAGCAACATGAAATAAAAATATTTTTTCCTCATGAAAAATGAAATATGATGGAAATTTTTGTGGAAGGAACTACTACTATTTAGTCTATTTCTCTTGGCAAACTGGAAAGCAGACATCTTCATGACGCTTTGAAAGGCAAGAGTGAGATGAGAAATGAGTTGACAGTGACAGGGTACTGCTGCAAAGGAAAGACAGGAAATTGATATTTTTTTTTTTAATCATGAAACATTAAGAACCAAGAAATGACGTGAACAGTTGTGTACACTGGGCTGCATATAACCTTGCTTTGTCATGCTCAAAGACATGTATTTTTCATTAACTGTGCAACGCATAAGTTAATCAAAACCTGTTTACAGCATTATCTTGGCATGCCAAGGTAGATGCTAAATATTAAGATTTGCTAACATTACTTTAACTCTTACTATGCCCTGCTACTGACTAATACACTACCAAGAGTGTTGATACAAACAAACATCAAATTAAATGTTGTGATAAATGAAAGGGTAAAAACTGTCTCTCATTCTAAAGCTATAAAGCCAACACAGCACTCACTAAAGGCATTCTCCATTAGACCCTGTCATGAGATATGTCTACAGCTGGGGAAATCACCCCAAAACAGCTCCTCTGAAATTCTGGTTATGTGACATTTTTAACAGTAACTTACTAATTGTTTATTTTATTTCTTTTACAGATCGTGTGTGCTGAAGTAAAAGGCAATTAATTAAAGTTAATAATCAAGCAAAGAATTCTAGGACACTTACTCATCTGGGCACAGAGGTGGTATTTAGCACAACTAAAAGCTAAAGGGTACACTTGCAATACAAAGCACTATTCCAGGAAGCAGCACTCTGGAAAAGAGCTTGGCAAGTTACGTTTTACATTAAGAGATCGGTGTAAGCAAAGACATTTTTGGAGGCACAGACATTAAACGTGTGATAGAAACTTCTCCTGCTCTTAGCTAAAATGCATTAGACATTCCAAAGACTAATAGGAAAACAGTGATAGAAACTGTGGAAGGTTTAAAGACAACATGAGAATTAAAAAAAATATTGAAAACATTTCTATTAAATGTTCAGGAAACTGCAGTTTTCAATCAGGCTGTTTGAAAGGATGACTTCAGCAACCTGTCAGTTTTTAAAAATACCTTAATTGTAGTTAAAAGGCTCTTCAGTGTAACAGACCAATGTATAACAGGCTTCAATGCACAGAAACATAAGAACAGGAGAACTTCTAAGAAAATCAGAAGCTTGGTGGGAATTTTAATGGAATTTAATCTCAACTGCTGGACAAAAGTTTGGACTAGATGACAATTCTGTTCATTTTTAGTCTTCTGCTGTAAGCAGAAAAATAAGAAACAGCTTTGCATCTAAACTACTGAAAAAAAAAAGAACGAGACTTAATTTCAAGACATCAGAAAGTCTTCTGAGACAACAATGTTATTCAACTAACACCCAGTGAAGACTTAAGATATGATAGCGAGTCCTCAGCCAATGCTTTCTGCTGACTTCAAAGCTGAAATGCTATTTTACATCAGTATCTCGACAAAGTACAAAAGGCTCACAGTGTGGTTCTGCAGTGTCAGCAAACCCAGTGCCCTCAACTGTTTCTTCTGTTAAACAAAATTTGGCCATAGTATGCTTTGCACTTTTGCTGCCCTCCAGCTATGAGACATAAAATTACCAAGAGAACTGCTGTGGACATCTGGTTACTCCGTCTGAAGTATTTCTGAAAAGGTCTCAATTAGCTGTGGAAGACTTTTGCACCTAAGTCTTCACAGATCTTTTAAGGCCTGCAAACCACCTTCTAGCTTTTTTTTTGTTTACAGCCACCAAAGTTACAACAAAATACTCCCTGGCATGCATCCATGCAGGGAAATGACATTAGCACAATTCAAAAATCAACATGTTTGGCACAAAACACATGGCTGATGATGCACAGGTTGAGCATCACCATCCTAATGTGCATGGTCCCAAGTAATGGAGATCTGATAGACAAAGATGATGTCAGTTCTATTATAAAAAGACAATCTTTCACTACAGGGGAAAAAAAGCCTTTGTCCCTCTCCAGGAGAAGCTGGAAGCACTGCTTTAGGGGAACCAGCTGCTGCCAGTTATCAAAAAAGACTGATGTCCCAGAACACAAAGCTTCAGCTTCCTCACAATAATAGACCCCCAGAGGTTGACAATGGGAACCAGTGATATCACAAAGTCATAGAATGGCTTGGGTTGGAAAGGACCTTTAAAGGTCACCTAATCCAACCCCCCTGCAGTGAGCAGGGACATCTAGAGTGCAGAGTCTTAAAATTTAATTTACATTTGATACACAAAAGAGTTATAAGTGAAGTCTAGATTATGGTTCAGCATTATTTCATGCAGTAATTGATGATGCAATCTGTCACCTTATGGGTGTTTTATGTAGTATATTATTACCTGCATTTTCTATCAGCACACAGGACTCAGTTTAAAAACCCCTGAAGTGAAAGAGACAAAAGAACTAGCTTCATTAAGTGTCACGAAAGCTGCAGCATACTAGGCTGTATTTTCTCAGCTTTCCTGGTCAAGCAAAATAGGGTAGCTTAGATTCCACTGTTATTTTCTAAAGTACCCAATCTCAAAAGCATTTTCATTGATTTATGGCAGTTTCGATTTCTGCCACCGGTAGCAGACATGGTCTCACAAACTGTGAGGGTAACAAGTCACAAAATACAAGCCCAGTCCAACTGTACAACTGCTTGTCAGTACCCTGGTATTTTTTTTCTTTTTGTAAACTAAGATTGTTAAAATTAACAACAACTACTTGAACCATTTCCTGAAGGTGAAAAAAGTACCCTCTCACTCCTCCACCCCTCATACACAAATACTTGCCATACCTACTATGAAAACTTCTGCATAGTTTGATTAGATGAAGTTTTCCCAACCACCATTGTTTAAGGAAGAAAATAACCAGCAGTCATAACCCTCATTTCCTTTGGCATCAGATGTGAACACAGTGCTCACTACTAAATTTACCCGCCTCATTATTAAGAATACTGTTTATTATGAAAAAAATACAGTTTTGCAATCTACAATGTGAATATGGAAACATAACATTGCCTTTTAAGTATCTTTTTTCTGAACCACTGAAGTACACATCTTGGCTCCAAAGAACTGCATTATTTAAGAGATTGGGTTGATTTCTGTGCTCTTCTCAATGGTAGCAACAGATCAGTCCCCAAACTACCCCTGCTTGCCTCTATCCTGATTAAAATTCATACTGGACATGGCATTTGCACCTAAATCAGTAACTAGCTGGTTTTTTTCTTTCATTGCTCAGCTGCACTTGGGAAACCTACTAGAAAAGACAGGAAAAAAAAAGAAATAATTAAACATTGCACATGCAGATCTAGACAATTGGAAAAATGGATGCGTGAGGGATGTCTGAGTAGAACCCAGACCCGTTTTGCATCACCTGTTTAAAACTACTGTTAGGCCCCTAACAGGCGGCTCTAGTAAGGGTCTGCAACGGCCGCTTCCCATCTGACACAGGCACCGCGGGCAGTCGGCGGCCCTATCACGGCTGCGGAGAGCAAGCACGGGGCTGGCGGCCCGAGATAAATGCCGAGGCCCGCTGAAAGGCAGTGAGGCCTCCTCGAAACCCACCGCCCCCCCAGGTGGGGTGAGGCTCAGGCGCCGTCAGGACGGAGCCCACCGCCGGGGCAGATCCCCGCCGTCCTCCCCAGGACTGCCTCCCGCCAGCGCCGCCCGGCAGCCGAGGGACAGTGCGGAGCCTCTCGCCCGGCACGGCAGCTTCTGCCAAGGGACGCCCCCCACCCCAACCCCGGCATCTCACCGGGCCCGTAGAACTTGCTGCCTTTGGTCACGTCGAAGACTTTGCCGTTGACAGCCAGGAGGATGCGAGGATTGTGGGCACCGTCGAACTCGCGCAGCTGCTCCAAGGAGAAATCTCGCCGCTTCATCCGCGGCAGACCGGCGGCCTGACTCTGCCGAGCCTCGCCCCCCGGCCCGCTCCGCGTCCCCCAGCGCAGGTACAGCCGGTAGGCCGCCAGCAGCGCCAGCGCCAGCAGCCCCACGTTCAGCAGCATCTCACCGCCCAGCACCGCCGCCGCCGCGCCGGCCGGCGGCTCCCCCGCGCCCCCCCTCCCTAGGCCGCCGTCGCTGCTCCCCTCAGTCCTTAGCCTGCCATCCCCATCGTCCGCCATCACTGCCAGGCCAGCGCCCGCCCGCCCGCCGCGCGACTCCGCCCCGCTCGCGCCCGCACAGACGCTAGGAGGAGGCGGTGGCTGCCGCACCCCCGCCCCCACCCACAGCCCGGCTGCTTCCCATTGGTGCCCTGCGGCAGCGGATCCGCCCCTGGCAGGCTCACGCCCCGCCAGTCGAACGGCTCCACCGCTCGCGAGAAGCGCCACCGCTGTTAGTGCGCTTGCGCCTCTGCACGCGCGGCCAGGCGGCGGTGGTAGCGGCTTGTCTTGCGCTCGTCAGCACCATTGTGGCCCGCGCGCGCCTCTCCCCGGCCGCCGCTTTCCAACCGCCCCTCTGCCGTCGCTCCACAGGGGAGCGAGCTGGAGTCCGCCACCTGCGCTAGCAAACGCGTAGAGCGCGGCCAGAGGGCAGGGCGGTGTGAGACGGCTGGGGGCGGCGCGCTGAATGCGCGAGTCTGGATCGTAGCACGCCCTGTGTGCGTCCGCCGCCGGCGAAAGGGTCGAAGGCCGGCGGTGTTGGCCACCGTGGTGTATTCACGTTGTGCTACGCCCCTTCGGCGGTTACTGAGTAAGCGACACGTCTGCTGAGCCTGAGTTTTGCTGCCCTCTTGGGTGGAGGCACGCGTGCCACTGAGGTGACGAAGCGGCCAGGCTTGGAGGGAAACCCCTGAAGGTAGCTCAAGGGACCGTTTGGTGCATCTCAATGCTTAGAGTAAATAGAGCCGTCCATTCTTGGCTGTCAGAAAACTGGATGCTTACTAACAGGAGGCTAGTCTGCTGTAATTACTCCTTGTGCTGTGAAATACAGTAGTGGCAGCACAGAGATGGCTTTAATACAGCTTGTTCAGTAAAGGCCATGCCAGTTTGCTTAGTTACATGAGAAAGACTCGAAGCTTTTATTACTTTCAAGGAGAGAGTGGGTTCAGATGGATCATCTCAGTAGAAGTCTGCCCTGATGAGAACTCATCTTGAGTACTGCTTCAGTTTTGGGCTCCCCAGTTTAGGAGGGACAGGAACCTTCTGGAGAGGCTCCAGCGGAGGCCTATGAGGATGATCAGGAGACTGGAGCACTGCCTGGTGAGGAGAGGCTGAGGGACCTGGGACTTTTCAGTCTGGAAAAGAGAAGACTTGGGATTTAATAAATATTTATAAATATCTGAGGGCTGGATGTCCGGAGGGAGGGGACAGGCTCTTCTTCCTTACTGTGATAGGACAAGGAGCAATGGATGTAAACTGCAGCACAGGAGGTTCCACCTCAACGCAAGGGGGAACTTCTTTACTCTAAGAGTCATAGACCACTGGAACAGGCTCCCCAGAGAGGTTGTGGAGTCTCCTCTGGAGACTTTCAAGGCCTGTCTGGATGCGTTCCTCTGTGACTTGAGCTAGATTGTATGGTCCTGCTCTGGCAGGAGGGTTGATGATCTCTCCATGATCTCTTTGGGTCCCTTCCAACCCCTGACATCCTGTGATCCTGTGAACCACATTATCTGCAGGGACGACAAATACCTGGCCAGAATTTAGCCTGCCTGTCCCCTTTGTCTTGTGAATGTGTTCCAAGCAAAACTAACTGTCTCATCAGATAGTACTGAAGAGCTGCTCTACAAATGTGTAATTTGGCCTCGGGGATGTGAGCCAGGCTCAGCCACTCTCCCTGCGGTTGCATTGTGCTACAAGGAGTGCTTTGGACCTGGGAAACTTTGTTATTCCATGTGACTGTGTGGTGCTGAAGCATCCTGTCCTGGGTGACATCAGCTTTTGGAATAATTCACAATTATGTCACTCAGTAGCAAAAGCTAGAAAACTCAAATGTCTTCACAAAGGCTGTTAGGGCAGGAGACTCAATGCAGTGGAAAAGAAAAATAACATTAATGATACTTAACATTTACATGAAGCTCTGTGTTTTCAACACACTGTGCAATGAGTAGGTGCTGTCTTCTGACCTCTGAGCCAGTTCAGTAATAACTACCTCTGTAAGGAAACAGGATGAAGTTCTTGCCAGGTAAAGACCTACAATTAAAGTACTGCTACTATTCCTCTTAACCAAGCAGGCTCTTTTTTAATGTGTATCTAAGTAAACATGATTAAGAAAGTCCTTTTATCTCAACGAGTCACAGCTTGATTGTGGTTAACAACACATTTTATCATCAAATCATAACACGTTGGATTGTCTGGGCATAGGTCAGAAAAAGATGGGGTTGCACTCTTACTTCCAGATTTTCATCCCTCATGAGTTTAATTTAGATTTTCCACAACATCTGTGTTTTTTTAACTTCTTTTGTATTTTAAAGACAGGTTCAGAAAACAAAAACAAGAAGCAAGAGATGTGAAGTACTTTTACCTATCTTCCCACTAAGATCTTATCTCTAAATTCACACAGACTGGTTAAATAATTGTAGACATTTCTTTAAAAGCACATGGTTTTCCCCTGTGCAAATGTGGTGTTCTGGAAGGAATGCTTTCAGAAATCAGTGTGGCTATCTGATTCTAGCCTTCGTTTGTCTGTTCTGGATGCCTCTTGAAGTGATTATGTGAGTACCTAGTCTTGGTTTGGATACCTCGTTTACTCTTGTGAGCTTTGGATCTAGCACAGCAAAATGGCGGCTATTTGTGATCCCTAGATAATTGTGGGAAACTGAAAAGAGTTCAAGGAACCTGCCTTAAATTAATTTCATTAAATTCATTTGAAAGACCCAAGTTTTAGAAGAATTTTACTTGAAAGAATATAAACACTAGAGAATAGACAAATATGTTAAAAACAGTATCATCCCTTTACTAAGTACAGTTAAGTCTACTTGGATTAGAACATTTCCAAATCTAGCAGATAGACACCACTGGAAACACGTAGGTTCCAAGCAGGAGAAACACTGGCTGGTTGCTCCCTTGTTCTTATACACCTCAGAAAAGTCCAGATGCAAAGTGCCAAGGAAATTGAAGTTCCAGTGCAGCTGCAGGCACTTTTGATGCCAGAACACCATCATTAGATGACACAGGCAGTCATGATCAAATATGACAAGCAAATGTCTTCCCATCTTGGGGCAGACTAGTTTCAACTTCAGCTAAATATTACTCTGCTAGTAGCTTTACCTGCCAGAAATATATCAGAAAAAAACCCCAACGATTTCTCCACCATGACTGCTTCCAGTATTTCTTTCTCACCTGTCTTTAGTTTGCCATGACAAAAACTCTGGGCATGTAAAGTAGGAAAGTTATGCTCTAAAGGAGTCCCGGAAATTAATTAGCATTGTAATGCTGCTTCCATTGATCTTTTATGTGCACTTCTTGGCAGTTCTTTTGGTGTGAACAAATCTTTTGATCTAATGGGCAGCTGGCTGTCATAGATACTGATCCATGGTTGAGGAGCCCAGGTACTGCCAGTGTATATAATTGTGAGTGTCATTGGAGTAATTACAGCAGCATGATTAAAGGAGTGAAAGGAAAATCAGGCATTCCAGGTCACCTGTGGAAAAAAACACAACATTTTTCATATTCTGAAATTAATTTGTTCAGATCTGAAAAGCAAAGTAGTAGTACTTGCATATCACAGTTTCCCATAAAAATCTTAGTAGAATTAGGTAAGAGTATTGCCAAATTTCTAATTACATACATTACAGCTTTTGTTGTTCTTAATTATTTAATTGTATGCATATTTTTGCCTAAGAAAATGTGAAGAATTCCTCAAAAATGAACAATTTATCATTATATTTGTCTGCAGTCTCATCTGTTGTTATACATGTATCCTCTAGTTTGTGGAGGTTAATAGCCATTAGCTTTCATAGCAGTTTCTCTGCTACATCTGACATAATTTTGTTCTAGCAACAGAAAGAAACAGTAGTAGTTGTAGTAACGTTATTGCTGACAGGTATTAGATGTTCAGTATTTTTCTACATCAGTAAACATTTTCTTCTGAGTAGAGCCTTCTGTGTTATAATGTGTCAAACACTGGCTGGCTATTGGACCTTTATCCTGAGAATGTCACAAATAGATCAGTTGCCCTCTGCTTTGTTTGCTCCACATGAAATAGTTCTCTTACATTTTATTTTAGAGAGAATCAGTATGACTTTCCATTAGGAGGTGAATGCCTCAACTTGGTTATCTCCATCACTTTTTGTTTTCAAACATTGTTTATTACAGCCTCTGGAAAGAAGACTGAGCTCAGTGGAACGCACAGCTTTGCAAACAAAACCAGCTCCAATAAAAGCCACCATCATGGCTGAAGTTTCTTGTCCATTAATTTTGAAGCTGAAGAAACATCTCTTATGATGTAAAGACAAGCTAGATTCAGGACAGAGTAGGAGGTAAACTGTGTGTGAAGAAATGTAGGGATATCTTAGTAAGTCTACAGTAATAGAACAATCAATCAGGTCCATTGATTTTGGATATATTTAAACTCAGCTTAATGTCTGTGATATTCTAATGGTTTTGTTTTAAGCTGATACAGCTTGGAAATGCTTGGTGTTGAGGTCAGTGCAATGCTTGATGTCTCAGTTCAAAATAATATCTGCTTCCATTCCTTAGCACATCTTTATTTCATATTGTTAAGTGCTTCATGTACACCACATCTATATTTTTTGTTAGTATCACATCAAAGCATATTTTAATGCTGAATGCATGCAAGTTGTTCAGAAATTTCTGTCAACTTTTTGGAAATGTCATATGAGCAGCCTTAGAACTAAATTCTTACCAACAGGTACAGGTTTTCATTGCGGAGAAGTCACAGAATCACAGAATGTTAGGGGTTGGAAAGAACCTCTAGAGATCATTTGGTACAATCCCCCTGCCAAACCAGGATCACCTGGGGCAGGCTGCACAGGAACATGTCCAGGTGGGTTTTGAAAGTCTCCAGAGAAGGAGATTCCACAGCCTCTCTGGGCAGCCTATTCCAGTGCTCCGTCACCCTCACCATAAAGAATTGTCTCCTCATGTTGATGTGGAACCTCCTGTGTTCCAGCTGGTACCCATTGTTCCTTTTCCTAGAGACTGGCACCTTCATCCTGACACCCACCCCTCAGATATTTATAGATGTTAATAAGATCACATCTCAGCCTTCCCTTCTGAAGACTAAACAGCTCTAGGTCTCTCAGTCTTTTTTCACAGGAGAGATGTTCAAGTCCCCCAGTCATCATCATAGGTCTCTGTTGGACTCTCTCCAGCATATCTCTGTCTCTCTTGAACTGGGGAGCCCAAAACTGGATGCAGTATTCCAGGTGTGGTCTCACCAGGACAGAGTAGAGGGAGAGGAGAACCTCCTTAGACCTGCTGGACACACTTCTCTTGAAAGTCTACTTCTTAGACTTTCTAAGTGGTGTGCTATCTGAAGTGACTGATCATAATATAGTAGAAATAGATTAAGTTAATCTCTGAAAAAACACTTTGGTTTTCTTCATCCATTAGGAAATTACCCTGTCTAATGGTGTGCTTCACAGAAAAGTCTCTGTAGTCCAGGCTGGGAACAGCAGAAACCTGTGAGCACCAGTCAAGCAATAACCAACTAAGTAACTGTCTTGTTACAGAGCCAGAGGTAGATTTGCAGAAACTGGAGCCCAGTTTCTGGGAGCTAGGAGCAGCTTTTCTTCAGAGATGGAAGGCTGAGGTTACTTTGCCTCTCAGCAGCTCTGGTGTGTATTATTCCAGATCTGCTCAAGCAAATTCCTGACCTGTACACTACAGAGGCATTTTCAAAAGGCACATGCCAATCATTTGCAAAGGCGAGTTTTTAACAAGACAGTTAATCTGCGATACATGCAACTATATGAGTGTGGCCTTTGTCAAATGCACTCTCCAGGCTGTAGTGAAACAGCAGAGAAAGTGCCCAGGCAGGCCTTTGGGCATGGCCACCTCTGAGCAGGAAGACAGAGTTTTGGTATAAACAGGGCATACTCCTGCCCTAAGTAACTATTTGACTACAAATGCTTTTGGAACAAATACTAAATGCCACTGTATTATGGAATGTATCCACAGTGTGGACACTATGTGGGAGCTGCAGAAGAATCTTTAGGAGGTCTCCAAAAAGGAGCAGAAAGAAGATAAAAATAGCAAGTTACACAGACGTAAGAGTGTAGCAAGGAGACTGAGGATGAGATTTGCCTCATGGGCTGGGTGGCAGGGTTTTTACAGTGAATGAGCTCAGGTGTGGGTATTCTTGCCTTAGCACTGATGGTGAATGACATTACGGGGCATCAAGTAGTGTATGTAAAATGTGGAATTAACATTAGAAAATCATTTGAACTCTTGAATGCAACTGCAGATAATGTTCAAGTTCATCCAACTCACTTCTCAACAGCACGGGTATAACCTTTCACATACTGGGTAGAATTGTACTGTGTGCGTTTTACTACAACCCTGGCAAATGAAGCACTTGAGTAACCAGGTTATGTTTATCTGTGCAGTGACTGTTAAGTCCTGTGAAGTCAAGGAGAGCTTATCTAGTGGCTTTAATACCACATTTTATCTTGGATTTTAAAAGCTCTGGGTTGTTTTGTATGTTTGTTGCCTTCCCCCCCCCCCCAGGAAACACCACTAATACAGAGACTTTTAATTTAGTGTTAAAGCTAACACTGATTTAGCACCATTTCAGTTGCTGCTTTTTTATATTTCAACTCTGTCTTGGGATTATCTTTGTAAAATACTGCTGAGTTTACATGTACATTTTGTTCTGTAGCATGATACTGCTTGTGTTAAAAATTCCTGTGGTAATTTCCTTGGTTCACCACAATCATCATCTGCTAGGTTGTCCACAGGTGTCCAGCTCAGCTGCTGCTCATTCTGTGAGGTGTTAGTGTTGATACACCATGCTGCTAGCTGTGAGTTAAAGACTGCAAACAGAATCAGGGTACTACTGGCATTCTTTCTGTTCTGCATTCTTGTACATCTATCCTACTTACCTGCTTTCCATCTCTCTTCAATTGTGTCATTAAGGCATTTGTTACTCTATTCAGCCTTAAATCACTTTTTTTTTCTTGTAAATGGATGATTCCAGGTATTGTTCAGAGAGACAACTAATGAGCCCCTGTTTTGACAAGCCAGTGATTTGTAGTAGCTACAAACCTCAGTTTGGGGTTCACTTCAGAAATGGTCACTGGCTATCCTAGGAGATTTCAGCAATGAATTCACAGGATTCCCCCCAGAATCAAAGTGAAGGAACTGATCTTTCAAGCTAATACATAGTTTTTAGCCATATCTATTGCAGTGTTGGTTTTCCTAGAGTGATTGAATTCTGTGAAGGACAAAAGCCATTCAAGCAGTTTATGCAGGACTTTATTGCCTCTGTTCCATCCCAAAGTCCACATCATTATTGAGGGGGAAAATGGTGAATACACAACCAAGTGTAAATGTGTCATAATAGTGACTTCATGAGTTTAAATAGGCATATAGGACTGCTCATATGATTATATACCTTTTCTTTAGTGTGTTGTCATAATCCATACTGGGAAACTGAGATAGAGTTAAGTCATAACTCAGGCTGCTGCTAACAGACCTCTTCATTGGACAAAGTGTGTTAGGGTTCAAAGTCAACAAAAATCAGTCTGTCCTTGTAAGTTGTTTTTTGTAGAGGGGGTGGGTGAAAACTGTGCTCACGTGTAGCCCCCATTCTTTGGCAAGCATTCATAGTGAGGAGTAAATTGCTGAAGTCCTCTGTGGCAAAGTCCATGCTTTTCAGTTTTTGCCTTTTTTCTGTGTTTTTTCTTTTTTTTTTCTGTTTTTTATACTATTTTTTGTGCTACTTGTCATGTAGCAGCAATTACATCAGCAACTCATCAGTAGCCTTTGTCACTTTGAAATAAGTATGTACAGACTTAACTGTGCAGCCAGAATTGTGGCTGATTTGTTTAGTTAACAAGGTGAATTGTGCTGGGTCACTTCTGTTTCCAATGATGACATTCACTGATAACGTGGTATTGTCACTGGATCTACAAAATCTTCTTTTCATTGCCTGAAGAAAGTCTTCTACTGGAGCAGCATGCCTTCTCCTTGCCTAGAAAGAGAGGATAGATGTTGTGTATATACCCCAGACTGTAAACTGGGGCCTTTATCACAAGGAAGCTGGGCAACACTTTTCTGTTGAATTTCTGATTAATGAATTCTCTGTCTCTGATTTTGCAGATGCTCTGAGTATGAACAGGCCAGTTAGACTGAGCAAAGATGTTGCTACAGCTAGTGAGCAAGTGCATCTCATCCCCAATGACATTGCTGTGGAATGCAGAAGAGGAACACCAAATTCTAACACTTGCTGCAGGTACAAGAAGAACAAGGGATAAGAAACTCTGCCAGCTTAATGGTGTGAGAAAGAATGATGGAAGAAGGCACTTGTAAGAAGAGTAATGAATAGTTTCCAGCATCTATAGTTTATGTACAGATACAGATTCTGTAAAGACTAATGAGGAGGTCCCTGAGCAGTAGCAAAAATTGTCACGGTGCATTTATAGACTTCACTTTCACAGATTTCACTCTTCACTTGGCATGCCAAACTGTTCCAGGTAGTTAAAAACTAATTTTTTGTTATCTGACAGAAGGTTTGATAGCATTGTTCTCAAAAATCTGCTTTTATATATTTCTAATATTAATACAGTTTTTTATGTAGACACCAGTTGTCTACTTAGTTGTCCATAAATGGCCATTATGCCCGCATGTTTTAAAGAAGAGTAAAGCAACCAGTTTGTAAGATCAGGCACAACAGCATCCCACGCTCACAGAAAAATACATCCCAAGATTGACGTTTAATTTGACATGTAATTACAAAGATCAATCAACCCTTATTCCATGCAATCCATACAATTAATCTGGCACTAAACAGCTGTACAAATTTGTAGTCATCTAACATAAGGCTCGTTGAGAATAAGCATCACAGACCTCTATAAAGTCTCATAACATGCATGGCATGTTCCAGAGCAATTTTCTAGCCAAAATCTCACACTATAGATTAGGAATGAATTGCTCCCTAAAATGGCCTCATCTGAATACCTGTAGTCTTTCTAATTTTAGTGTTTCTGGTTTCTTGTGAAAGGTGGTGCTTCCCAGCAGTGCCAGTCAGCTCAAAACAACACAGCAATGGTTTAGATGATCCAAACCTTGTCAGAATTCCATTTTCAGTTTGTCAAGTAAAGGTGCAAAATGAAGTGTGCCACAAACTTGCTTAAACTGTTTTAGTATCAAAGAAAGTGTTGTGTTGCCTTCAAAATGCATATTCTACTTCATCAGTAGCTAAGAACATGCCCCATGTTGTCTGAGACTTGCTTCCAAAAGGATTTCAGGATGAGGTAAATGAGGTTTACCCTAGTACACAAAAATATCTGCATATATCTCCAGTAGTGCAGCTATACTGCCAGTCCAACATCTCTTTTACAGAGAGGTGTTACAGCCACTTTTGCCTTCAGTAAAGGCAAATTTGTACCATAAAGGTACAAATCCGTGCATGGCAGTGCTATGACAGAGACATTCATACTGTCTGGAGATCCTGTTTGTCCCTGATTGGAGAACCATTACACTAAATAGGCTCACTCCAGAGAAGGGTTTGTCAGGGAGGTTTCAAACAAACCTCTATTCCTTATTTGTGTCCATAATAAATCAATTAATATGATGAAGAAATGAAGCAATAAGAGGCTCTGTTTCTGCATTAAGTAATATAAAATCTGTGCATGCTGGATTTCCTGGCAGTAAAGATTTGATCTCTATTGGTGTGAGCATATGACTACATTTTTATCGAATCAGCCAGAGCATATGTTATAGTGTTTATTCCCATTTTCTGCCAGCTTTCTGTCAGTTGAGGAGGATAAATTATGCTTGATCCAGCATAAAGTTAGAGTGGTACAAATAGACAATATCTCATCTGATAGGAACTCTCCTGAGACAAAATTATTTCTTCAAGCAATTTACTGTCTCTCAGAATGATAACCTACCCCCTTAATGTTCTCCAAACCCTACAAAGTCCTTAGACAAATCTTTTTCAAGTCAGAGCGTGTCCATATCAGATTAGCTGTAAATAGACTGACAATTTTTTCCTCAAAGGGAAAGAAGGGGAGAGTCGCAAATTCAAATTATTTTTTACTCCTAAGGCAAATACAGAGATGTTTCAGAATATGATTTGGATTGCCATCTCCATTGTACTCATCTATAAATGTAAATAATGAGATGGGGAAAACAAAGAGTCATAATAACTAGGAATATAATTATTGAAACAATGGGGTTAGGTTTGGGACCATATTGTGGAAGAAAAAGGCTCTGATTTTGTGCTTCTCACCATGTTTCTTCTTTTAAATATGCTGCTGCTGTGCTATGTTATGGATTCTTGGCATTTCATTCTGAAGATGAATTGTCATGACAGTAGTTATTGGAGGTGAAGATAGTAAACAAGAACCAGATATATTTTGAGTTTTCCTAAGTCGAAGGGCCAAATCCATTGGTAGGTGTATACATGTTTTGCTAACTTTGGATAAAACTGGCTGAGGTTGTTTAAGATTTTGTTGGAATTTTTTTAATTGTCCTTTACATTCCATTAGAATTTATGGATTTACTTTTGTCACTGCAGTATTGTCTGTCCTTGGCCAGGAATTATAACTAACTGCAATTCAACATCCAATGACAAAACGCTGGCTACTCATTTCTGCACCTGCACTGCAGCCTTTGCTAGGCTAGCACAGCAAGGGTTTGGGTGTGTTATGGACTAGCCCATGGAACTGATCTCACTAGAGAAGAGCAGGAATTATGAAAGCTGGTACTGCTACTGAATTTTACTGTTTTTCCCTCCAAACTCCATAGTGTATGAAAGCAATTGGAGCTGAGAACTTACAGCAGACCTGGCAAAAGGGTATGGTGGTATGGGATAAACTGAAGGAAGGATTATTCCTGATGTTTCCAGAGTGGCACTGATTGAGGTGCAGTTTTACCATACACCTAATCCAGAGTAGTAATGGGCAGCCAGTGGGAAGAACCTTTTCTACTCTTCTTCCAAATTTGTGTGCATCAAGTGCTGGCACCTCTTCTCTTGTCCCAGATCATGCAATGTTCATATAATGGAAGAAGAGACAGTTCCCTCTGAGAATCTGAGGGATAACCAGTAATTTTTTTGGTGGGAACACTGGCCTCAATTGAAGGGATTAGGAAAAGAAGAGCCAATAAGGTAGTTCTTCAGTTAGGGCATGGCTACAGAAACACTTAGAAAGTGAAGTTTTTAAACTCTCATAACCTTGTGAAATTTCTAAAAGGAATTCCTTAGTCTTTGCTAACTCAGTACTGCTGAGTTTGCAAGCAACACTCTTTGGAGTTGTGGAATAGAGTCTGAATTAAACAGTGTCTTTAAAACTGAAGTTCTCATTTAAATTTTCATGTTAATTTTAGTCTGCCACTGATATCACACAAGTGTCCAGCAGGAATCGTTTACTGAAATCGCAGACACTGCTGTGTCCCTTGTGAAGTTTTTTCTACCTGTGTAAAATACATATGGAATGTGACTCAATCAAGTCAGCATTTTATATCCACTTGACACTCATATTGCAGTGATGTAAATTACTGCAATGAGGCATCAGTGAATAAAATTACTAGTATAAAAGTCTTGTGTCAGAATCTGATTCCATATAAGTGTTTTGTACTGTTGTTTTAATGGAACATTGCAAAATTGGAAAATCATTAGTAGTCCTGCCAATGCTTTAGCATTTAAAAGGTCCTATTTTCCATTTCCCCGTAGTCTCTTTATGCTTCTCCATTAGTTTAAAAAGGCCATAAAGAGAGCACGTTTAGCCACTTGGGAATATTTTCATTTCTGTGTTGCTCTTGCCTTTGGCATAGTAGATATGTTAGGTTGTAGCTGAGGAGAAAGGGTCGTGGCTGGCCTGCCTCTCCGTTCCAGCTATTCTTGGTTGCTGGAACAGCTCCTAAGGGCCCCAGGCTGCCAATTGTACTAAAATTGCTGGTAGCCTTAAGACTATTCAAGGAGTAATTAGCTACCAAATGCGGATAATTGTGACAGAGTCTAGCTAATGCTGCTTGTGTCTGAACAGACTAATTAAAGGCTGCACACATGAGAAGAGAAAAACCCTCTCTTCTTTTAAGGAAAAGAATTATTAAGATAGAAAATTTGATCTGGTATTATGAATATTCTGCTTTTTTTAGTAGGATCCTAGCAGTTTCTGATAATTAAACTTGGAAAACAAAGTACAACTAGAGTGTTTAAATTAAATACTTTCACTGTGCTTCCCTTCATACTCTGCTTTTGATTTCATAAATGCCATTTAATGTTTTTTACAAAAGGGTTGTTCAGTGCAAGAACATTTAAGAATTATTCCTGCCTGTGAAAAATCAGGAGTTCTGTTTCTTCTGTCAGAGGCATTTCTCATTTTAAAAAGCCCAGTTAGAGATACATCATCATGTGTGTAAGTTCTGTTTTTCCTTTTGTACAAAATGAGACTGGGACAGGGGAATAATCTTCTGCTGAGTTGACAAGACTGCAGTCCTCTATGCATCAGTAGTGCTGTGTTTATTGTAATTTGGACCTGTGCTCCTCCCTTCTGCTGCTCCTACAATTATGAGTACTTTCATCCCAATCCATCCCATTTATGTACTGCATGTCTTCAGTGACACCTAAGTATTTGCCAATGCAATCATAAAATCTCACATCTCAGTTACATTTTCTGTGCCGCTAGCTGTGCTGCAGGACATAGCAGATTTCTTAACTGCAGGATTCCCAGTAGAGCTGATGATAGCTACTTCTTCATCTAGTCTGAGGTAGATTGCAGTTTGAAGAGAACAACCAGAGTGAGACCCTTGTAGATTCAGAAGAAAACAACTCTCTTTACTTCCTTCTGCCCCGCTAGTATCACAGGTACCCTCTCAGCTGTCCTCAGGGTGCTAGTGCTTCCCAGTCACCAGCCAGCCACTTGGCCACCCTTGGCAGTCTCTGCTTCTTTCACAGACTTACACCTGTCTTGGCAGTCTCTGCTTCTTTCACAGACTTACACCTGTAAATTGTCTCTAAGATACAGCAGACAACATGCAGTGTCTTGCCTTCTTCTTTAGCTATAGCTTCTAGGTTTGAGGTGTTCTCTGTCTACCTTTCTTCTCCTTTCATGATGGATTGGCTGTAAACCTGAATTTAAGATGTAGCACTCTGAAATACAAGAATTACAGAGTCATAGAATCATTTTAGTTGGAAGAGACCATTAAGTCCAACTGTTAACTCACATTGCTAGGTCACCACTGAATTATCTCTTTAAATACAGCAGAACACTGCATCAAGCTTTGTAGCTGTTTGTGTTTGTAATCATTACCAAATGTAGAAACCCAAGCTGTCTATTAATGCTAGTTTTGCTCAGAAGATGGACAGAAACCCTGTACTTATTTAGAAAGAAATACAATTCCTCTTCTAACTGCAAAGGGCAACAAGCCATGCTGTGTTGGTCTGTCCAGAGTGCAGAGAACTGTGAACTGGCCCACATAGGCAGGAACTCTGCAAAGTTCAAATCTGATTGAATTGCAGACATTTTACAGCTAGCAATACAGGTGTTACCTAATTAAGGCAACTGCAATTCTTTCTTTATAGACTGCTTTAAAGAGCAGCTGATAGAGCCTAATCTCCCTGTTTAAATACCTTCTTAAACTGTGTTGTGAAAGTGGATTAGAAATAACATATCACAACTGACCTTCGTTCTCCAAAACAAAAGGAAACAAAGCTTTGGTCTTAATGCAGTCTTTAGCTACAGCAGGCAGTTTAGGGTTGGCTTTTCAGTACAAATCTAGTGATCAGAAGGGTTCATGGATAGGACTTCTTCTTTTCCCTATTGATTTGCACTTGGGAATCCATGTAAGTGAGATGTTCTGCACTGATGTGAGAGCTCCTGTGGAAATGTGAGTACCTAGAAGCTGGTTCTCCTGCTTTGAACTGACAATTTTGGTGACTGGACTGGCAGCCCATAGAAAGGCTCTTAGGAGCAAAGAACAGCAGTCATACTGGTTTAGCAGAACAGCCCAATCTGAAATAGCCTTCTGTTTGCTTTAACTGGTTTTAAGGCTGAGGATGAAAGATATATGCATGGTGTATGAGGAAAGATGTCAGAAGAACCATGACACAAGTTTCCAGTCTTTATAACAGCAATACATATTTTGTGCTCCTTTGAACCATATTCAAAATGAAAGGCAATCACTGCAGCCCAAAAGAGGGGAAAGAAGGAGAAATTGCTCTGTAGCCTCATCACTCTTCTGCACAATTCAAGAAAGAAGAACCCCAAGAAAGGAATGATGATATGTCTGTGCCTTTTAAAAGTCTGACAGATGGTGCTATGGCATGCAGCTCTGCTGCCTGACCTGGAGGCATTTGCGATGAGAGAGAGAAAACACAGCCACATAAAATACATTTTAGAAATACCTGTCATTTTTCATCACTATTCACATAACTTCACAGAGATGGAAGTAGGAGTTCTGCCTGAGCACTGCCTTGCATCAGAAACTGCAGGCTTGATAAAGTAACTGTGTGACACATGCAGCTTCCATCTGGATGCATGAAAAGACCAGATTCTTCAGATTTATAAGATAAATCTGTGACTTGAGTTGGGTTGGGTTTTTTTTTTGCTTGTTTTGTTGTAAATGGGCAGTAATAAGAGGGTCACATGTAAGAAAACTAAATCTTTTTTCCACCTACCTTTAGATGCAGAGCTGTGCTTCCCATACCTACAGTTGGTCATCATGTATTAAGATGTGTTCTTTCTTTGGTCCTTTTTACGTTAAAGGATTAGTGTTGTGGTCCTCTCTAGCCCAGTGAGCCTGACATTCCCTTTTCAAGAGACACAGCTTCAAGTGCTTCAAGTGCCTGACCCTTTGCTTTATTCCATCCAAATGCAAAATGTTAGCCTTATGACCAGATCATACCTGAGAGATCTGTGTTTAACCAAAGCAGGAATTAGTCCAGATTTCCCACCTCCAACCAAGGACTAATGCCATTTTGTAAATCAGACTGTTACCACCATGGTGTTCTCCCCTGCTAGATCACTTTAGCAGAGGACAATGATCTGTCCAGACTTCCTTCTGGAGTGCTGCATGGTGACACACACCTAGGTGTAACAGAGCGCTTGCAGCCCACACTGAGATGTCCCTCTTGACCCACTGTAAGCAAGTACTTCCTAAGACAATGCCCTCAAGCAATGTTCAGATCAGTTCACTAGTTGCTTTGGATTTCATTTTGAGGCATGCAGGCCATCTACTGTGTCAAATGCTTGAGCAGGAAAATGTATCTCTGGTTTCCAAACCTACTCACATCTCGTTAATGTCTAACATAAATGCTACCTAAGTCCTCTGTACAAATTGTCACTGAGTTTGCTGCTGTGTTCTCTGAGTTGGCCAGATGCCAGGGGGTTTTGCTCACAAACTGAATGTCTGTGTGATGGCTTGGTGGTGTTTTACAGCATAGTGCCCTGGCAAGGGAGGAGCAGAAATTTACAGCCAGAGATTGAGGAGAGGATAGGACAGCTGCTTTCAGTGACAGTGCAAACTTAGATTGCCTTAAGCTGCCTGTGAAACCACAGTTACAGTCTTTAGGCATTTGTAGGGAGAAGCATTTCTCTATTTTTAGATTAAATGACATTGCTACTCAAGTTTATCTAAGTAGTGCTGCTGCACAATACTGCTATATTTAGAAATCACTGAACTCCTTAACGCACGAGCAGCACATTATGGAAAAGATCACAGTATGCTTCTCCATTCTGCTAGTCTACGAGTTCTGTCATTTATGCTAGACCACTAGATTAATTTTTAATTGCCACACATCAATGTACACCTTCCCTGTTTAACTAGCTGTGTCATCACTCTTTGTCTCAAGTATATGTATAAAGACTATTCCCTTGATTTTCAGTCATCTGAGCTCTGTGCTCATCCAGAGCCTCTGAATCATGGATAAGGAAAAAGCGTACTGGTACATGAAATTAATACACTGCATTGTTCTACCCACTCCTTTTGCAGGAATCCATTCCCCCCATTGAGACTGGGTTGGATGGCTAGTGAGGGGGGATTTGTGGCATGCAATCTGCAGCTATCAAGCAGCATGAGACTCATTTCCAAGTGCATAGCACACTGTGTAACAGCACAGTTCGTTGCCAGGAGGTTAAATACAGACCCAATTCATAAAAGACATACCCCATTACAAAGCAGTGCAGATCAAAGGCAAAGGTAGCTGGGACATAATATAAGGAGTCCTGAGGCACTGAAAACTGGCAAAACAGGGATAGGATTACCTCTGGATCAGGATCTGCCTCGTTGAGCATGCCTGGGAACTTCATTGGTCAGCTCTGGATGTGCATTTGCTAGGGGGGAGAGAAGTCTGTTGTTACCAGCTTCTGGCTTCGGAACTGATTATCCCTAAATAAACACAAGTGTTCTCCAGGACAGAAGATTTATCATTTTTTTCATCTGTTGTTCAGGAATCACAAGTTATTATTTTTCCTTTCAAATTCCTTCTTCCTTCATATTTGCATGGGCATTTGCTTTCAAAGAGCAAAGGCTTGTGTTTGTGGTGTCAGAAATTAAACCCTGAATTGAGTAGAAATAGGTTACAGAACACTTGGAAACAGGTATTAGTACCCCTTATGCCTTTAACTGAAATGTCAAGAGATAAGAAATACCTATCAGCATGAGTATGTGCAAGCACTTTTGATATGCAGAAAATAATTTGGCAGGAGGTTTAGACATTTCAAATGTCGGGGTTGAGCTGTGTGAGCACTGTAACCTTGTTATTTCTTCAGAATGGCACATGCCAGTGCCCCAACAGAATCAAAGCAAATATTCTACGTTTTAAGAATATGCTACTAACATTTTTCTCTGTGTCAAAGACAGTACATAATTAAGTGAAGGGAATTCATTTTGGATGTCATATATCACCCACACTTGCAACGTTCCAAGCTGTGCTTAGTCTATGCTGTGACGTAATAATCGGAGTGGCATTGCACAGAACAGGTGGGAACCCACAGGCCTCAACCCAGACAAACCAAGCAGTCTTGGCAACAGTTTTTCTGATATTTGTCATTTGGCTGCAGTAAGACAGATTCACTGTTACTCTTTCAGGTGTACAGTAACAGGAACAGATTGATTACTAATTTGAATGATTTTAATAGTGCATCCAATGCGAATAAAGCCATTTACCAAACAATCTGTGAGTGAAAAGATTCAGAGCTTTGCATCAGCTTTGTCATTTGTGGATCTAGCAAGTGATTGCCTGACAGAGCTTTAATTCAAATCATCATTATAGGTATAGATATTTACATCATATTTCCTAACTAGAGTAGATCGAAAAGTTTGACATAGCGATAGAATAATTTTATTGTCCTGCAATTCTTTGTTTTTAGAACATTAGGCAAATATTCCATTCATAGGAATAAGCAGCTTTCTGTTCAGTGGTTTATCTACAATAATAAACGGCTTAGCTTTTCTGGCTGAAGGAGGATGGCTCCCACATTGAGGCTGTGGCTTTAACTAGCTTAAATTGTAACATATAATTCAGAAGCACTTTAAAAATCTGATTCAGGTGAACCAGTCCACCATTACACATCCAGTATCATATATGTGTCTGAGGCTTGATAGACCAGTAAGGTAGATGATTCACTTGATTTGCTTGTGTAGGCGGCTGGATTAGTGGTACTAGTAATTCCACAAGCTCTGCCTACGGTGCCCTCTGTAATACTAGGATACTGCCCCTCCTAATTTACTGTCCCAGCCTGGAGCTGGCAGCTCATGATGCCACCTACCCTGGAAGGAAGTCTGTGACTTAATCTCTGCATGGTGGAAGATTCCCAGTGCAGCAGCTTAGCAAGGCTTCCTAAATCAGCAGTGGTATGAGAAGATTGCTGTTTGGTTAGTCTGGCATGATTAAAAGTGGACCAACACCTAGTTGCAGAACAAGGTCAGGAAGTTAAAGGAGGTCAGAACAAACCAAGAATTCCAAGTCGTGCTCAGGGGCTTTGCAGGGGGAAGCATTCTTGGCTGAGGTATGATGTTTTCCAGGAGGATTTTATCAGGGAGGCACACACCTGTGACATGACACTGTATGTAATGGGGAGAACACGGAGGGAGATCTTATTGCCTTGTGAGAGGTACAGGAGAACCTGATTTGTCACAGTTTTTCTTTTAGGCAATGATATAATCAGGCAGTCTCTAGAGCTGCCAGCCCCATTCTTAGTCCCTGACTCAGACATTCAGTATTCTTGTAGCCTGACTTCATTCCTGCAAGATCCCTTTTGGTAACACAGAGGTAGGACAGGACGTGGGGGAGAGAGGAGCCTGCAGCCTGTAGTGCCAACTGCAGGACTTCTATGCCAGATGGTATTCCCCCATCTGAGGTCAGGACAGCATTTGGCATTCAGGAGCCCTGGCATGCCAGAGACACTCTGCGTGCATTTCATGTCCAGTGATGGGCATCATGATTATTGTAATTGTAACAGGTGTCATTCCATCCCTTTCCAGGGCCTGTGTTATCATTGCAGGCAATTCATTCATGGGTGTCAGCTCCTGATGTAGACTGGTGTTAAAGTGTATGCATAACTTCAAATGTGGCTGCTAAATTAGTCTGATTTGGGCTCTATCTCAGGCATTGTTTGTTTTTCTAAAAAATAACTATTATTTACAGATTATTCTAGAAAGCAGCAAAATATTGATGTGATCCAGAGAGAATTTTCTGTAGGTGTCATTTTATCCGCAGAGTTTGTGTTGTACATGGTTAAGAAGTGAATTAGGATGGGAAGATGTTGTTGGCTAAGCCATGTCTAATAGTCTCGTGTTTTCTTCCAGAAGAGGACTGAGAGCAATAGACACTGAATAGACACGGCCCCAGCCTTCCTTCCCCACTCACATGCCTCTTTGAACTGTACCTCACTCATCCTGGTTATAATAGACACTCAGTAAGACTGTCCCATGCATTTAATAAAAACTCTAAGGACACTGACTCACTGCAGAGTCTGCATATGGCCTTCACCGCACACAGACAAATTCAGGCATGCAGAGTAACCTCAGCTAAAGCTGGGTTTGGTGCCACTCTAAATTGTTTGGGACAGAATAGAGTGATGGCAGTCAGATCAAATGATACAACCATGTGAGCCACATTTAGATCTTATAGCTGGGTTTATCTGCAGAGGGAGAGTGAATGAGCAATGCTAGGCACTGTCACTGCTCACAGGTATAGCACAGCAGGTATGGGGAGATGTATGCAACAGCACTTCTTTCTCCTAGGCATACATGTATACTTTCATTCTTCACTTCTGCCCAGAGCAATCCTATTTACCTGGACTTTCTTTGAGGTGAATTTACTGAGTTACAACTGATACCTACTATTTCTCTTAGCTACACAAAAGCAGAACACAGGGTATGGAGTCATGTGTGTCTATACTGAAATGGTAACTGAGCCTAAAAACTACATTAAATAGATTGTACTATAGTTAAATCTAATGCACTCAAAATTCTCAGAAGCACTTGCAACAGCCAGCTGTAATAAAAAAGGAAATACAATTTTTATGTTCATGGACAATCATACAAAAGTTTATTTAAGGTAGGGCTTGTTTTCCACCTAGAATTAAGAGTGGTTCAAACTGGTTCTTATTCCAAAAAAAGAGTAAGATAGCTTAAGCAGATACCTTCCTAATTTATTCTTCAAGAACATGAGCATTTTAAAGTAGGGTATGTTTCAAAAACTAAACAGAACTTTAAATAACTATGGCCTGTTTTTAAACTGAGTAATCAAAAAACCTTACCTTAATTGAAGAGGAGAGGCTGAGAGGCTAAAATCTCTCCTTGTACCTTGCTTTTTTAGGCTCAGGTCCTTTCTACAGAAAACTCCTCCTCTTGCCCAGAAGGGAAAGTTCCCCGCAGTTGCTCACCTAATTGTGCATCTTGTCTACAATAAAAAAATATTCACTGGCTCCACAAGTCCATCCAGTGGCTGCACACAGGAATTGCATATTTTAGAAGGTAAATTCCAATCTTGTGCAATTTACTTTATTGAGTACTGTAGTTAATATTGTTACTGGAAATAAACATGAACTAAAATGTACAGTTGGAATACTCCTAACCTTTGCTGATATGTAAATCTGCATCCTTTGGATAATACTGAGAATTGATTTGTTATTGCAGTGACAGGAACAAGAGAAAAGTGGATGATTATTTATCAGTATTTAAATTAATTGCTTAATAGAACAAGGAATAGAAACCTGCTCAGTGAGAAGCTGCATCATAGTTCATTCTGAAACCGAGACAAGTGAGGTCATTGTGAATACAAGCTCTTGTGAGAGTTGTCCTCTCAGATCTCAGCATTTTTGTGTTGCTACAACAGTGAACCTGTACAAAGTTACACCTTCCGGTCCTTAAACATGTTCTTCATTAAATGCCATAAGATGGTACCCAAAGTAATTAAAAAAACCCTGAATGCAAAGAGGACAAGATCTGAATAGTATGTTCCAGAAGTCACATTAAGAATTTATATACAGGTAATTTCCAGAAAATTGTACTTAAGTTCAGTTTTGAATCTTGATGGGTCATCAGACTAAATCAGGCTAGCTGTTCGAGAATCTGCAATTAGATGTAGAATTTCCCCTTGGTGATGACAGCAATTTGAGCCTCAGTGCGTTAAGCCCTATTTCTAATGTCACTTCTATTATTGCTACTGGTACTGGAGCTGTAACTATGGAGAATATCAATGTGATACTTGCACCAGTTAGAAAAAGTCCATTTGCTAAAAGCCTTTTAATTCTCTGTTCTTGATAAATACAGTCTTGTAAATCCTTCACCATCATTACTTGCCTTTTTTCTTCCAATGAAAGTAGATGTATCTTTAATTTTGCCTTCTGATGTGAATACATTATGATGTAGTGTACAATTACATGATAGCCTATTATTTGCCTAGCGGTGCCCTGCTGCAGTTTAGTGCATAGGTTGGAAAGGCATAAAGAGAGAATTACATTTATAATACCAGCCTGAATCTAGCTTTTCTTCAATTTTGAGTGCTTTATTTTTCAATCTACATAAATATATTTTACCCTGGAAAGTTTCAGCAGCATGTCTAAGATACTGTCATGGTGGGTACTTTGTACATGACGTGGTACAACATTTGCCTTTATATTCCTTTTGACTTTTTATACATTTCAGATCTTTGTTTATTTTCATCCACTACTGAGTTTGCTGTGGTTGTAAACTCTTGCAGTTTTTCTTGAAGAAGATACCTGGTTTTAGTAGTATCATCTAAAGTGAGGATATTACATTCCTTTCTTGCTGCAATGATTACTGTAAAAATGAGAATGTCAGTGTTTGTTGATATAATGCAATTCAAATATCCTGTTCTGCTGCAGACACTCTACTTTCAGGTTTGTTTTTTCCTCAGTTTTGTTTGTTTGTTTTTAAACTAGGACCACAAACAATTTACACCTAGTTCCAACTGTCCAGATCTGAAAACATCACCCTATTTTTGGGTACCATTAGATTTTAAATTAAAATAAGATGCCTGCAAAGGAAGACAATGAAACTATATCTTTAGGAACTAAAAAAAAAAAAAAAAAAAGAGAGAAACAAAGCAGAAACCATTCAGCTCAACTCTGGCCCACACTTTAGCAGGTTTTCACATGGTTTCTACTTCACAGAGTTGTCTGGTATCATATGGATTCACTTTCCCCTGTAAGGGTTAAAAGCTGAGTGACATAGAACCACTGAATCAGCTCCTAAGCGTTCTTCCCCTGTAAGCTGTGGTTCTCAGCATATTTTGAGTTGGAGCATAATGTAGGTTTCCTCAGAGCTGAGTGTTTATTTTAATAGTATGTGCTTGACAAGCCCTCCAAAGGCTGTGGATTATAACATTCCCCTTGTCCTATTCTTCCTTCTGAGCACAGAAGAGGAACATTTGGTTATTTTCTTTTATCCTAGGATTTGATTATCTTGTGTCAGTTGTGAGTCCATCATTCAGCAGAAACAAAAAAACTTAGCTTCCTAGCATGTTACAATAGCCACAAGTCTTTCCAGAGGGTCTTTTACATATATAGGAAACTATTTTCACCTAATGTTTTATTATTCTTCATGAGCTAGAAGACAAGGGGATGTATTTCTGATTTGTTCGGAGCCTACCTCGGCTCTGTCCTTGCACAATGAACGCAAACAAGGACAAACAGGTTTCTGGTGTTGCAGGCAGCCCATTTTCCCAGAGTGAACCGAGCTGAATGATTTGCGTTGCCATTTTTTGGCATATTTCTTGTTCGTAGTGTTCTTGCTGATTTTACCATTCAATGTACATTTACTTCAAAGTGGAATATGCAAAAAGAAAGAATAAACAAAATTAGAAGCTTTTTAGACAACATAATGGTCCCAGAATTAAATTTACAGGTTAGCATAAACATCCCAGGCATATGTTAGTATGTCATAATTATGAATGCCCATTTGTTCTTTCCTTACAAATACACATAAACGGAAAATATGCCATTTCTATTTCTTAGACCAGATTTGATTTAATCTTTTTCTAGACCAAGCACTCCTAATCTTTTCAGTCTTCTGTGCACAGTAGGGAAAAGTTTAGTAATGACTGTCACCAGACTCATTTAGTGCCATGATGTCATTTAATAGTGTCTTTCAGATTCTGAAATCATTCTACAAAAGTCCAGTCAGGGTTTATGACATTATTTTCTATATTTCTTACACTTAAATCCAGGGATCTGTTTCAATCATATTTTCACAAGAGTTTTATTCAGTTGCAATTTGGTTAGGAGGTTACAAGTTGGTTTTGAAGAATTGGTTTCATTTACCGTATTTATAGCTTGCGTTCAAGAATGAATCACAGAATGAAGAGACAGCATATCCTAGATGGGTCATAAACTGGCTGTTACTCATTGCAGTTTGGAGGCAATACCAAATGGCTGACCTGCATACTGCCCTGCAGCTGGTGGTGTAGGCTCTGGTTCTTCTCTTCAATTGATCTCTTGACAAAGCTGGAGGACTGCTGGGTATCCAATCCTCAGAGCTTTTCATTTTCCCATAGTCCTGCCTTCAGAAATTGACAACTGTCAAATGTTTATTGAAAAATTAACAAATAATCTTCGTGTTCTGGCAATTTCTCTGACAGTTTCTTAATTTCACTGTAGTAAAAAAAAGAAGTCAGTATAGCAAAGGCTGCCAGTCACTTCACCTTTCTCATTTTAGAAGTGTATAGTTCAGGATCACAGATATTTTAGATGTCTACATTACTAGTTATTTTTCCATCCCTGCTCTGAGGATGGTTCTACAATAAGTTCATTTTACAGTTGAAGGAAGTGTTGCAGAGAGAGCAATGATTTGCTGCAGGGTGCACATCAAGAGCAGTGTAGGTTCAGTCATTCCACCTCCCACTTACAGTGAAAGACACTTCACTCTTCACAGCATAATAACCACATCTTACAAAAAAAAAAAAAAAAAAAGATAAAGTAATTAGGCTCTGTAGCTCCTTTGTTGAGACAGTATTTTCAGAACATGAGTTTTGGGACCCAGATGCCATCAATACCTTACTGTAATGCTTGAGTCTTGTGGGTAACTCTGAGCCTTTCAAAGAGACACACAGATACAACTAGAAGATTTAAATGAACTGAGCTATCTTTGAAGCAGGAGAGCTGATTGCAGTTGAAAGGGAGTGGGATTATTTTATCTAATGATTGTTTTAATATCATGAAAAAAATGGAAAAGATTGATTCCTAGCAAATGTACAAAATGGTCCAGTGACATTGGATTTACTCCAGCTGTAAGACCTAGCTTACCTTTGAAGAGGTATCAACAGAAACTGTTCTATCAAAAGCAAGGTTTTATCCAACATGAATAATACTGTCCTATCTTATGGATAAGGTTAGAAAAATTATTCTACTTTTATGTCAGTGAGGGAATATTTTTACCATTGACATGCCATGCTGATGGAAGGTGCTCCTGCAAACGTGCATGCCACAAACATCCATGGCTAGTCAGATCACTCCTTTCAGCCAAAGAGGCCAGTGTCTGGATTTCATTACAGTCCTGCACTGTGTGCCACCAGAAAGCTGTTAGGACCAATGCATTGTCCTTTAATGGCCTCATTACTTAAACTTGTCCTTGCTGGTAATTGGTTTCAGAATAGCCAGGAAATACTCCGAATAATAATAAAAAAAACCAACAACAAAACAAAACAGTAGAAAACAGTGTTGGAGTCCCTGAGAGAGCAAGGCTGCTGTAACCACTGTCATAATGTGATGTAAGATCACCTGAGCAGGTGGCATCTGTGCAGCATCTCTCACTGAATGGTGCCTTTACCTGGCACTGAGGAAAGGCTGAGTACATGGCTCAAAAGGTTCTGCCAAAATCTGTTAACAAAGAAATATTAATAAAGAAAACCATCACTGTTTGTACAAACCCTAAATGTTGTTCTCATCTCTGAAGAGGCTCTTAAGTTACTTTTATCTTGTCTACCTCTCTTTACAACAGTTGTATTTTTATGGATAGTATTTATCAGGCAGCTCCTTTAGTTCTTGCTACATGATAAATGTTTTTGTCCAGGACATTTTCAAACCTGGCTGGTATGTGTGTCCTAACATCAGACAGCTCACTGTTGGCATATGAGGGATCCGTATTGGCTGTCATGCAAATATTCAGTTGGTCATCCACATATAGAGTAAATGGAAGAAGCCTGTAAAGGACAGGATTATAAATACATAAAGAGTCTCTTGAGCAAAGCTTGAGTGATTTCTGATGTCAGCAGAATCCTGAGATGGATTTAGTGCCCTGCTTAGTTTTGCTGGTTTTCTATTTTCTGTGAAGCAGGGCTCCTGTATGAATAGCAAGAAAAAGCCAATGGTATTTAACGGAGAAATCAAACTTAGATGCTAAAGTGGTAACTGTAAACATTTACAAGATGTCTTAGTGTAGCATTGCCACAGACAATGTATACAATTGTGTTTCGTGGATGTAGCTCAATCAGGAATTCTGAGCTTATTCAGTATAATTTACTTCACTTCCTGGCTGCAATGCTGTTGTAATTGGATATTATAGAGGACAATCTCAGGCTTTAAAATACTGGTGGTTTATAAACTGAAGTATAAAACCAGAAAACATCTTAGTACAGTACATATTTAAGCAGGCAAGTTAGGAAGATATTGAATATATATTATGCACTAAAAAAAAAAAAAAAAGAGAGAGAGAGAGGATGATCTATTTTCATGGCAATGCAACAGAAAATAATTTCTGAGACTATGAAGACTATGTCATTTCCATGAAATGGCAGTCTGTAGTGACAAAGAGGAATAACCTCAGTCAAGGACATTCAGGAGAAAAAGAAACTAAATTGTTTCTGAAAAATAATCCTTGGGCTTCAGTAGTAAAAACTGATATATTTTGCAAATTGCACTGCATATTATTCCAAAACCTGTAGGCAGAACTGGAACGACAGTGCACAACTGTATTTGCTTCTTGACCTAGAGGAGGAAGAGTTCTGAAAGAAAAAAAATCAAAATAACAGCCTGTCCTGTGTATTAGCCAAAGCTATCAGGCTTAAACTCAGTCACAGCAAATAATAACCTTGTTTCTATAGAAATACCTATTTTAACATGATGCAGCATAGTAAGCATAAGAAATGATTTATGATCATGTTGAAGGATGTTGCATATTTGGGAAAGTTTGTCTGAAGGAGCTTTAAGCATGTAAACAGCATAATTACCTTCAGAGGTTAAAGGTCTAGCCCCAAAATGGACAAAAAGGCAATACTTGCCTGGATCAAAAGTGAGGCAGAAGAACATCTGGCATTTAAGTGTGGTGGAAGCTATAAAATAGTGAAGACCTCTAGGCAGACCTACCTCTCTAACATTGCAAGATGTGTCTTATCAATGAGTATTTAGTTTAAATAACCCACAAATGTATCAAAATCACATACCATATTCTGATCGCAAATCTGAAAAATTAGGTAAGGACAGCTACCATTAGGAGAACATGATGATTCTGCACTGCCATCCTTCCCTATCATTGGCAAAGCTCTATAAAATTACAGAATACTTTGTAATTCTGTTACTAAGTTATGTTCCCCTGGCAAAAATTAGGTGCACCATGGCTCAGCTGTAATTTTTAGGTGGCATGAGAGTGTAAGTCTGGCTACATGGTTCTGTTATTTTGGACCCTAAATGTCTCTATCCAGCCTCTTGTACTTCAGGTGCATTTGCCTGATGAAAGTCCTGTCATGGGAGCAGGACTGAGCAACCATTATGTTGAACACTGTGACTTTGTACTAAATTTGGCTTGAGAACACGTACCAGAGAATTTTGGTTGATATTATATCAACCAAATTTACCATATTTACTGATCAAATCTCATCTATGTTGCTACAGTGTATGAAGGGAAGAAAAAAAAAAAAGTTTATTGTTCTGGTGCCATTCACAACTCATCTTCCAGAGGTTCTTGTTACAGTGCAATCATAATAACAGCTAGAGTTAGGTCAAAAGTAAGTTGGAGGTTATGGGACTACAATTAGAGGCATTTCCTTTGTGTCAGGTTCTCTGTGGTGGCAACAAAAATGCTCACTAAGTTTCAGGGTAAAATGTGGAATACGACTAAAAGTTACCGCTCCTGTGTGAGTACACAGTTCCTTCTTCTGACAGTAAATTTGTCTCAGTTAGGCTTTAAAGACGTCTACAGGCATTGAGAATTATATTAAATATATTCCATGTGTGCAAGAGTGAAAAAGAAATTTGAAATATATTAATTTCAGCTTCAGCTGGGATATAACTCTTAATATTTCCACTGGTACCCTGGACAATATCTCATAGCTCTATAAAATTAGTTATTTTAAATGCAGGTGTTTTCTTAGAGCAATCTCAAAGGCAAAAATACCAGTCCTTTCTTCTTGGAAATCTAGAATAATAACTCCCAGCACAGAACAATGAATTGGTTATGGCCTGGAAATGTTACTGTTTGAAAAAGGGGGGGAAAAAGCCTACAAAACACAGATTCGATATCACTTTCCAGAGTACTACAAAAGCTTGACTGAACCTGTAGGTGCATTGGCACACTGTGCTTAAAATTGACATTCACAGGTGGCATTGAATACAGTCCCATGTCTGGGCCCAGCCTGGATAGAAGAGAACTACTTAACAGAGTCCTTCTGGTACTTTGCCTCATGTCTGTTAAAATTTTTCTGGTTTACTCCACTTAGGCTTTCTTTCCCCCCATAGACTGCTTTTTGAAAGCATTATGTTAGTATTTCTGGAATTAGGTGCATTTTGCTGTACATTGTACTGCACAGTGTAAAAATGCTAGAAATGTAGCTGTGTAAAGTATTTCATCATATCTACTAGGATGGTATTTTATAATGTAGGTTTTTATCATACAATGGCTCAGGTTGGAAGGAACCCTAGAGATCATCTACTCCAACCTCCCTTCTATGGGGAAGGATGCCTCTCAACTAGACTTGGTTGCTCAAAGTCTCATCCAACCTGGCCTTGAACACCTCCAGGGAGGGGGCATCCACAGCCTCTCCGGGCAGCCTATTCCAGAGTCTCACCACTCTCGTACTGAAGAACTTCTTCCTAAGATCCAGTCTAAACCTATTCTTCCTCCGCTTAAAACCATCGTTCCCTGTCCCGTTGCTAGACACCCTTATGAAAAGTCTTTCTCCAGTTTTCCTGTAGGCTTCCTTCCGGTATCAGAAGGCCACTATTAGGTCTCCTCAGAGTCTTCTCTTCTCCAGGCTGAACAACTGCAGCTCCCTCAGCCTGTCCTCATAGCAGAGGTCCTCCAGCCCTTCGATCATCTTTGTGGCCCTCCTCTGGACTCACTCAAACAGTACCATGTTCTTCTTATGATGGGGACACGAGAAATGGACACAGTATTCAAGGTGGGGTCTCACAAGAGCAGAGTAAAGGGGAAGATAGTACAGTAATAAGTATACAAAATACCCTCCTAAAAACTTCAGGGTAAACCAAGTTCTACCATGTGTATTGTCTAGAAAAAAAGAACACTAATTATATCCAGGGACAGCTCTTACATGTGTACATGAACGCACCTGGGTTTTTTTCCTGTTTTACGTTAATACATTTGGGAAGATCTGAGATGGAACATGCCTGCCAGTTTCACTGTTAATGAGAATCTATTGACTATGTTGCAGGATCACTTACTTTAAGGTGTGATTTCCTGCTGGAATAAGATGTGGAGGCCAAAGGGGAGATGAGGGCATTATTAATCTTAGCCAGGAGTAGGAAAGAGAGATCACATCATGAAACTTTCATTCTGTTAGTGTCAGCTATATATTCTAAGATTGGAGTAGCATTTTAAAATCTTACTGCATCTGACAAGGAGGTCTTTCCATTTTAAAACAGAGACAAATCCTTCTTAAGTCTATATTTTTGTCAGAAATTAAAGAACTCTAGTCTATTATATGAAAGGCCCACAAAACCAGCCTGAAATTGAACTATAGTGGTAGGTTAAGGAATCTTGGAAATACTTCATGAAGGGCTTTGGGCTTGTGGGCTTTGGGCACCTTTTTTTTTTTTTTTTTTTTTTTAATGGCAACTAGGTCTAGATCCCTGTACACAAAAGACAGGTAAGAAATGAGACATGTAAAATTTTTTCTGTGTGCCTCCCCAACACAGTAGGCAGTGAGCTTTCCTAGAGCAGAGGGTTTGAATTTCTTTTTCTCTAGTTTGGAGCCAGAGGGAGAGGAGAAAACGGTATTGATCATGTGTCCTGAAAAACAGGTAACTCTCTCATCAGTCACAAAAATCAAGGCTTCAGTTTAGGCAGAGGAGGAATTCAAACATGCACCCTCCCCTACAATCCCCTTTACCCATCAAGTTACTAAGTACTGCAAACTGGGAAACACTGTGAATCCTCTATATTTTTATGAGAAGGAGCTGATGATGGATGTAGACACCAGCTCTAGACAAGAGCCAGTAGCTGAGAATCCTGAACAAAGATAGGCCCCTGACTGCTCATAGGTGGCAAATAGTAGATCCTCTCCTTTTTTGTGGCATCTTTTACTGGTAGCCTAAGTGCATGTCCATTAAATTTCCTGTTTTGAATGCCTGAATTTCCTGTGTTTTATGGGGAGTGTGGGCACGTTCCCTCAAGGAAGTGAATTTTATTGCAGCACATACACCCATGATGGAAGTGAGCCAAGTTAATTTTTTGTCCTCTAAAAACAACAGAGATTTTCCAACAAAATGAAATGCCAGAGTTCTTTTTGCTCATTCAGCATCAGGCACAAAGCAAAAATGAGGCTTTTTTAAAAATCAGATGAGAGCCTTTATACAGAGCTCTACTAGAATGTATAACTAAAAGAATGTGAAAAGTTTGAAGCCCTGGTGTCATCTGATATGACAGACTAACATTTCAGAGTTTGCTGCCAACTCCTAATCTAATAAAGGCAGATACAGTTCCTTTAGGAAGAGAGTTTCCAGTCATGCTAGGAAAAAAAATTATAATCAAAACAGGGAAAGAGATTGTGATC
The DNA here is from genome assembly GCF_027791375.1 of Indicator indicator. Classification (NCBI taxonomy): domain Eukaryota; kingdom Metazoa; phylum Chordata; class Aves; order Piciformes; family Indicatoridae; genus Indicator; species Indicator indicator. The sequence continues at coordinate 8,806,904 of NC_072034.1, forward strand.
TCCCTAGGAAAACAAAGTAGCTCTTAATCTGGATTTTCATTAATGTATTGGAAAAGTCTGGATTCAGATTGGGTGGTATTTAGTAGCTGCTGAGTAGTGATGCATTTATTTTGGGAAGTATAGTAACTGAAAGCTGACAAAATAATGCCCATGCACAGTCACAGTGGGAATTCAGAGTATGACAGATTTGCTCTCCAATGAAACACTGTTAAATTATTACAAATCAAAATTGTTTCACTTCCCTTTGGAGTGGAATAAGATCATTTGGAAATAATATGCAATCACTTCATCAGATAAAACCCAGTGAGATACTTTCTCAGAACACCAAATTTGTGAAGTAAAACAGATTTTTTTTTCCCCCTAGTTTTTTTCTGGTACCTATCTCATAGAGATGTTTTGTGGGTAAATTAATTATTTTAATCTGCATTAAATATGAAAAAATGTGCACAACTATTAATATGCAATAGTAACTAGAATAGATATTAGGGGGAAAAAAGTATTTACAGTAAGGGTGGTGAGGCAGTGGAACAGATTGCTCAGAGATGTTGTGGATACCTCCTCCCTGGAACTGTTCAGTGCCATGTTGGATGAGGCCATGAACAGCCTGTTCTAGTGGAAGGTGTCCCTGCCCATGGCAGGGGAGTTGGAACTACATGATCTTTAAGGTCCTTTCCAGCCCAAACCCATTCTATGAACCTATGAATAATTATATGGAAGGACTAACCTCTTAGATATATATTTTTTTTTTTTTTTTTTTAAAGAGTTACACATGATTAAACTTCCAATTTTGGGCCAGATCTTCACATGCTTTCTGTCTGAGCTTTCTGGAGTGGTCACACCCAGATTTCACATCTATGTTGCTGGGAAAGAACATAAGGACACGTAAGGATAAACATATGCAATAGTAATTAAGTAACCAGGTACCTGTAAGTTGCTCTGGATGTTCTACTACTGCAGAAGTGTAGCAGATATAACGGAGTTTTGTTTCTTTTCTGAACCGACCTGTCCTCTCCCTGTCCTCCTCCCCACCTCCCTTGCCTCATCAGTTCTCTTCGAGGAAGCGCTGGTCTCCACGAGATGGCACTACGCCATAGCAGGGTGCTGGAATACCGCTCGGCAGCTCCCATTTCACAGCTTGGATTGATCCCCTTTTAACTCCAGAGAGTTGTTCAAACTGTAGTTTCCTTATGCCACAAATATGCTGCCTTTCGGACTGTCATCAACTGGGAATTGCAGGTGATTACTGCTGGGAGGTTTGGGGGAATTCTGGTGCAGAAATGGATGAAGTTACTAAAAAGATTGGGAAACATGTTTAGCCTAAGCTCCTTCCGCTAAAGGAAACTGTTAGGTGAAGAATCCTCTTAGGGACAAGCAAGAGTGTCTCTGAGAAACACAGGTAATCAGTTACACAGGGCTTTAAAATATTTAACTGATGTGTTCTTGGCCTGCCTTCAGATTCTTGTGTATAAGGCAAAAGTTGTTTTATTTTTATTAAATAGAAAAAAAAATAACGTAGGAGGCGTATCCTTCAAATAATTTTTATCAAGACTAGCACAGAGAGGAAATGCCTTATCAAGGCCCAGCCACCTGAGACTCGCAGGGTTACTCAGGCCAAATTAATTGGTTCTGGGGCAGGGTGATACAAGCACTGAAGAGCATAGAAGGCCAGCACACTCCCCCTCACATCTCTCCCATCTCCAGATGAGGAAGCAAGAGAAAAGTCCCTCTTGTCATGGAGCTGCTGTGCAGCTTTGCAGGGAGCAGGCTCTTGCTTTCTGGAAGAGGAAGCAACCTTTGCAGCTGTGAAACCTGAGAGAACAATGGAGATTGTGTAGAACAGCAGTTATGGGGGGCTGCTTTCTGCTCTCCAGGGCTTGATGCCAGAGAGGTCCCACAGCAGCAATCTTTTTTCTGTAATAAATTCTAAACTTCTCTTGACCTTGTTGCTGCACTCTGGGCTGAAATGCATCCTAACAATTGACAGGAGGTACCCCTGATACTAAAAACTGTGGATGCATCGTGAATGCCAACAGAACTGTTCTGGACAAGATCAAATTGTAACTGAAAGCATTTTCCTCTTGTTTCCTTGTTTTAGCTAAGCTTTTTATTCCTGACTTAGCTATGCACTGGAAGAAATATCACACCACTCAAGTTGCCTTAGGTTAGAGTGATAAAAGTTCTCTCATTTTCTCTTTTACTTATGAAAGTCTGAAGACTTCACTTTTTGCTCTACAGAAATACATTGTCCTTTGCCCACCTCCACTGCCTCCAACTTGCCGTTGTAAAATAAGTTGCTCTGAAAAGTTTGGTTGGTACGTGCAGGTAGGGCTTTGTGTTCCCTGCACAGGCCCTCCTTCATGTAGCACTGGTATACTCCTAGTAAACACCTGGACAGGGTAGTTCCACCTTGCTGAGAGCAAAGTGTCTCTAATACATCTGAGCCCATTCCCTTTGTTCGGCCCAGCTGTACAAATGCTTGGCTTGGCTGTGAAACACACCAGCGTTCCATCCCAACACATCCATGTGTTGACCACTGTAGTTATGCAGGTTGGGAGCCATAATGTGTTTGTGTATATTCATAACTTGTTGCAAACTTGTTCTGTAATGCACTACAGCTAAAAGAGAAACAGGATGGGGGGTGAGGTGATAGAAAGCATCCCTGTGGAAAAGGGCTTGTGAGTTCTGGTGGATGAGAAGGCGAACATGAACCAACATGTGCACTTGCAGCCCAGAAGGCCAATGGTATCCTAGGCTGCATCAAAAGAACTGTAGCCAGCAGATCAAGAGAGGCAATTCTGACACTGTTCTGCTCTGATAAGATCTCACCTGGAGTACTGCGTCCAGCTCTAGTGCCCTCAACAAAGGAAGAACATGGGCCCTATAGAGTGGGTCCAGATGAGGACAACCAAGATGATCAGGGGGGCTGGAACATTTCTCCTGTGAGGACAGGCTGAGGGAGCTGGGGTTGTTCAGCCTGGAGAAGAGAAAACTCCAGCGAGACCTAATAGCAGCCTTCCAGTATCTGAAGGGGGCCTACAGGAAGGCTGGAGAGGAGCTGTTGACAAAGGCCTGTAGTGATAGGATGGGGGACAATGGTTTGAAATTAGAGAAGAGTAGATTTAGATTGGATGTTAGGAACAGGTTCTTTACCATGAGGGTGATGGAACACTGGAACAGAGTTGAAGCCCCATCCCTGGAGATATTTAAGGTCAGGCTTGACAATGCTCTGAGCAACCTGACTGAAGAAGGGTTGGACTAGATGACCTTTAGAGGTCTCTTCCAACCCAAACCATTCTATGATTCTATAATTTCAAAACACTTTCATCTCCAAAGGGTTTTACATACCAAAAAGTGTATCTAGTGAAATTGCTCTTTCAGTTGTGTGGGTTTTTTAAGTGGAAATCAGCAGCAAATATAGAGAAAGTGAAACCTTAAACAATTATTATTATTATTTATACTTCAGTATCACTTTGAAGCATCTGTTCAATTTAAGTTCCTTGATTTTATTCCAGGTTCTATGGAGACCATGTCTAGCTGTTACAGACCCTTCTTTTCTACTGTCATAAAACTACTTCCCTCCATGGGTACATAGTAATGCCATAGTTCTTCCAGCTTTATGAATATGCTTGTAATGTAGTCATGTGAACACTCCTATTGATTTTTTTATATTGTGTGCAAGAACTTACGCATGTGTATAGCTTACCAGAATTGGAACTGAATTATTACCTAGTCCTCAGCGTATTAAGACCCTTAGAAATGTCTGCTTCTTGCCAAAGGAGACATAACATCCAGATTGACACCATCAGTTTCTATCCATCACAAGATCAAATATGTTTAAGCAATACAGTAAAATAATATTGGTCCCTGTGACGTACAACAGTGTAGCCCACAACTATTGGACTCATATATGTAAGGATTTGCAGTTTAAGTTTTAACTTATATACCAGGATAGACTGTATAGTTTTTACACATATATATGTGTGTGTGAGTATATAGTCTTGAACTGTAGCCAAGACTATGTCAGAAATATTGCTTGTGCAGAAGCTCTGAATGGCCTCCTTCACAGACATCATCATGCAAGCATTTTCCCTGTTTAATATCTACTACCCCTCAATGCTATTTCCTCTAGGTAACTGTATTTCTGTCTCATGTCACACTAGAAAATATTTCCTCCACTGCCTGTCATCTACTAGGATTCATTTTCAGTGAGGTAGTCACTATCCTTATCTAATGAATGGTAGTACTTTGGCCAGTGCAGTTGAAGGATTGGGAGGATTTATAGATCAGCTGTCTGAGCATAATACAAGCTTTTCAGCAGTGAAATAAGCATTTGAAATTCAAATTTTATAAATGGGTTCTTTAAAACTATTTGATGTTTAATCACACCAAAAAAAGAACTTTATACACCAGTGGCTGTAAGACTTTTGGAAGCTGTCTGTGTTCATACCAGACCAACACAAGAGAAATTATCATTACTTACTGAAGAATTAATCTCTGTTCTTTCTAGTCGGATTACATTTAAATCCTAGAAAATTTTGACAAAAGAGGAAGATGAAAGCTAAGGTCAGTGATAGATTTAGTCTTGAAATAGTTGAAATGCTGCGTGTGGGATAAATGGTTGTGGTAGTTTTAGGCCATGCCTTTAAAACGTTTTCACAAATCTTGAACAGAAAGTAGTAAAATGTAAATAAAATCACTATTGGGTGTAAAAAGGAAAATAACAATAATTCTAAACAATCCCATTGGAGAGATATCTACCATAAGATTTGGTTCCCAAAACAATCTTTCTCTTCTCTTGTTGCTTCCTTGGGCTGGGAGATACTAACTGCCTCCTGCTTGACCTTGGCTGCATTGTTTTGGCTGAGTCTATCAGCGACTTTCTTTGCTCCTTTGTCTTCTCCCTTTTGTACAGAGGGGTAAGGAGGAGTCAGGGAGTGAGAAGCTATTAGCTTCCGCTGGTCCTTGGCCAGGGGGGTCCTTGTGCTGTTTATTAATTGCAAATGCCTGTAAATATTGTAAATACCATATATTTTGTACATATTCATTGCATTCCATTGTAGATTGTACTTTTGCTTGTAGATACAGCTTTCATTTGCTTCCAATTGAGCTGGTCTGGCAAATTCAGTGTTGGGGGGAATTTTCAACCCACCACAATGGTGTTTTATATCAACTGCATGTTAGCTCTGTAAAAGAGGTAAGCATGACAACTACCATAATTTCCTTGCTTTTATAATAACTGGACATTGCTGGGTTACCTTTGCAAAGGAGTTGCTGTTTTGTGATGTTGGCTGCTTTTCACACAGCCTCATTCAAGGCACTGCAAGACAAGTGCCTGTTTTGGGTGATTTGCCTTCCTAGGATTCTCTGTAATTGTTGGGAGAAAGAGTTTTCTACCACCCAGAAGGCAATTCAGAGAAAGAATTCATCACAGGTGACTAAATAACTCTCCTGATGACACTCTCTCAGCCTGCTGATATACAGGGAGCCAACAGTAGCCAGCTTCCTACCTTACTGTGTAAACAGAAAAAAAGATAATGACAATGTGCAGAACAAAAATCAAATGAGTGTAAGTATATAAGCCTGCAGTATGCCAAATGCAAAATTAAGCACTTACGACCAAAATTATAATCCTGAAAATGTCTCCTTCAGTGGTACCCAAATTCTAGGCTTTCTAGCTTCTGAAGCTGTGCCAGGTACCTAGTGATACCTGTCTGGAACTGCTTTAGATTTAGTAGTGATGAATGGACAATGTAATGTCATACCTCAGTGTAATCCACGTACAGAAACTAGATGTTCTCTCCATTACAAGACACATTCTTTCCCTCTATTTTCTTGTCAAAACCATAATTAATAATTTTAGTGGGTAAAACAATGGCTACAAGGCACATTCTCCTTTAAAAGTTGACATGTTAGCAGAAGAAAATTTGAAGCATTTATATAGTTAGAAATTAACAGTGATTGCAGTATATGCCGTACAGTTACAGGAGAAAACTAGCTCTCACCTGAGGCAATTGTACAGTGTAATATTCTAAACCTGTGATTCCATCACTGTTCGAAGTTTCTAGTGGGTCCAAGCAAAACAAAGATTATGTTATTGATTTTAAGGATTTTTTTCTTTTTGTCTTTTTTCCTAAGAAACAATTGAAAAAAAAAAGCGAGAAAAAGTATTAGAAACTCAAGACAGATTCTATTAATCTGTGGCAAAGGAAGAGATAGGTTGGTGTCTTGTCTTTTTTTTTTTTTTTTAAATAAATGTTCTACTACTGAAGAAGTGCAAACAGGTCTGAATCATAGAATCATAGAATCAGTTAGGGTTGGAAGGGACCACAAGGATCATCTAGTTCCAACCCCCCTGCCATGGGTAGTACATCAAAAGACGTGTATGTGACAGTGCTGTTGTAAGAGGGGCCAATAACCACAGCCTGCATTAATTCCAGAAGATACACACAAATAATATTTCTTGCCTCCATTTTCAAAGCAGCATTTGGAAAGTTATGTACACTAATTCTGTGACAGTAACAGGGCTTGTGCTGGAAACACAAGAACAGCTTTGGAAATGTAACCATAAAGGTCTAGAACACCAGACAAAGTAGTTCCTGACCTTTTACCCTCTGAGAAATTAGAACAATTCTGCAGAAATATTTGTCATTTAAAAAAAAAAAGGCTTTCTCCTGGGGAATCCTCACATGAACAGTCTCTTTCTAGCTTCATGGATCTAAGAGCCTAACTCAGTACAGGAGAAAGAGCAGATGTTGAAAGAAGCAAAGTCTGCTGCTTACCTGTCTGAAAATCCCATTTTCTCCCTCATCAAGTGCCTAACTTGATGCAGGATCTAAGAGCCTAACTCAATGCAGGAGAAAGAGCAGATGTTGAAAGAAGCAAAGTCTGCTGCTTACCTGTCTGAAAATCCCATTTTCTCCCTCATCAAGTGTTACCTGTAGAGTGGTTTAGTTTGAAAGGGACCTTTAAAGGTCATCTATTCAAACCCTCCACTGCTGTGAGCAAAGTCATCTTCAACTGGAGCACATTGCTCAGACCCCTGTACAACCTGCTTCCAGAGATGGGCATTCTACCACCTCTCTGATCAACCTCTGCCAGTGTTTCACCACTCTCATTTTAACTAGTTCCTTCCTTCTATCTAGTCTGAATCTCCTCTCTTTTAGTTTAAAACCAGCACCCCATCCTGTCATGATAGACCCTACTAAAGTGGTTATAGGCCCTGAAATGGAGTGGTGATTTTGAGTACTTCATGATTAAGACTGCTGTATGTAATTATGCCAGTGTGCTCTCTTGTTGTGAGACAGTGCTAGGTGTTGTCTGTTCTCCTGCAGTTCCTGTTTCCTTCAGTCCAATGAGTAAGACCTTTGGAAATTTTCAGAATTGGCATTTTTCTCTTCTTCCTAGAAAAATAATTGTATTTAAATCTTACATGTGGATAGGAAGTTAAGTGTAATTCAGTAATTAATACAGGGAAATAGCAAGTGCAATCTGTGAAGTTTCAACCCAGTTTTTTTTATTCAGAATTCCTGTTGACTTCAGAGGAATACAAAACGTGTCTCTTTGTCACGACAGAAAATCAATGCCCTGCAGTAAATATCTGTTGGAGTGAGTGGATATGAGTAGCTTTTTGTATCATACTGAAAGCTGACAATTTCTTAGGATATTGGTTTGCAGTGTTGTGGTTTAGAGCAGGGTTATTTGCTATTATTATTTGTGACCCCTGTTTTAAAGCAGCACATATTTAATAACTCTGTTCAGGATACCAGTATCTAAAGATCACTGGCATCTATAGCAGCATTGTTGTGAGTCTGAATAAAACTGTAATAATATGTTTTTATTTCACATTAATCAAGCACAAAGCTTCTCAGCACTGTGGAAAAGCAAAACCAAAACCTAAAAACAGACTCTTGGAAACTAGGCAAATGACCTAATAATCCAGTACAACAAAGGATATCAAATATCCTTCTAAATATCTCTCCATACCTCTCAGTTAAGAGAAGGGTGAGAGAATTTCCAAGACAGAAGGACTTCATGGAATAAGAAGCAGTGTTACACACTAGTGAGGTTTAAAAGAATGAAGACAAGGGGGTTTGCAGAAAATGCCCAGAAGGTGGCAGCACTCCGTGCCCTGCTGAATGCCTGGAGCCCTTAGTGCTATCCAGTTCTCATCCCCAACTGCTCAACATCCACTTTTCTTCAAATACACCCAAGGAAACACTGTCTTTAAAAGAAAATAAATCCCTACATTTGGCTTTCCTAGAAGTACACAAGACTGACTGAAATGAAATCTTTCAATAGGTCTGAGAAATGTGTGTGTGACCAATTCCCTTTCTACTTGCAGATGCTCCTGCATTCTGGGCTGTGGGCTCTATCTCTTGCTTTAATCTTACATGGCATGCTGCTGTATCACAAAAGTCAGACAGTTATGCCTGTGGCTTAATTGGCATCAGTTTGGATCCTTAAGAAAATTTAACAAGACTAAGACTTGCTTGATCCTTCTACTTAAGAAAAATCCAGGATACAGTTCATGGTATTTAGAGAAGTATCTGCAGAGTACAATTGAAACAGGTTGAATCTGTAAGCCTAGAGGAGTCACGCTGTCATGGGAGTAAAACTGCAGATGTTAAGATGGCAATAGCTGTGTTTTAATTCCTGTGGCCATTATCTTCCCACAACCTCCAGAGAGAATCCATCCAATAGTGGATCCCTTTTTCATGCTTCTAAAAAATAAGTGAAGGATCTTGTTATTAGGAGTGGGTGGTTACAGCATATGATGATATATCATATGCTGCAATTCTGAATGTACCTGATGCAGTTATTAGTTCCTGCAGTGCCTGGACTGTATCTGTGGCAGTAGATTTTGCTGTGCTCTACCACAGTCTGTGCAGTCTGGCTGTGAGCATAGCTGTGCTTCTGCCTCTGCTATATTGCATTTTCTCTGTTCCCTTCCCCTTCAGCCTCTTCACAGTGTTGGGTCTGTGTCATCTCTGTGGTTGTGTTCCCTTAATGGAAATGTTCACCCTCCCTTCCCCATGGCCAGGAGCACTGCTGCTTTTTCCTAGGAAAGGACCCAAAGAGAACTGAGCCACCACACATTTGGTGCAAGTGGAGGTTTGTGTGTTCCAGAAGGCAGTTAGGAATGATAAGCAGTACAGTGAGGGGACAGAGGGCAGAAAGAGAAATCTCCATCTGCTAAAGTCTGCATTGATCTTAGCCAAAAAGTATATTCTTAGCTGTATCACTGCTCTTGCTACTGACAGTGTTACAAAAGACACAACTTGTATTCCCCACTGCTCCTGCCTGTCATGGTGCAGGAGAATCACTTTCTTCTCCCAGAAGGTGGGCTTTGCTTACTGAGAACTGCAATCCTTGTTTATGTCCAGAAAACATGGACGGTGACAAGAAGTTCTTTGAAAACCTGCTAAATTCAGCTGTTGGGCCAACTATTACAGCCAACAGTAACTGAGCCATTCGTTGTTATCTTCAGTCAGGGTGAGGCTTCGTTTTTCTTATTGTGAGCTTGAACCGGTCTAGTGGCTTGCTACTGCAAAAAGGGTCGATTCCGTTCCCCCTTTCTCCAGGTCACACATTCCTTTTGCTTCCCTGATGCTGGCTATTGTGTTTGTCTGATCCTACTGCAAGCCAGCTGAGTTTACTTTGCAAACTGACCAATTAATGGGCACTGAGGTACGCCACCAGTGCTCTCTACCATCTGAACATTATATAGATGCTAAAGGTGCAGGCTTGCCAGACATTGGTTTTTCCAGTAAAACAAACTCAAGAAACTCCGTTTTCTTCCCTTGATGGCTTGTTTCCAATCACATGTTCAAATTGTCTCCCTCCTAAGTTCTGCCACTATAATATTTTTTGGGAAGCATTTTAAATTGGATCGCTCAAATGATCTGGCTTAAAAAGTCGCTTCTAAAAAAATCCCAGATCATTTTAGTGAAGACAGGATCTCATGAAAGTACACCTTCAGGGTGAAATTAAATGATGTGGTTAATTCTGTATTAGTAATCTAGTCTCTGCTGACCCAGAAGAAATAAGAGCAGTCTTCTGTCAGCTTTGTGAGCTGAATCAGCTCCTTGTGTTCTTGTGTCTGTGTACACATGCACATGGGGATCTCAAGTGGGCCTCAGAGCTAAGAGAGGGAAGAAAACCAGGGCCTTAGCTTTTTTGTGGCAGTAAGCTCTTATATTGGCTCAGGCCAAACTGAGTAATTTCACCTTTGTGTCCATCTCAAAACATTTCCGTGATGAACTAGAACTAGCTACATGAAAGGCTGTGCTAAATCTGAAGGCTTGGAATGCTGTTTTTCTATATTTTTTTCCCATTTTCCACACTGTGCATTAACACAGTATTTGAGTGCTATGATAACTCTGTATTACCTTATTTATTTTTAAGGTCATGACAGATTCTGAACTGCAGCAGCCATGCCCTTTATTTGTAAAGTACCTACTGCAGCCTCAGGCTGTAGCCCCGAGGGAGGCTGTTTGGGGTGTGTCTGCAGGGTAAATACACACCAGCAGTTGTCACCAGCCATTGTTTTTGACCTGAAAATGTCTCTTTCATTTCTAGCTATCTAATATAGAAAATCCCACAAATTTGTAATTTTTCTATCATACTTACCTAGTTTATCAGGCATCAAGGAAAACCTTTTTATGATCAGCAACAGACCAAAACTAGTTAATCACTAGAGTGACTCTCTGAAGTACATTGAGTTCATGTAAATGAGGCAATTGTTTGTTAATCAACCACAGCTGATTTCCTCATTCTTGGCTGAGACCAGCTACTTCCTTCTCCCAATGCCTCAGAGAGTTATTTACTTGAAGAGAACTTTCTTCTCCTCCCTTTTGTGTGAGGGAACATTTTGATATTTCCCTATTGTCATACAATCATAAATTGTTTCTGTTGGAAAATACTTTTTCTTATCTCCTTTAGTTATCCTTACTGCAAGCCATAGTCCTGTCCATAGTCCCTTTTTCTTTCATACAGTGACCTTGTTCAATATCCTGAAGGAAGATTTGTTGGTTAATTGTAAAAGGGAATGCTGAAGTCCTGCACTGGTACAGACAGGTATGGAGCAGGGGGGGCAGGGTGGGGGGAGCTGTGTTGTTACAGCAGATGCATTTTCAGATTTTGTGTTTGTGAAGTTACACAAGTTGTCTACCCCACACAAGTGAATGAGAAATATTTTTAATTTTTATGGTGTTTTTTAACCATGATGTTCTGTCTTGAATTCCCACTGTGACAAGGAGAGATTAGTCACTTACCATAAGTCATAAAGAGGTTAAAGGTATGGACTATTAAACCTGCTTTTGAACAGGCATGAATCCTTCTGATAGAGAGGAAAAAAAGTAAACAAAATAAGAGAGAAATATTGCTTCTCCTCAGTGTGGATGTTCAATAACAGCATCTTGAAAGATTCTGTAAGTTTGATGCTGATGTGCCTTGAAAATTAGTTATTTCTAGAAGGTATTTTGAAATTCTTGAAACTTAAATAAGATTAGTCTTATCAATTACACATTAAGAACACTTATATTTGAATATATTATTTCTGTCTTAATGTACTGTTTAGAAGTGTTACATTTATGCCATTTTCTTAAAAGTCTGCCATTCTTTATCAACAGTGAGCTGTCAGGACTATTATAAAATATTTTACAATAGGACTATTATCAAATCTTTAGCAATACATGGGGAATAAAAAGAAAAATCTATATGGACAGCAGTGATTAATACTAAAGATGGTCCCAGTTTGATCTTCACAGTAGAATTTGCTATATTTTTCTGAACAAACAGGCAGAAACGCTCACCTCCTTTTCTGAATTAGTTTAGGAAAGCATCTCCAAAGGTGTACCATGATATTAAAGGCCATTTTTTATGCTTGGTAGAATTTTCCCTTGCGTGTGCTTGGAGGCACATAGATAGTTGGAAAATCACTCTGTGATGATTCTTCTGAATTATGTGTAGCCAGAATCAGACACAGAGCTGATGAAAGAGTACAGGATGTGTTAGCAGTTCTGCTTCAAGCTATGCTTATAAGTAAATAATATTAATCCCTTCAGAGCAATGTACAACCAAATTATTAAAGCTGGTTCCTGAAGAAACTTGGACCATGGTGCTTAATAAAAATGTCATGTTCCTTGAGTTATTAGTTCCTCCCTCACTATTGAGAATAGTTTGGAGCTTTTCCTACTTTATCCAAAAATGTATATATTGTGAGGAAAATGTAGCCACAGCACAATCCAGATATTAACTGTTACTTCAGCTGGAAGGGGAGCTGAAACTAAGTGGGGGCAGCAAAGGTTGTAGGAAACACTTCAGTATATGAAGATTTCTGAACAACAAAGGTGAAAGGGGTATTTGCCTTGAAAGGGCTGTCAATGTCCAAAGTAGTGAATGAACTCTTCATCTGAATTATTTTCATGCCTGATTTTACGGTTTGGTTTAAAAACACAGATTTTAATGTAATGTTATTATTTCTCCAAGAAGTCTTCTATCCATACTTTTAAATTGCCTCCATCTGGTTGTGGAAACAAACCAAAACCAAACCAACAAGGCTAGCTGCTCAGCTAGTAAAAAACACACATCAGCTGAAATTAGGGAAACTATGCTAGTTTGTTTCAGTGGGGAAACTAGCCTACAGGTGTTAACAGCAATGAAATGATAATGACACTGGTCTATCCATATATGTGTTCTATGGCGAGTTTCCTATGTAGATAATATGGGAAGTGCAAAAGTAGTAATTAAATTATATTTTAGATATATATATATCATTTTCAGCTGCAAACTAAACATTATCCAAAGATCATTTAGAGACAGTAAATACGCAGAGTCAGTGAAATGCTTCAGTCTGTACAGATTTCCATTTTAATGGTGCTTCCTGCAATAATCACCAAATTGTTAATGTAGGACATAGTTATGTTTGATTAATCAGCAGTTTATGGTAGGTAGTTTTGCTTTCGTTAATACATCCTCTTTGAGTCACCAAATCTTGATATCCTCCTCAAGAGATTAGTATTTCATTGTTTTGCTTTCTTCCAACTTGGTTGATTCTGTGAAAGATGATGATTTCCTGGTATTTTCTCTATAGAATTTGAACCCATATGATTTGCTCTTGAAATATCTTCAATTAATATTTTTATGGTTGTCAGAAGAATTAAATTTAGAACATAGCTTGACAGGACAAGATTTCATGTATTTGTTGAACTTAAAGTGGGGGGAAATACGTATGCATGCGTGTGTATGTATGTATGAATGTATCTATCTATCTGTCTGTCTATCTATCTTTAGCTATCCAAGCATTTTCCACATATAGAAAACTTTAAAGAATCTGTTCAGATAAAGTTCTTAACCAAAGATCTACTGAAATAAGGTCATCTTCAGTAAAGTAAAAATCTAGGCCTATATTCAACCAAGCCCTAAAATATGCATCTAAATGTAAGCAAGCATCTAAATTTATTCCTCTGTGCCAAGCTCATGTTTGATTTTGAGCATGTACTTCAGGGCTTTGTGGAATTAGAGCTTTGGCATTGTGTATTCACATGGAAATCTCACCATTAAAGATCATTGTAACTGACAAAAGCTACAGATAGGCCCTCAGATGTCAGAACCTGTGTGTCATGAGAATAAAACAGGACTCGTTCCAACTATTAAAACTCTGAGTTTTACAGGTCTGACAAACTTTGCCACTAGTCTAAGCAACTGCAAATTTACAGATGGCATGTCTTGTTTCAAGAAAAATAGCAGATATCAATTTCTGAGGGATACAGTTTCATATATTTTTTCGTTACAGCTAATTTTTCCACACAGTGCTTGGTGTTGTCTCTGTTATCCACAAATATTTGACAGCTGAGGATACTCTGTGCTTTCACATTATGAGTTCTGTTCTGTGAAAAATTTCTTGATCTATCCTGGATGTTTCTTATGATAATATTTCACAGGAGGCAGTGAAGAGCTGCACTCTCTTGAAAAGGAAATGTCTGTACCAAAGAGATTGTGCTTAATACATCTGTAGAAGTGTCTGCACTTCTCTAAGGCATACTCTGTCATCTAGTAAGGATGTAGCAGATTTCTCCTCATTCTTCAACCTTGCTTTGAAAGCAGAGACTGGATGAATTACGATCATGCCGCCTTCTCCTTCCTTTTTTTTGTGACTTGCAGTTTGTGGCCAAGTCTCTGTGCTCTCAGGTTGCAGAGATCAAGCCTTTCTGCATTGTGAAAAGGCAGATTTCTCATGCATCCCCCAGTTTATCAGTTACACGGGAACATTGCAGCATGGTTCTACAAGTTTATCGTGCTTTTAAAGTCTTACTCCCTTTGTGAAAAACAGTCTTTTTGGCTATTTCACCTGTGTCCACCAGAAATTTCTGTGGGTCCAAGGTCTCTATGTCAATAAACAATATTTAACATCCTTTGTGTAGTACAGTGTGAGTTTCTCAGAGGCATGGTAGGTGTTAGAGAGATGAAGCAGAAAGCCTGAAAGAAGGCAGCTGGGAGTTCCACAATGGCTGGAAATAGATGGGAACAGCCATTTGATAAAACTGCTTCAAATTGAATCTGTTTTCCTACCATGTGCACAAAACCCACATCCCAGTGACTGAATGGAGGTGGAGAGTCCACTACTGAGGACCCTGATCACCAGCAGGTCATTCATGTTCTACATAGTTCTCAGAGCACCTAGGAAAGAGCGATGGGTTTACAACTCCTTTGATGTGTGCAAAACTTGCTGTCTTTGACAGAGAGTTTGTGAGAGAACCATGGATGGGTTTTGGAGTTTTTCTTCCCCAGTTTTCCCCCATAAGCCCTGGAGAATTACTGTGTTTGTGGTTAACTGAAACCAGTGTCAACATTTTCTGGTCAGCTGCTTGGAACTCTGCATTGCTGGGGCTGTATTTGTGCATAAAACAGTAGTCGTCTTCTCATGTATTTTTATAGACTTAAACAAAACTAGCACATATAACATCCTGTTTAGTATGGAGCATCAAAAAGTAAAGATCTATCCAGTGGGAATTTCAGACATCTGTCTGGTGAATTAGATTAGATTTTTTTAAAGATTCAGGAGAAACTTTTTTCTACTAAGATGTCTTCAATTTTTCTTTAACAGTTTGAACTCATGGTTGTTTAGTTAATTTTAAGTCAGTGATTTTCACTGTCAGATAATAGCTGTCAACATCTTTAATGGATTGCCTGAAACAAGCAGCATTTTAGACATGTTGGTGATTTTCAGCACTGAATTAAATTTTGTCTGATTCTAGCAGCAGAACCCAAACTTCCTGAATTATGCTAAGAAGGAGGCATCTGCTACTTATTTTGTAACTCATATAAGAGATTTATGATTAAGATAATAAATTGTGGACAGATGAGAAGGATCCCCATCTTTTTTTTTGTACACTAAAGAGTCAGGAGAATACTATCTTCTCAGAATAATGTTGTGCCTCCAAATGTATCTTTAAGAGCATTCTGTCCCCTGATTATATACAGACTCATGGCTCTTATAGTTCTTAGCTGCAGACCTTTCTAGGTCTTCCATACACGGACATTTCTAATTCATACCAGCACTGGCTGGTGAGCTGGACACTGCTGCAAGTGGTGAAGCCACAGTCCTTTCCCACTGATTAGAGCAAGAATCTCTCTGACTGTTGTGACGGTTTTGCCTCTCAGAGAGCTACTTAAGATGATAATTATGTTATCCATGATCTAAGTTAATAAATTGAGCTTATAGAATAATTCTCTTCTGTAATTGGTAGGTAGAACATTTTATGATTACATAAAAATAGAAGTTGGAGAAAAAAAGTTTTCTCTGCTTCCGAGTGACAAATTGAATCTTTGCCAGCAATCTATTCAGCAATATAGAAAATTTTAGTAGAAAATTATTCTCTTAAAAGGTGTAGCAGCTAATTTTCTGTTCCTTTTGGTTGTGAGAGTCTTTTTGTATCAAACATAACTTTTAGAATTGGATGTTCTACATTGGGATTCTTTTCTTGGTGCCTAACCTATTTTCTTGCATTAGCCCAGAATAGTACAACTAAGCATATGGAACTTGGCAGAGTCAAGCATTTGCAGTTATAAAATGCAGACAGGTTCTGAAATGCACAAATATGCCAAAGGTAAAACCATGAGAAATTTTATTTCTTGATATCCCACATGACAGGAATGAGTTTAAAATAACAAACAGATCATTATAATTCAAGTATTTAGCAAGTACCAAAATCAGAGAAACCATTTATCAGTCATAATGTAGTTACTTCGTTAACAGCAGCAACAAGAGTTTTCCCATTGTCTACTAAAACACCTCACTAGGGAGCCAGAATGATGATTCTTAGTTATTTAAGAATGTTCCAGGCTTTAACCCACTCCTATCCCTGGTGTGTGTGACGTACATGGTTTTTGTTAACAAATAGATTTAGTGATAGCTGTGGCAAAGAAACGTTTAAGTGTATGACGGAGCAAATATTTATCTGTGTCCATAGTAGGTAAGCTTTATAAACTGGATTGAAAGAAAATTAAATATTTTTTTTTCTCAACTACCCTTTGTATGTAGTTTATTCAACTGGTTTTATTAAGCTCACTGGGATGGGAAATGAGCTGCAAGCCTTCACAGAAATACCTAGGTATATTAGCATGCCCATCTTCCCCGCTTTCAACTTCACAAACTTTGCTTTCTTTTGGTGGTTTGTCCACACTTCTCCAAAATGAAAGCAACAGTGGTGTTATCTTGAGATGGCACACACTGCTCTGTAGCAGAAACAACTTTCCAGTCATCACTTCTGGATCTATCACATGAACCTTCAGATCCTGTGGGGTGATGATATATCCTCCTTTGAAACACACGTCAAAACTCCACTAAGCTTTGGGTCAACAGAGAGTAGGGTGCTGAAAGCTTGTACTCCTAGAACAAGCTTATAACCCAGCTCAAATCTTCTGTCAGGGAAGACATCTACCTTCTGAGGGTCAGAGAACTTGCTGCCTTTCAGTCCAAGAAGCTTCTTAATTAAACCACAACCTGCTCAGCCGAACAGGACAACTGATCTGGGTTCAGAGACCACCTGGCTAGTTGTCCTCCCTTTTCTTGCTGCATGATTAGCGTATTGGCTACCTTTGTCTTTAGAAGGTGGTAAATCATTTTGTGTGTAAAGTAAAATTGTTCTTGATAGGAAAGCAATGTGTTTTACAACTGACCCCTTCAAAAAGGAGAACTACACCTGTATCACCTAGTTGTTACTCTGACAGTGAAATGTAGGCAATATGAACAAAATTATTCTCTGTAAGTTTATTGCAAGAAGTTATTCTCTAATGGCTTTTATCCACAGAGGATGGAAAGTGCATTTTAATATTACTTATACATGCTTTGTAAAGCCGTTCAAACGTCTCTAGTTGGAGGTGATTTCAATTTTGCATGTAAATGTTCAATTACTTTGTTGTAATAGTCATATATAGGAGATATTCCTCCTAACTTTACAGTATTTTTATTTTGCATGTTTTGTAATTTGCAGCTAAGTTAGTGTATGTTATTATTTAAAATATTACCTTAAAGAATATAGCCCTTTTTTCTTTTGGGGTCAAATTATTCTTATATTGAGGACTTTTTAAAAATTCCTTAAAATGAAAGTTAAAATTAAAAGCATTATATGTTAACAGTTGCATTCAAATATTTTTTGAGGTTTCCTGGTGATTTTATCTTACTATTTTTCATAAGTAAAAATATCTTCTTCAGTGGTATTGAGTATTGATCAGGCTGTATCAGTCTTGGGAGAAAACAGGCCTCTCTGGACACACCTTTTCTGTTCTTCCTCTGTGGTTATGGCTTCCTGCAAGTAGGAGTGGACCATATAGCCTACTCTAAAAACAGCACAATTGATATTGTAACAGTGAGCTATTTGTCAGGGAGCAAAGTCTGAAATGCAAAGCAGGGTTAATGTTAGATAATTTCAAAACATTTATGAGAATGTGTTCATTGGAACTTGGCTTGTGTGTTAGCTGTAACAAGAGTATTGTATGCAATCTGGCAGAGTGTAAATCTTCTGGACTCCAATTTTGGCATGATCTAATTCTAGTTGAACCTTGTTTTGTAACATAATGGCTACTGAAAATGCATGTGCTATGTAGTTGAGTGACAAGAGATGCAAGGATTGCTACCTACAAATAAATCATAGACAAGCCTACTGTATTCACGGGAGAGAGTTTAAAGTACACACTGACTTTTAAAAATAATTTGATCATTTTTTCTTATATGCAGTAGAAATTCTTGTCTGCTTATGAGATAATTTCAAAATCTTTACCTTTCAACTTCAGTATGGAAATGAATTGTGGAAAATGTAAGATGTAACTATATTGCTGTTAATTTAGAATCATTTTTTTCACTTCTAAAAAACCTTCTGTGACAACTGCCTCTGCTATAGAAACAGATTTAACCTAGGACTGCAGCTGTGCTTGCAGTGTCATTATCCCTTATTCAGTTGTAATCTAGAATATTATTAATCTACAGGTTCAAACTCTTCTCAGCTTCCAGGGATCATGCAGTCTTGGAGTCAAATGTAGAAGAGCTGTGCATCTGCATAGGCAGGGTGTACCAAGGGAAGTCTTTCAGGCACAGTGTCTGCTGAGATACTGAAGTTTATATATTGTCATCAAGTTCATGTGAAAATCCTTACCGATTTGGGAGCAGCAAAAACCCTTATGTAGCCAGGTATGTAGCTGTGGAAATAAGAATCACTTCTGGCCAGGTTGTCTTCCATGAGAGCATTGCAGTGTTTCCAGACTTTCAAGTCTGACATTGTGAGGCAAGACATATCTGAATTGAGATGCACCTTACTTACATACAGTAATTAATAGGTATTTTGTTTCCCATTTTCTGTAAATGTGCAAAGTCCAGACATGGACCCAATTGCCACTAAAGTTCTGAAGGGATGAACTTTTTTTTTCCCCCCACTTTTTTTTTTTTAATGTAAAATTGGCAGTTTTGATAGAAGTTATTTGGCAATCCACATAAAGAATTATCTAAGTGATGATTGCCTTTTACACTGATAGTCTATAAGAAAAATGTCTCTCAGGTTTATGTAAAAGAAGAGGTTTGGGTCTAAGTAACTGAAAGTCAAAAGACAGTGAAACATAGCTGAGAGTGGTGGATCATGGTGAAGTAGAACTGGACTAATTTATTTGAAGTGTTTATATTAATGAAATCCTGGTAAAATCACCTTAATCTTGTAATCTAGTGTTGCTTTCCCTCTGTATTTATAGAATTTAGTCTGCTTTTAAGAGGCTGTGTACGTTTTCATATGCTAGTGATAACATAATAAGTGCACATGGAAATCCTATAAAGATTGGAGAAAAAAAATCTCTCCTGAGAAGTAAAACAGATGCAGAGCTATAACCTTGCACCTGGAAATCTTTCACACGGCAGTTCTGTGCATTCCCAACCACCCCATAAGGACAGAAACAACACAAGCAGCTGATAATGTGTTCGTGAGGAATGTGTTGACCATGGTGATGACAGGGTGATACATTTACTCTGGAGAGCATGAGTGCACCTGTGAAATATTAGTCTGTGCTTTTTTCTAGGAGATCATTTTAGAAATATTTAAGAGTAAGCTGCAAGATGGAAGGAGAGGGAAGTTAAAAGAGGCTGGGAAGAAGTAAATGATAGACATTTGGGGAAAAGGAGAGTGCTTTCAGAACAATTTATTACAGAGCTTTGGAAGCTTATTCTGTCCTCATTAAGAACAGATCCTGTGCAGGCAATCTTCTATCAGTGTGCCTAATTAAGTACACTGGAGTTAGTAAACAAGGAGAGAAAACTCCTAGTTTATATTAAAAATACATAATTTAACATGTAATTAGTGATGTATACTTGAGAAAGTAAAAGGGAATATTTCAGAAAGCTGATTTGGGTGCACTGAGTGTGTACTTCTGATTTATGTTTTCTATTGACATACCAAATGGTACAGCAAACATTACATGCATGAAGAGCATCAAAACTGAAATTACCATTGGTTTGATATCAGCTGGGCTTCCTGCATTCTTGGAATGTTGTCTTCAGTGCTACAAATAAGCAATGCTTGTGACTGTATTTAAAGAACACTCTGCATGCCGATATCACTGCATCCCTTTCCATTTTGGAGATTCTTTGTGGGCTGAAAGAAATAAACTTGGTTGTGAGTTGGTTTATTGCTTAGGGTTTGGGTACTGTTTAATGCAACCTTATGGAAAACATGGCAAACCATGCTTGTGAGGGACATACGTGGAAATGGACCTTTTGTAGGGAAGATTCTTCCCAGTTAGCTGCTGTTGTGTCTGGGAGATGCTGAAATGCATTGGTCAGTTTATCTTCGTCAGCATGTTGATGAAATTTGATGAAAATGTGTACAAAGGCTTCTAAACAGAGCATAATACTGTCTGTATAAAATGGAGAGTGTGTTTTGTGCAGGCTTGTGAACAGATGCTAGCTGACATGTTTTAGACAGCAACTATGAAATTAATGATAAGCTTCCCTGGGAAAAACTCTTCTGTAAGTATTTGAGAAAAGCAGTTCTGAGCTTAAAATGTCCTTGCAGTAAATTGGATGAGGACTGATTTGGCCTGCCACCAAGGAGAAGTAGATTCTTCACTGGAAACACCTGAAAGGAAAGGCAAATGCTGAATAGAGAGTTTAATGCTGAAGCAAATGACTGTGAGGAGCTCGGAGCCAGGTTTTATAGTGTGAAGAAAGTGACAGAGGATACCAGGAAGCAGAAGCAGTAGAACACCTGGATGTAGAAGACTTTTTTAGAGATCATAGATTAAATTTTCTTAATATAGCTATTGGAATCAACCTTAGGAAGGGAGAAATGCCTGGGAAACAAATTAATATTTTGGTGGGCTGTCCAACATTACTTTGCTTGTGAAGTGGAGGAAATCAATATTAAATACATTTAGGAGTACATTATGCTGAGTTATGCTGACCTCATGAAATATATCACTACAGTACAGTCAGTAGCAGGACAAAATTTGAACCCTAGCCTGCTGAATCTTCCTTTTGTGGCAAAAGCATGAAGTAGCTTCTTCAGGACAGGGCTGATTGAAACTCACCTGACATTCTGAAGCTGGTTAGCCAGAAGATTAGCTGCTGCTGGGTGACCAAAAGTGCCCTGGGACCTTAATAAACATCAGATTTCCCATGCAGCCCTTAGAAGTGTGCTAAAATGGGTCTGGTCACACACTTCAAAGTAGTAGAGGGGAAACTCAGTGAAAAAGCTCTCTGAGATTTATCTGCCTTGTGCTTCAGGGTACAGGACAGTTTGGCTCCCAGTGATGCCTGGGGACACTGGGTGCTGCTGCCAGCAAGCTTCACAGCTTCCCACGGAACTGAAAGCTGCCTTGCAGCTTACAGACAGCAGCTGTCTAGGGCTCAGAGAAATACCATGATGTGTTTAAAAGGAGGAAAAGTAGAAGAAAGGTGTAAGGGATTAGTACAACTAAGTGTTCTAAATAAGAATGTTTTTCGAATTCAGTTTTTGATTCTTGAATGTATTAAAACTGCAATAAGTAGATGTGGATGGTTTTCAGAAATGGGGTAATACCACTGACACAGGGATGTAACTGTTCCAAGTGCAACATGCCTGAGGAATCTGGGCTCAGCGTAGAAACAAAATAATTAATCATGTGTTCAAATTCAAAAGAGAGGAGTCTGAGACCAGAGGCTTCAGAGAAGGACTCTCTTTAGAAAAGTTGTATTCAACACCTGAGAAAGATCTATTAAGTCCTGTCTCCACTGTCTACCTTCTGACAGCCTATTCTGTAGCAGTGTCCAGCTATAGAGTGAGTCTGCTTCATTTTGCTTTGGCCTATTAGGCATATGCTGCTTTCAGATTTGTAAGACATTCACACTACTTGTGGGTTTCTTTATTAGTTAGTGCTTTTGGGTGTTTTTTTTCAATGGTATTTGAAGCTGAGGCATCTGAAAAGCCAGTTTGTCTGCCTGCAATTAGTTTTTTCCCTGGGATAACAAACAAGAGGTTTCTGTCAAGGGAGGAGGAAAACTGCCAGTATTTGTAGGACCATTGGTCTGCAGTGTCTTGAGTAATATTTTTGAGGGAAATAAAACCCTTACAGTGAGGAATTCAACAGTTGACTGGTTTTGCTGAGTAGGACCTGGTAAGATTTCATGAGTTACTAGGTCAGATTGATTTGACAAGGTTCTAAGTTTCTCTTAAAGGAGGTGCAATTTGAAATTTGTTGCAGTATGACAAAATTGAACAGATGAAACCTGTTTGAAAGGTGTATGTGTGATGATAAACTAAACATTGCAAGCCTTGTTTCTTTAGGAAATGAGACAAAGAGCACTATCTCTTGGTGTTTGTACCTCCCCTAACAAGTCTTGAAACCATTGATTATTTTCAATCAGAGCTGACAATGGAGATCAATCTTTAAGCTACTGGATTTTTCTGAGATTCATGAAAACACAGTCTTATCTCTCCTACCCACCTATCTATCAGCACTCTCATTAGGAAAATAAGGGAGTGTCAGTTCAACTCTTATTAGTTACCGGATAATCTGTAGGTGGCAGCAGTGCTATGAATGTCTTGAGAACTTCTGACAGATTAATGCTCTTGTAGGCGTGGGAGAATCCAGTGGTGAGTGTTCAAGTTATAGGAAATGAGTTTTCTCTAATTCTGCTGTCCATATTTCAAAACAGCTTTACTTCAGGCACCAATATGAAGAAACAATAAAGATGATTAATATTTTGTAATGAAGCTATTGGCACGTAATAAACTATTCACTTTGATAGACTCCTTACTAAAAATACTTAAGAACTTATAAAGGGAAATGTGAAATTCTGGTTGGAATACAAACATTTGAGTACTAGATCATTTGTCGAAATGAATTCATCAGTATTGATTGATTGATTGCCTTTCAAGGAGATAATCAAGGGGTAATCTTGTTACAGACAAATGGACTACTTAGCATGACTTAAAATGTCAAAGGATCAAGTCTTGATTCGAGAGTGGAGAATAACCTTGTGGTTACATTGGGACTCTTACAATGAGAAAGGCAAGAGGGACTCAAGCCAAAAGGAAGTGAATTTTTGCTAGGTCTCTAGGTCAGAGGAGCCTGCAGCTGGCTGATCCAGCAGCTTTGCTTTAATAGACAGTGCAGAAGGGATAATGTGCAGATGGGGAGAATCAGGTCCATTTTGGTATCGTGCAACAATGAAAGTTAAGGTCACTTGAGCCAAAGCTTATAATTCATTCCTGATGTTGTTAGTTTTTAAAATGAAAATGTTGTAAAGTCTTTTGGCAAATGTTGGAATGAACTCTATGGAAAATTCCGAATAATGACCATTAATCATCTTCCAGAAGAGTGTTGCAAACTTTAATGGTCAGCTAAAAGAGGATGATATTAAATGGTAAACAGCATTTGGAAAATGTGCTGCTTCAGATTATACTGGCACTTACAAAAAAATTACATCTGAATGCCAGCTGTATGTTTACTTCATTTTTCTTCTGGAGCACCTTAATTTCCATTTTAACTATCAAATATAAAATATGGTAAGCTTGAACCCATATCTGTAATTACTGGGCCCCAGATCTTCAAAGACTTTTTCTTCTTTAGTTTCACAGTTTTTACTATTATACATGGTAATGAACATTCTTAAGTCCAGAGGCAAGCCACAGGCTGATCCAAGGGTTGTTCTCTGCTATGAGAACAGGATGAGGGAGCTGAGGTTGTTCAGCCCAGAGAAGACTTCAGGGAAACCTTAGAGCTGCCTTCTGGTACGTGAAGAGGTCCTACAGGAAGGCTGGAGAGGGACTTTCATAAGGATATCAGGAGACAGGACAACAGGGAATGGTTTTAAGCTGAGGGAAAGTAGGTTTAGACTGGATTTTAGGACATGCTTTGGTGTAAGGGTGGTGATATTCTGGAACGGGTTTCCTGGAGAGGTTGTGGGTGTCCCCTCCCTGGAGGTGTTTAAAGCCAGTTTGGATGAGGCCCTGGGCACCCAAGTATAGTTGAGAGGCATCCCTGCCTATGGCAGGAGCGTTGGAGTAGGTGATCTCTGAGGTCCCTTCAGATAGTAATTATACTATATTCAGGTGTCCAGAAAACAGTGGAAAGAATGCTTTGTGAAACATTGGCACTTGTGGTCCTCTGTAGTGTACTCTTCCAGTCTCTGAAGTTACATGGTACCATCCTGTAAAAACAGGATTTTGAACAACGCTCTGAAACTTACAGAGTTCAGTACATTACCAGCTGCTGAGGAAGGCACGCTCTGGAATGGGAAGCTGTTGGATCCCAGGAACATTTTATTTTTGGCCATAAGAGAGACCTAGAGCCTCTCTGTGAATACAAAGGACTCAAAAATACCTGTTTAGTTGTCCTCTCTGCACATGACTTTTGCAGACACCTTGATGTTCCTTTACAGCTTGCTTTGGATTTCAGGTGCTTAATTTATATTGGGGGTAGAATATAGACAAGGACTCCTACATAAAACATCTGCAGCTAAATTGCTGAGTGCCCAGGATTTTATTCTCTACAAACCCTAAAATATTACTTCAGAATTAGAACAACAGAATAAATAGCTTTTCAACTTGCATATAGTGGCAGCTGAAGCTGGCTTAGTTTCTCTCTTACTCCTATCTTTGCCTTGAGTCAACTAAAATCTACTGATGCCATTTTATAGGGACAGACTGCAAACAGTTCTGCTAAAACAAAAATCTCTCCCAATTCAATGAGAAAAATCTTATAAATTGTCTTTTGAGTTATAAAAACCTGAAGTGCTTTATGGCAATTTTACTCAAGGTGACTTGTGTTTTTTATTTATTTATTCTTGTGTCATTTATGCAAAATTTAAAATTGATTCTAACTTCCAAATTTATCAAGGTTTTGTATTTGAATTCCTTGTGCAGCAGATTAATGCTACATAATTTTGTATGTTTGAACAAATGTCTAAACCAGCTGGGGCTTACAGATCCATTTTTTAGTAAGTCCTGATTGCACACATTTCTGCATGTGTTCTTATGCTACATTTTTTTCTCCTCCTTACCCTGATATTCCAAGTTTTATTTTTGACCCCAGGCAACACATTGTAGGCTGCTCTGTGAGGATATCCAAGTGCTAAGGCAGATGAAACCACCTTACATTTCAAATTAATTTGTAATATACCTGCACACACAAAAAATGTAATGTGACCTAAAAGTATTGCAAGACCTGCAGGTGCCTTTTGGAATATGTAGATGAGCTTTTCTGTACACAGCCTGTTCATCAGGCTTTCATTCCTGTGGTCCAATTTCTATATGTTAGGTTGCAACCTTTCAGGAAGCTGCATAAAATGTTTACCTAGGAATGTGGAATGAAGCATTCTGCCTGCTTCATTTCTGAACCTCTGTTTTACTCAGAGGGAGCTCAGGATTTCTTATCTGTCATATGCTGTCACTGGAAGCATCAAGATGTATGTGGCTGAGGAAGTGATCTAAGTAGGTGCAACTCACACAGACTGCACAGGTTATCCCTGAGCAGTATGGGCTGGCATAAGGTTAAGTTTCTCCTTTGGCAGGATCTGCAATGAGCACCAAGTCTGTACTTCAGTGAGAGATTGTGTATAAAAACTGCAGAAATGTTGGGCTCTGGCCCAGGCCTGTGTTTCAAACAAACATCTATCATGTCCCCTTTCTTGTGAAGTCCATGGTGAGGGTTCCCTAGTGATGAACGTTTTGTTCTTTGTGTCTAACCATGCAGTTCAGTCACTTCTTGCTGCTAAGACAAGTTACACTTTTGGGTTTTTAGGCAAGTGTCTGTAACATGGGGTGTGCAAAAGCATATCGAAGAAGTGTTCAATGGTTCTTGTCATTGTTTGACTTGATGGGCATGAACTTGAATAGTTTGATGAGGCATAGCTTTGTGAGATCAGGTAACTGCAACTAAATGTTAATCATGTCTAGTGATGGATCTTTGCTTTTCTTTTATTACTGGAAGTGATGGTACTTAGCTCCCATCTTAGTGGTGTGATAGCATTGAGCACAACAGAATGAAGTAGCTTTGATTTGTTTCTAGATACAAGTAAAACGTTGGCTTGTTTATAGGCATGGTCTGAGAAATCAACAAACTGACTGGGGTTCAAGCAAGGTGAGTTTTACTACTGACTTTTCCAGCATCAAATACAGTGGCCTTGGCAGGTGAATGAACCTTCTTTTGTAGATTAAAAAAATATGATCTGGACAAACAAGTGTCAATTACTTCTTTTGTGCAAGTTATCAAAATAAATGTGGTCTACATAAATATTTATAAGTTCAAGTTACTGTCAATATTAATGTAGCATTTTCACCTGAAATTATTCCAGAGAATTTACAGTGCAAAGATTTAAACCATTTCAGTTTCAGAGCTACTTCTTGTGCTTTGTGATGGTAAAGATCACTCCCTTTCCATTCTCTCTCCTTCCCTTAACTACCACACCCCAGCTCCCTACACGCTAAAAAAAATTAGGATTGAGGTAGCTTTTAGGTCTGATGTTTCCAGCTGACAGGAGGTACACTATATTCACTATATATATTTTTTTTTTCTTTTCACCTGTGGTCAGGGTGCTTTTGTTTGTGCATATGAATCCCTGGTCAGCACCTTTTTTTTTTTCTTTTTCTTTTTTTTTTTTTTTCCCTGAAGTGACCTCTGCAGTGTATGAGATTAATAGCAGCCTGCACTTTCCTTGTGTATCAGTGTTTTTATGCAAGCTCACTGCATCTCTGTCAGAGGAAGAAGGGCTTCTCTCAACAAGCCTACACTATTATCTTTGAACATATGTTCTCTATTAAGTAAGATGAGGAAAGTCACTTAGTTTTCCTTCCATTTGGAGGTTAAAACAGAGGGCTTGTCTAAAAACAGATTGTAGTAAATTGGAGGCTTATTTGAACAGTATGTCAACATTATTAACTTGAAAATATGTACTAAATTGATAGGTTTCCTTTAATTACCTCATCTTGAAAGCTGTTCTTGACAAACAAGCAAACAGTTCAAAAGTGATTTAATCTGCCTGAAAATGAGACAATCGGAGGAAAGCACACAGCAATACTTCCCTAAATATGACTTGTATTGTGACGAGTGCTAGATAAACTTTAGGCATAGACAACATACTGGCTTGCAAATGGACCCCAGTGTGTGACTGGGGTCCTAGAATGCACAGTGTCACTTGACTGTACTGACAGATCTCTAGGATGGCTGTGTGAATGCTTCATGTGTGAAATGCATTAGAAAAATAACTGTGAGACTTCCTTTGCTTTTAGACACTATTCTGAAGATTTTAATGATGTTGTATATGCCAAGAAAGCAAATTTGCTTTAGTGTTCTGCATAATCATAGACATTTAAGCAGCATTCACTCAGCACTACTTATGTATGTGCTACCCTTTCAGACTGAAGAGCTAAAATTAGGGGCCTTCTAGATTACCCTATTGCAGAGGAAAAACTGGGGATTTCTAGGGAAACTGAGCTCCTTTAGTACAGTTAATGAGAAACATGTGCCAAGTCTGACTTTCTTCAACACAGCACATAAACAGAGACAGTTTCACTGTTTGGAGCTTTAAAACTCTTTTAATAAATAACCTATTTTAAGAATCCACTTGCTCTTGACCAGAGTGTAGCCTCTGAGCTGTTTCTTTCCAGGTGAAACTCTTTGGGTAGAGACTCATATGCGCACCAGAGCTCAATAGCAAAGCATCAGTAGGAACTGATGACCTTCTCAATCTAGTGTAAAGGACTTTTTAGTCCATAATTTTAGTTCTTTGATAGAGTGTGAAAGAAATATGATATTTTTAGATCTTCTAAACTACTCATTGTCACCCTTTCCAATGACCATATCCATAAAGATCAGCATCCAGAAGCGGTGCTTTCTGACAAAAAGAGCAGAGGATATTACAGGTCTTCTAGGCATCCACTAGCCATCTAGTAAAGGTGCCATGCAGAATGACTAATCTTTGTACTTCAAAAAATATGAAATAGCAAATCTTGACCATTTTTGTTCTGACTAGCTTTGGCAGTGCATGATAAATGAGGTTTCTGTTATTTTAAATAACTATTATATTGAGTTTATTCTTGAATCTGCACCCTGTTGCTAAAGCTTTATTGTTGTACAACTTAATTTTTATATATCAGTAAATCTAGCTGAGATTCCCAAGCCTTTATGGAAAGAAATGGAGTGCTGGTGCAGCCTGTAATCCTGGTTTGTCACAGGAGGTACCGCCATGTTCACAGTGTTTTCTTCATAGTTTGTGACTGCAGAGCATGTGGTATGAGCAACCTTCATTACTACAGCTGAAGGCATGGTGGTTCTGAGGTGTAATTAGGCTTCCTATATTGCTCAAATACCAGAAGGTAGTCTGCTCCCTTGTCCTCATGTCTCTGTGCTCTCATGCTGAAGTGACTCTAAATCTCAGTGCCTACTTGACTAGGACTGCCATTCAGCTATCAGCTTGAGTCCCTCCTCGATGGGTTGTTTCTCTTGACCCTACCTTGAGTGCTAAAGCACAGCATAATACCAGACTATGCCAGCTGTCGCATGCTTGGTCACTTCTCCATGAAATTTAATTTTCTACTTCCCATCCTTTCTACTGTGTATAGATATTTTTATATGCACATACTTACAAGTATGTCCAATTTGTATTTTGCCTTGTTATTATGCATAATTTCCCAAATTAACGTCAGGAACACAACATTCTTACATACAATGGAAAAAGCTTTTGCAGTTGCAAGTTTTGCAGTTTCATGCTGTCCTTTTAAAACAGTAATTGACATTGAGGGATAATAGTTTGTCACACAGGATGTGGAACAATATTCTGAAACAGCCTTTTTTTTTTGGTAATATTTTTTGAAGGAAAAAATAGCTTTGTCAGTGAAAGGCTTGTCCTAGGTTAATCTAGTAGAATCACTGACTATTTGTATCTGGTCTGCTAATGTGGAGAATGCATTTAGAGTGCCTAAACTGCTGAATGAGCATGTTTAGAGGTTGTAGTTGTGTGAATGTTTGCAGAAGAGAATTCTTCAAAATGCTTCTGGATTTTTATGGTACTATATTCAAGAAAAACAAGTATGCTTGGAAAATGCAAAGCACCTGTGATCCAAATGTCAGTGGAAAAGAATTCTCAGAAGCTGGCTCATCTTCTTTACCTTTAACAATGATGACTTAAAACTGGTTTGGGATCTAGAAGGTGCAAAATTTAGAGTAGACTTAGCATGAAACAACATGTGACCCCTTAGCAGGATGTTATATTTCTAACAGGAAACTATAACTCCAGGCAGTTGTACCCACCTCTCCTTTCCGTATGCTTACAGTGCATGTGAATATCATTTCATATTGTCAGTTCTTTGTTGCACTGCTGGTTTGGCTGCTCATCTTCAGTATTTCTTTGTTCGTTTATGTGATAGTTTAGTTTGTGCAGTCCTGTTGCGTGTGGCAACTTGTTGTTACAGATCCCAGCAGTTATCACTCTAAAAGTCTACCAATGGCCAAATTGCAGTTGAGCACATAGCCTGCTTTACTGTGAAGTACAAAAGAGCTGGGTGGCATTAAGCTTTTGCTTTTATTTGTTCTATCATTATTTTGTAGTGCAGTTATGTGTCCTTCAAATGTTGTCGTTCTATATCCAAGGATTGCCTATTCCTTTGCTGCATGTACAGAAAGCAAAACGGAGATTGAATCAGCTGCTTGTTTCTCCCTATTTAATCTTTATTTTTGATAGCTTCATACTACATATCATAGGAAAATAAAGACAGATTTGTATTTCAAAGAACTTAATATGCTTCTTTTAGAAAAGAATTCTGCAGGAATCCTTCTATTAGAAAGGATTCACTGGGGAAATGCTTACGTTCTCACTAAAGTTTTGGTGTGTACCTTTCTCTGTGTTCTGTAAGTTGGGGGGTAAATTTACACACACAAATGGGCCACGTAAACTGCCAGTACGAGCAGGACTGAAACCCTTAAATCCTTTTTAACTTTACATGCATGTAGCTGTGATGAATGTAAATGCATGGTGTGAGATGCAAAAGAAGGATTATTTTATGACACAGGCTGTATTATTCCTTTATAAAACACATTTGGACATGTTTATTTCCCAGCCAACAAGGCTGTTGCTAGAGACCATTTGATTAAAAGCTTTCATCCTGCAATTGCCAGTATCAGGATAAATCATAGAGCATTGTTTACCTGACTCCTGGTGTTTCGTGTCATGCATCCTCACATGCAGATGGTTCTCATCGCTTATAGCTAACGGAGAGTATGTGCTAAAGTTCGCTATGCATTTTTGTGGCATTTTGTATGTTTATACTCCACAAATGGGAATGATTATGTATTCAGTTTGAGGGAAGTGAAACTCATCCTTGGGTTACTTTTTGGTTTGTTTTCTCTGTTTATACAGCATCCTTTTTCTGTTCTAAAAAAAGGTAGAAGCCTTTCCCTAGCGAAACTTTTTGCCTTGGATTCCTGGGCTAATAATGCAAGCAGACGATATATGTCAATTCTATGGGTTTGTGTGGCAATATTTTGGTAGTGGGGAGGCTGAAGGGGTGGCTTCTGTAAGAAGCTGCTAGAAGCTTCCACTGTGTCTGACAGAGCCAATACCTGCTGCTGGCCAAAGCCCATCAGTGTTGGTGGTAGCATCATGTCTGTGATAATGTATTGAAGAAAGGGGGAAAAAACCCAACAAACAACTGCCCAGAAACAACTGCAGTTAGAGGAGAGCATGAGACTGTGAGAAACAACTGTGCAAACACCAAGGTCAGTAAAGAAGGGGATGCTTCAGCCTCTGGAGCAGATTCCCCTGCAGCCCATGTCTCAGCTCATGGAGGTTAATGGTGAAGCAGAATGCACCTGCAAACCCCACACTGAAGGAGGTAGATGCTCAAAGGACAATCTGCCCCTGTGGGAAGCTTGTATTGGAGCAGGCTTCTGGCAGGACCTGTGGTCCCATAGAGAAGGAGGTGCCCATGCTGGAACAGGTTTGCTGGCAGGATGTATGACCTTGTGGGACACCCACACTGGAGTAGTTTGCTTCTGAATGACTATACCCTGTGGAACAGATCCAGTTTCAATCTGTGGTTAACTGGTGTGAATAACTTGAAGATCTGGTCTAAGTGAGTAATAGGGGGAACCAGAGGGAAGGTAGGTTTGAAAGAGTATACAAAATGTTTGTTTTTCTTCTTTCTTCTCTTATTTGAGAAATAACTGAAGGCAACTGGTAAGTTGTAATAGTTTTCTTTATCTTTTTGCAGTAAATTACTCTGTTGGGATGAGTGTACTCTGTTGGTTGGTGGTGTTCCATTGCATTCCCCTTACCACCATCCAAATCTAGCAGGAACTGTTTCTGATTTTGGCCATGAACTTCACAGCTGCTGCTCTTATTCCTAGTGTGTTCAAAGTAATTTGTGAAGGGTTTTAGCTTCATGCAACAAAAGAAGAACCCCTAAACTCAGAGAAAAATGAAGGAGAAGGTTCTGATACTGCCAGTCTGAATGAATGAAGAAGCATGTGCTTGTGCATCTCATTAAAATAAATCTCGAAGCCCTTAAAAAGGGACAATTCAAAATCAATTTGTTTAAATTCATGACTTTCAAAGAGAAACTCATGTGTTTTAGAAAATAGGCTTTGTTACAGAACAGCTGACCTGTCCTTGTGAACTGTTTCTGGCATTCTTGAGAATTTTATTCTAAATCGTGAGCTTTCTTTTCTCTGGGGTTTGGAAAAGAAACAAAACGGTATATGAGCAAACCAGCAGCACATCTAGGATGAATCCATAGAGACTACTAGGCGTAGAGTTAATGGCCTGCAATTCTTCCAAACATACAGTACTCCTAATATGAACTACATTTTAAAAGCACAATCTGATTTTAGTAAATGCTGCAGCAGTCTGTATAGCTGGAAAGGTTGTGTTGTGCCATGGGATTAGAATTAAGAATTCTCTTACATTTTGATGTTTTCAAAGCTACTCAATTGCCTTCATTAGCTCTTCAGTTGCTGATTGCTTCTGCAGCAGCAGCAACAACATGACAGACTCCATTCTTTTTGCTGGTGCAAGTAGTAACCTGGTTCTGTCCTTAATCATTAAGATGCTTTATTGTTGCAATTCATGTGTTTTATTTAACAATCTCTGACAGTAAGCAATATAAAAGTGAAGATTCTGACTTTTCTTGTCAGTCCCTTCCTGGGCACAGGGAGGAGGTTGAGGGAGACGGGTTTGTGTATACCTGCAGTCATGCAGAAGCTGCCAGCTGCAACACGTCTTATGCTTGCTAAGCCCTTGCTAGCAAGCTGGCCTGGCACCCTCTGGTTTTAAGGCAGGCAGGAGTAGAGTCTGATCACATTCTACTCTCAATTTTAGACAATCTTAGTTTATATGGGAGGTATTTACTAAGTGAATGCCCTGATCAAAGCAAGCGTCCTGTTGCAGAACAAAAGTCTATGGTATCCAGACTTGTGGCACAAAAGACAGAAATCATATCACTGTAAACACTTTGCCTTTGGAAACTGTGTGGATTCTGTATGTATGTCTTCACACATAGGTGCTCATGCCTCTTTTCCCAGAAGAGGAGAGGTTTTCTGCTCCATAACATTTTTTCTTAGGTTTCAAAGTAGTTGTATGAAAAAGAGTCACAAAAGTTGACTGGAAAACACCTCACTTTTGAATACAACTAGAGAAGGCATCATTTACTTGCTGAAAGGAGGGAGGAAAATGGATGACAATAAGTACAGATCTGACTGGGTATCTTTGCATCACCTCATTTTGAAGAAAACGCATTTTTCATAGTTTCACACTCCTGACATTTTCTTTTCTTTCAAATTGTTCTTAATTCCTCACTGCTAAAGTGAGGTTTCTTATTAGATGGAGTGACTTTTAATTAATGCTTGTCTTTTGTGAAAGCAGCCCAAGGTGTACTGAAAAATTATATCAGGCTCATTCCTTTCAGCAGACCTATCGTGTGACCGGCTGCCAAAAGTTTGACTACGCAGCCCAAGTGAAGGCTTATCATCAATTTAGAAAAATACATACCTGGGCAGAGACAAGTGTTTCAATTTTGATTTTTAGATAGTGATTTGAAGGGCACAGAGATGATTCATGTGAGGGAACTCATTTTATTTTCTTCTTCTAAACCTAAAGGAGCTGAGTTTAACACTGTTGAAGGATTTTCTGTGAGATGTTCACGCAGCTCTGGTGGTGACAGTATCTTGGCTCCAGTTCTGAATTTTGATCTAAATTTAGGATTCCTTTTTGCCTCTCTCTTGGAAATGTAGTTGTTCCCTTCCCTGCTTGGTATCAATAACAGTCTGCCTCCCTTTTAGCATTATTTCAGCACTCAGCATCGCACAGTGTGTGCATCTCTTTATATCTTCTGTGACTATCACCATGTTGTGGACATACATTATTTTTGCTTTCACAGAATCAATTTACAATAGATGAATAGATGTTGACAGTTCTGGGCAGCCAGAGAAAAGTTGTATCACAACAGACTTTAGTTCTGAATCAAAGGAATGTTGTCTTTACTGCTTCCTACCACATTTCCAAAAGGGTGTTGTTTGAGTTATCCATGTTTCCTATTTTTCTTGGCAAAAAGTAAACAAAAATCAAACACAAACCTGTCAAAAGCTCATGCCTGAAGGACAAATTATTTATTATTTTTTAATTTCTCTCTTTATCAGGCCTCTTGTTAACATGTTGCTACAGATTTTTATGTAGCTGCATCAGCACTCCTAGCAGTGCTGTTGTGTGAAATGGCTCATCTGCTGTCAAAAATTATGAGGAGACAGCAGGAAGCAAGACAATAGATCAGCCAGGGCATCTACAGATGTTTTAAATCAGATCTTCTGTTATTTACACAGTGTCATAGGTATGCATGTTGTTTTATAGATACATAAAACATGAGAGTTTCCTGTCCTGAGGGGCTTACAACATGCAAGATTGTAAACGATGTCCTGAAAGATTTCTGGTCATACTGTTGAGTGCCCAGTGTGCACAGCTTACAGCAAGTGCACTATGGAACAACCCACTTCTTGCTAGCTGCATAGGGGGAGAAACATGTTTAAGTGATGCACAGCCAATAGTGAGAGAACTGGTAATGGATCTTCAGGGCCTTTGACCTGTCTCAGGTCAGCAAGGCCAGTGTCCTTATTAAGGCCCAAACCATATTTGTTGAATGAGGGCTTTTAGAGGTCTGAAGAATGCATAGTACCCAGTAAAAACGGGGGTGGGGGGTGTCTTAGTAGACTGTGTGCTGCAGAGTGGGCTGAAGGCAGCAGTTTCTCCTTATTTTACTCAGCAGTACAAGAAATCATTCCTTATAATCCTGGTCAGTCTAGAGGAACATGTATCTAGGTAACAGGTGCTGAAAGGAGTTTTGTTACAGCTAAAACACCAGTATTTAAGAATAATTAAGAAGTTGTTAACCTGACTTGTTCGGCTTAGAATCATATGGATAATGTCTTCATAAAGGTCCAAACCCAGTATGACATTGTAGAGGTCATATTTGTCCATGCCTGACGGCACTTCTATGTTTCTGACTAAGCAAGATCCTCTTCAGCTTTGTAAATTGACCACATGTCAGTTTCTTTCCAGTATGGCCCAAGCATGCACAGCTTATTACACATTTTTACAGACTTACAGATTGAATTGAGGGATTTTTTTTCCCCCCCCCCCCAGAAAATTCCGGTATATGAACAGAGATGGGTTTTGGTTTTGTGAAGTGAATTGCTGTAGCAGAGCTCAGGAACTCACTTAGCTTTTTTGGTTTCAGCTGTGTACAGAGCTGAGTAGTACAGAGTGAATTTGAAGACTTTGCAGAAGAAGAGATAATTAAATAATTTCCTTACTAATTAAATAATATGAGCATTCCAGAAGCCTTTTTATAGGTCTGGTTTAAGGTTGTAAAGTTATGAAGCAATGGCATACTTTTGCTAGCACTTCACAAATACTGTTCTGGTAGAATCCTTCAGAGTATGTCTGATGAAAATATGTGAACTTTGCACTGCAGTCTTCCCATTAAATTTTGACTGGAAAAATTGACTGTGAAATTTACTCTGCCTTTACTACAAAACGAGTTGTATGTTAGAAGTGCAATCTGAGAAGCAATTTTTTGGCCTCTACTACTTTCTTAAGAAGTTCTTGACTCCTGACAGATAAGCATTATTTTTCTAGTGCTGAATTCTGAACCTAGGAAGTGATACTATTGACATCATTAGCTTACTTCAAGCACAATTCCCATTTCCCCCCATAGCTTAGGACTGACTTATATTCTTCAAAATGTCTCCATATGATATAGACCTTGTTGGGGTTTTTTTTCAGTTATTTTTGATTTGTGGGGATCATAAAAACTGTTGCCTTGATATCTTTGGCTATATAAATACCTCCCCCACCTCACCTTCAGTTCTCTTCTTCTTTTCCCATGTTACTCCTCATTTTTGAGACTTGAAAACAACTTCAGGACAGAGGAAAAGGCATTCCAAGAGGAAGAAATCTGGAATTTATAGGCTCAGAAAACAGTTTAAGGGGGGTTTTTCCTTGCTGTAAAGTTATTGGGCAGGAGCCAGGCGCATGGAACTAGAGATGAGGAACTGAAGTTGTTGTTTCTCTGTGTGTTGCAGTCTGGAGGAGGAAAGATGAGTGGAGCTAAAACAGGGCACGACTCCAGGGAGGGAGCCTTTTATGACAGCTTTCTGGAAGAGTGGAAATGAGGAGAAAAGATGGCCAGAAGAATGTGCATGAAACGTGTTTGTTTTACTTAGCTCAGACTGCTTCTTAAAAAATTCCAAGTAGGTTAATTAGCACTTGCAAAATGCTCCTCTAATGTGCTGAACTGCTTCCTGTCTTTGGGCTAGTTCATTTAGAATTAGCCAATTCCAGTTTCTAGCCTTGACTGAGGAACTGAGTTAAAATGCTCATACCCTCTGTGCCCCTCATCTGAAACACTTCCAACCTTCACATCCTCATTTCATATTACAACAGGTACAGTGAAAAGTGGCAAGGATACTTGGAGATGTGGAGTGACTACTGCACAAATCCCATCTGATTAACTGCATGCTTGCCCTGCTCTTGTGTTCTTTCTCCACTGGCTGTTGCTGCAGGAAGTCCTGTAGCCAGGCTCCATGTGGCCCATGGCTCAGCAGGGCATGTGCAGTAAATATAACATGAAGTAATCACTTTGGGACAGTAGAGATTTACTTTTAGAATCTCCTGAAGTGTGTAAATACTTAGGATGCTATTTGAAACCAGTTCCATAGCAAAGTGGTTTTGCTTCTTTTTTTCATAGCTTTCCTGCTTTAAAGCTGTAAGAGAGTAATAGCTAAAACCTCAGGCTATTCAGACAAAATATCATTGCTGAAGAGGTGGTTAATGCATGAAAATCTGCATGCTACAAATTTGATTTAATGTCTGAGTGAGTTCCATAGATGTATCCAAATGTTAAGATGCTGGCAAAGATTCAAACAAGCCAGCTTCAGACTTCACCTGTTGCTTCAGCACACTGGATATGTGTTTTGCCTTATTCATGTTTTTTTTCTAACACAGAGGCAAGCTGTGTTGCCCTGAAATCTGTGTCTGGAGTCTCCCATACAGTTGACACTGTTGTGCAAGAAAACAGCAGACACAGTTGTTACTGTGAG
This sequence comes from Indicator indicator, assembly GCF_027791375.1. Classification (NCBI taxonomy): domain Eukaryota; kingdom Metazoa; phylum Chordata; class Aves; order Piciformes; family Indicatoridae; genus Indicator; species Indicator indicator. The sequence goes on from NC_072034.1 coordinate 8,843,507, forward strand.
AGTTCTGGGCCTCTTAGAAAGTTCAACAACTTCTTATTTTTAAAATCTTGTTCTTACATCCCTAAGATTTGAGCATAAAATAGGATCACTGTGTATGTTTTCACCTCTGGACCTGATTGTTTGTTGGCATAGACAGCTTACTGTGCACCGAAGTACTTGCCTGTGCCTGTGTGTATATTCTGAGACTGGACTTAGAGGAAAGCTGTTTCAGCAAATCTAAATCATGATGGTCAGACCTTTTAACTTCAGTCACTTAATTTCAGGGATTACCTTTCTCTTCAGCCTAGTGGAGAGAGAGACTCCTGCACAACTTCGTGCTGTGAGCCGTTTTTTGGAGGAGATTTTCTGGAGTAGGACCATACTCTAAGAAGTTTCTCACCTATTCTGACTTTCAACATTTGATTTTTGTAGTCTGCCTTAACTGCTTCCACCTGCTCTTCCTTCCCTTAGCCTCAGCAGCTAGCTGGGAGTGAATGTAACCAGAAGGAAAATAAATTTACTCTGAGGGATCTTGACCCTTCTCACTGCAGTGCTGACACACAGAATTAACTCTGTGAGCAGCAGGCAGACTTACTCATGGCAATAGCATTCAGTAGTTGGGTCCTTGCTGCCTGACAAGGCATGAACCCTTGACGCTTCTCTTGGGATGGCATTATTCAGTGTGCCTCTCCCCTATGGCTTCTCTCTGATCATGGACAAGTTCTGTTTGACCAAAATTGCCCAATGGCTATACAAGTGTTTTGGACTCCTAATATAGGTCTCTGTGTACTTCTACAGGAATATCACCAAATCCTGCTTTCCTTTAAAAATTAAAGTTAATCCCAACTAGTAGGAAACTGCATGGTAATTGGACGTTTTAATGAAAATCTTACTACTGTGTAATTAAAAAAATCTGTTGTAGCAGATTGTGGTTCTGCACCATAGTTCAGCTGACACTGGCATCCAGAGCACTGAATGGAAATGTGTGTAATACAAGTGTTTCTTGTTTTTCTTAATGGGAGAAGAGGAAGAAAATATCCTAAACCATTTCTTATTAGGTGCAGTAATCTTAATTTACCTGAATCTAAAATTAAAACCCTGTGACCCAGAAGGAGGGAGGAGAGACTATGGAAGACACAGAACAAAATTTGAAGCACTAGGCAGTAAGAATGGTGGCATTCAGCCATGTTCATCATGGGATATAAATATTTGCAGATTCGTTTCTACCTCTGGAATTGCAGAGAATGCTTTAACTGAAGGCAACAATAAAGACACACATAGCTTTAGAAGGCATGCAGTTCACCACCTCCCATGGGAAAGTTTGGTATCAGTAGAGAAAGACAGATATCTTAATTGTATTTTGGAACAGGACATTCTGTTCTCTGATAGAGTGCAGTTCAGCACCATGTGAGATCATGGTGTCATGATGATAATCCAGCCTGGTGTTTTGACTGCACTCTGATGTAGACTCTTCAAAACAATTACCTCCTGTAACATTTCTTTCTGTGTGTGTTTAAACAAACCAAGTAACACTTGCATTTTTTTCCCTTCTGTAAAATAAGAAAAAAGATGCAAAATGAATCCTTAGAAACTCAGGGTTCACAAAATGCCTCAGTGTTGAATACTCAACTCTTACCTTAATGCCCATGCTGTTAGCAGCCATGGGAATTTCAGGTAGATACCAAAGAGGAGCATATATTGTTTATTTATTTCTCTGCTTTTAAATGTCAGATTTAAAGTGGAAGAATATGAAGGATTTCAAGAAACAAGAGCATATAAATCTGTTATGTAGGACAAACTGTGGGTCAGATTCGTGTCTGTTCCAAGGGTGACCACCAGTAAATTTCAGCAGTGGAGTATCAACTCCAGTACAACACCTGTGAGGGTTGTTTGTGGGTTGTTTCTTGTTTTGGTTTGGGTTTTGTTTGTTTTTTTGGTGGGGAGGAGGGAAGTGTGACACACAAGTGAAGGAGCAGTGAGAGAGTTCCTCTGTGCAATGTGGTTCATTATATACACGTATCACAGGAGTGATCTGTGACCTCCTGTGGGCACATCTTGATTTTAATAGGATCTGAGGCAGGAGGGGGGTTGGGGCTTGTGGCAGGTGCACTTACACTTCTTTCTTCTCTATGTTTTCTGAACACTTTGGAGTCACTTCTAGATAGTGGTTGTTTCCTGCAACTCAATTAAAGTTTATTTTTATGTTTTCCTCCTCTTTACATACAGTCAGGTTCATTCTGAGGGGATTGCTACTTGCAATTGCTTAGGCTAGCACAAGGGACATGCAATAGTGGTAAGCAGAAAAAGAGAAGAGAAAACTTAATTTACAAGGCAAATGAAGTCTTCTGTTAATTGAAACCAAGAGCCACATGTCCTTAGCCAGTGTAGAATCTTGTCTGTCTTTTCAGTCTTTCCCTTTGGAAGCATCAAAATTTGTACTTAATATTTTTCTAGTGAGAATGACAACTAGAACTGTTACTCATGTCTACACATTGTTAATTCTCCTGCCCCAAATGACCTCCCAAAGGGACCTAGAAGGTGCAGGTACACATCCATGATTGGAGGAGAATCACTTCTACAAATGTTACTTTAAAAAATGTAAGACATGATAAATATGAAAGATGTGGCATTTAAACGTGAGGCAACTGTGTTTTCCAAAGTCTCCACAAAAACTAATGACATTATTTAGTATGTCTGCTAGCACAGACAGGCCTGCAAAATTAAGTTCTTGAAAGTTAAAAAGTGACCAGCTGACCTTAAAATGTAATCAGTGTTTGTGTTCTTTTCACAAATTTTGATAAATTGTACTTTTGAACTTTGCCTACAGCTATTGTACACTTCAGGAACACAATAGACAAATGCTTCCTCCTTGTCAAATGTGGTAGAGTGGCTTTAATTCCTACTCTAATTTGAAGATAAACTTTCTCAAAAATACACATAAATACATCTAAGGAAAACCCACCAAGAGTAGGCTGCTTCTGCAGCATGATTGTACCTGTAATGAAGTTGTAAATCACAGGAAAATGTTTTTAGGTGTTTGATAAAATTTGGCAGACTCAATATTGTAGTGTATTACTGTTTGCTAATACTATGTTCAATTTTTAGTTCAACAATGCTGGATAAGAAACTCTGTGATGCTAATTTGAGGTGAGTATTACTTGAATCGTCAAAGCTGTTCTAAAACCAAACCAAGCTCAACAAATGGCTTATTTTTGCTCATATATAAGGGGGGGCAAGGTGAGAAAAAACCCTATTCACCTAATTAGGAATTCATTGTTGGTCTCTTGCAGAACTGCACATTGGAATCGAAAGCTTTAATTCATTTGCTAAACTATACTCTCTTATGGGGGGAAATGGGATGCAATGCAATCCCCCAAAGCAGTATGTAGTATGAATTATTTACCCAAAGAATAACTCTGGTTCTGCACTCTACACACTGACAAAATTCCCGGTGCTGGGTAAGGCATACTGAATCACTCTGTCTTTGGGCAGCAACTTCTGGGGTGTATTTTGTCCAGCTCGATTGTTGAACTTGGTTCTCAAACAAGGCAGTAAATAATTTCTTAAGACAATTTCTCTGCTTGGCAAAACCAGAACAGTGTGGTTCCAAGCAGATACTTTGGCTATTGTATTTTTTTCTTTCCACTCTGAAAATGTTAAATTTACTTAGTTCCAGTGACTTCAGTAACAAAATAACAGACCAAGGGAAAAATGACTGTGACTACTGAATGTACTAATAAGAGTTTTGCATTCCTTTTACCACTAAGTCTGCTAGCTCAGACATCTTGCAGAAGGTAACCCGAAGGGAGATATCTGTCACCTTATGCACTCCATAATTGTTATGTTCTTAAATTACATGATAATCTTTTTTTTCCCCCATAAGCTTTAATGTGACAATACATGGATGGTTTTGAGGAATGTTTCATAAGTTTTCCATAGGAGGAATTGTTCTGTCCCAGTTGTCTTGCAGATGTGATGAATGCTGCCTATGTCTTCAAAGCACAGATAAATGCTGCAGTAGGGAAAGATGATGAGCAAAAGGAATTTAGAGTAAATCAGATGATTAGACTAGCTAATGAGGTATGTAAGTTAATGGAACTGCCTTTATGAAAACTGTGAAAGCAGGTCTCAATCAAGTCACTGCACCCGCAGCAGAACAAATAAATCCTGATTTCTTACAGATTTGCCTGTGTAGCTAGAGATTTTGGTGTCTAGGAAGATGTGAGATCCAGCTCAAGCTTTCTTGCAGATAGGATTAGTTCAGCACCTCTGTTATGCATGCATTTTATGGTGTGTAGTAAGGCTGGAACACAAGCTACAACCTTTCTCTGTGCTGATATTTTCCCTCCTCAGCTTAACTACCTAATGCCATAATGTTTGAAAAAAATCACTATATTTGATTAAATTAGCGTATTGATTCTGAAAATGCTGGCATGAGAGAGAGAGCAAGCATGTAACTGTTATTTCTTTAGGAGACCTTGACATAAAAAGTTATGAAGCAGTGAAGGTCAGTATCAAGATGATTATTTTTAATATGGTCTTGGATAACAATTCTTTTTTCTTCACTCCTTTGACTATGAAACCCAAAATGGCTTTTTGTGTGTATGTGAATGTGATGAAAACACATTTCTCCTTGGCTGTCACTTTGGAGAGCTTTTTCCTTAGCACTCTGAGCTTTTTTTCACTTTTAGTAAATGCTTAAAGAATTCTAATTGAAGCATGCTGCTGAATCAATCCCAAATCACAACAAAACCAAGTCTCTACCTCTAAGCCAAATCATACCTTCCCTTCAAAATGTTTCCCAAAGTATGTAGCCCTAAGTTAAAATCTGTGTAAGGAAACATACGACAAGAGGAGAAATGCATGGAAAATTCCATCTCCCTCTTTACTTATATAGGTAAATTAATTGGCATAATATGTAAGATAAGAGGGAAAGGCAAGTTCTTTCCTTTATACACTGGAAACTCAGAATAGAAACCTCCTAAGGAGGAACTTTATTTCAATTCATGCTGATAATTAACACTCACGTTTTCCTGTTTGTCAGAAACTTATCTCCTCCAGAGCTGCATTAATCTTCGACTGAAATTTTGCTTTAGTGAGGCCTTTCAGAAGAAAGAGAGAATAGAAAACATTTCTTTTTTTAGTTATAATATATCTGGAACAGCAAAAATTATGCCCCCCAAAAACCTTCCATCTCAATAATATGAATAACTGAATGAAGGCATTCTGAACATTGCTAAAGTTAATTGTCATTTAAGAGCCTAAGGTTAGCCAAGCAAAAACGAAGTATGCAGCTCTATGTGGGAAGAGTATATCAAAACAGCCTTGTGGTAGAAAATCCTGACTAGGTGTTGACTATGTCAGTCATTGCTTATATTTCTACTTCTGAAGAGTTACTATGAGCAAAAAATGGTATTGCAGAACCATATTCAAAATCCACTTTCCCTTGGTTCTCCCCTCATTTGTAGGAAGGGTTGCTGTGCTGCTGATGTATACCAAATTTACTGCAGCAGTTGGAGGCAGTGATTCATGTTAGATCAATTTGAAACATCAAAGTTTGTACTAATTAAGTGACTTTTTGGGTTAAAATCTCAGCTTCTTTTCTCTTGCAGTACTACAATTAAGAATTAGAACTCAGAATTTTCTTAGTTTGGAGGTTTTTGTTGAGAACAATCTCTAGCTTCTAAAATTTTGTTTAGGGAAGAGAGACTGGTGAAGTTACTTTTGTATTTTATTTCTATTAAGGTAACCAATATATATGATTTGTCAGATAGAAAAGTGTTTCTGGATCAATAGTCCAAGAAAAGTCTGCTTATTTAAATACCAACAGAACAGCTCTCTTCTTGGTGTCCTGGCTGATTAGTACTAGAAAGGTTTGTAAGCTTTGAGCAGTCAGCATAACTTGTAGTAGACGGAGACTCCCTTGGTCTGACTTGGAGAAGAATCAGCTCTGATCCCATGGAATTCTGAAGCTGCTTAACGCTTTCAGTAGCTCATTTTCAAGCCTTCTTATTCCCGTACCTATGTTTTTCCACATCAGAGGCAGGGTAAACAGGGAAGTCTAATCAAGACTCTGGGTAAGTAGGATGACTCCAGATGCAGAGATTCTTTCTGTGCTTAAAATAGCCTCATATACTGGAGAGTATCCTGAGCTTCTTTTCCCAGCCAGTCCCATTTCTTGGCTGTCAGCTCTTCATTCCCTTCATCTCCTAAGCCAAATGTTTCCAGGTTCTCCTAGGAGGCCTTCATGAGACAGTTTCTTTAGGGGAGGATTCTAGTGATTAATTGTAGTAACTTGTTCTGATTGGAAGGAGTTGAGACAAATAACATTCTTACTGTTTTCTTTACTATTCCAAATCTCAGCAAGAGAATTTTAAAGCTGATGTGCACTGATCGGTATTTTAAGTAGACCTAAGCCACCTGCTGTTTGCTGCACATTAATATAATTATGTAAGATATAACATCTTTCCATACCATAGAAATAGACAAGAGGGCAGTCTTGCTTATTTTCCTGACAGGAGATAAAAATCACTAAAGGTAGATAAGAACCTAAACTATAATTATATTTTACATATCTAAATATATGCTTTCTTCAGGCCCTAGTGAAGCATGTGAGAGCCTCTACTAATGTTGTTTCTGCTGTGTGTCTATTCTGTGTCTATGTGCTCTCTATACCTTGTCTTCCACATTTAGCCATTTGTTTCTTTTTATAAAATTGACTCTGAATTCCTTGATAGGTGTCTGTGGAATTGCACATTACAGAGGAGGGCAGAGAGTTTTTTAGATTTCTTTTTATTTAAGAATTACAGTTTGAAACAAAGTTCATTTCTCTCATTGCATGGAGCTGGGGTTGTTCAGCCTGGAGAAGACTCTGGGGAGACCTAATAACAACTGTCCAGTACCTGAAGCGGCCCCACAGGAAGGACGGACAGTGTTTACAAAGGCTTGTAGTGATAGGATGAGGGTAACGGCTTCAAAATAGAGAATAGATTTAGATTGGATGTTAGGAACTAGTTCTTTACCATGATGGTAGTGGAACACTGGAACAGGTTGCCCAGGGAGGTAGTTGAGGCCCCACTCCTTGAGATGCTCAAGGTGACGTTTGACAGGGCTCTGCGCAACCTGATCTGGTTGAGGGTACCCCTGCTTACTACAGAGGAGGTTGGACTAGATGACCTTTGGATTTCCCTTCCAACCCAAACCATTCTATGATTCCGTGATTGTAGTGATCAGTCCATGAATGATAGTATGAAATATTTTTGCATCACAAAGCTGAATGTGTAAATTTTATTTTATTTTTTTTTTAAACTTGGTATCAGGAAGTATTTTTTAGGGTGCCAGGTTTTCTACATATTTGCCGTGTTGGCATAATCCTATTAATATCATGTTACAGATGTGAGCATCTTGGATCAATATAAACTAATTTTTTTTTTTTGTTCAATTCAAATTACCCTTATGAAATGAAAATCAGGATACTGAAAATAAAAGCAGGGGGGAGCTGCTGACAGACAAATAAAATGAAGCATTTATAGCTGATACAGTTTGTACTGTAAGAGGCCAAAACTTGGCATGCACAGAGATAGAAGCTATCATCTGGATGTCTTTCCCACAGAAAAAATTACCTTCCCTGAAAGATTAGACTTGTGCTGTGCAATTAAAAGGAAATCATCTACTTTCATCCTCAGATAATTTTGTCTTGGATGCTAGTCACTTTGGTAGAATCCTCAGTTTAGTCAGCTTTTAAAACCTCTTAATATAATGTGAAAGCAGCTGACTGTTTCTGGCAGTAGGTATCCAAGTATTTGACCTATTGTATCCTTACTGTACTCTGCATTTAAAATGCTGACTTTCATTTTGTTGTTGAGAAGCTTGAGATGCAGAGCTTTGATATGCTGAATGCCGTTAAAGAAAGAGTTTCTCTAAGTCCAGGATTTGTTTCTTTCTCCCATCTAACAAAGCACGTGAGACTTTATTGCAGATGCTCATATAACTGTTTTCCGGGTGTGCATCAACTGCTTTCTACAACTGAATAGAGCTGAGTGAGTTCTTTGTTGGAATGCCCTATTTGTGGCCAACAGAACAATTTCACAAATCTGTGTCTGACATGTTGAGATATATCAGTGTGCAGAGAAACTTGAAAAAATTCTGAAGAAGTCAGTTTCATCTAGAAGATGCTCTTTTAAGATTTTGCTTTCTCTTAAAGGAAGAGGGAGGAGAAAAAAAGTCAGTTTTCTGGGTGGACTTGGATGGTCCTGTAGAGGTGCCTGTTTCTGTCTAATGATGCAGCCTGCTAGGACAGCTTAGTGGATCTTCTGCCCTGACCTGCTGCAACAAGGAGTGGCCCTACTTCCACTCCTTATTAATTTCTGCGTTCTTTTGCATCTGATTATTCCTGCAGTAATCATATCATGCATATTTCTTCACAGGAGCATCTTGGAAGTTTTACTTGAGGGAGGAAAAGTGAAGAATTTTGCCATAAAGAACTTAAGGTAGGGATTAATTTAAGCAAAGCTCACTGTCTTAAGTGCAATCATGGGAGGAAGCAAGAAAACATGGCAACTTCATTTACCTGAAGTTGCCTGTTGTGATAGCTGTTTCTTCTCAGTCTTGTACATGTACAGCAAGGAAGTAACATGGTATATATTGCTGAGCTTGTGTAGTTGGAGGCTGTTACAGATGTGTGCTTGGGTGAGACCTTAAGAGTACAAAGGACCACAGGGGATCTTCTCCTATACTTCTTATTTTCTCCTGTAACACCTGCTGCTAGCACCATGGAGTTCATTCATGAGTAGAACATTGTATTTTGTTGAAGAGGCAATCTTTAGCAAGCATGTGTTTAGCAGAATTGTGGATGCTCAGGCTGTCTTGGCAAATAAATAATGCAGTTGTAGGTGACATGGCTCAGAAATCAGGTGGTTAGATGCAATGTGTTTGGAAAACAAAACAGGAAGTAAATGAGAGTTGAAATCCTTGTTTAAAAATTATGCCTGATTTGAAACGTTCTTTCAAAGGCATTTTAGCTGAAACTCATACTTGAGGACAGATATGGGAACCTTATGCACTATTTATATAGAGACTTGGAGTTCTGGTTTTGTGTTATCACCAGAGAGAAAGTAGCAACAGGGGTATAAAGGGAGAAGGTTCTTTTTCAGCCACTTAACCAAAATGAAGTCAAGCTGAGCAAATCTAACTAAGAAAACTTCTCAGAAAACTTGTTGACTTTTTGGTAGTATTTCTCAGAATGATGTTAGTGGGAAAGTGATTTTGTGTTCTTCTTTCTGTGGTTTTCTGTTTTCTGTCTTCTGTGCATCTCATCACTACTAAAGCTTTCCTAAAGAAATTATTTAAAACGTAATTCTAATTTAAGGAATGTACAAAGCTCAGAGCCTTTTAAAAACACTTAATGTTTGAAAAACCACGTTGAGTATATATTTTCTTTGTGGACTACAATTTGTATTTTATTTTTGCATGTAGTGTACAGATTTGTTACACTAATGCAGGTGATCATCACACACACAGAACCAGTGATCCAGTGTGTGGCTGATACAACTGCTTTGTTGTAAAGGTTGTGATGCTTACTTCATGGCAAAATTCTGCTTTGTCAGCACTGGATAAGTTTGGGGTTTTTGTTTTGTTGGGTTTTTCTTGACAGTAAAGATTCACTTTTTATATAGCTTACTCTGAATTGCATCTTCTTCAACTTTGTATCCTGTTATTTCTCTTACAAGGCCCTGAACGATTCTGTCCATTTTAGGTTTACTGCTGGTCTCTTCTACCAAGTAAACTTCTTGTGTGGAGAGATGTAAAAGAAATCAGCCATCTGCTGTGACTGGCTTGACAAAGCCTTTTTAAAGTGAATCTACTCACTTCAGGGTCTGCATTAATCATCTGAATATCTTAATATAGTGTATTAATTTACAGTTATCATCTTTCATCCTCTTTCCCACAGGCAGGAGTGGAGTGCCTCACTTGGCATATACTTGCATTTAGGTTGTTGCCACTAGATCTAGACTTTGGTACCCATGAGAAGCTATTTCCACAGACTTGACTAGCTCTTGTGTCTGTCTCCTGCACAGATGAGTTGCTCTGGGGACAAAAGTTCTTGTGCTTCACAATCTCCAGTGAATCACTCTATGTACTGGGCTTAGAACATTGATTGCTCTTGAGGGCTGAGGCTTTGAATGTGGTTTGATGTGCTGTGAAAAATCAGCATGCATAGTGGGAGGGACACACACATAAGCATGCCTCTGCTGTTTGGGTGGTCAACAATAGCATTTGTTTGTATCTGTTGTTTCTTAATGGCTTTACAGTCAGGTACACAGCCCTAGTGTAGTCTCAGGTCACACCTTGGTTCCTCTTGGGTTTGCTATGTAAATAATTGTAAGAATGGGACTTAGAGTTGATGAGAAGTCAACTCTTCCAAGTAGTTAATCTGCAAAATTAATTCAAGACGAACAACATTAAATCCATCATAATTTTGAATGAGAGTACCTGCAAAAGGATTTAATGGTTTAAGTATTTCATTAGATTAATTTGGATTTCTGAGTGTGCTTAGATAAAGAAGCCTTCCAACATAATGCTCTGAAATAACTTCCTACAGACTTCAGTACTGTGGAGGATTGTAACTTTTTGTTTCTTCTGCTTCTTAACCTCACTATCATGTATATTCTGATGCTGTTGTTACTCCTCTTAGCAGCTGTATTTTAAGAGGCTGGAGATAAGAAAGAGTTCTAGCAATTCTGATGACCTCAAACCTCTTAATGTCTTAGTGCTCCATATTTCTCTGAAGCTTATATTACTTCATTGGAACATCATTAGTTTGTCACTGCAACAACTTGGCTGTAGGAGAAATGCTTTGGCTGTACCAAAAAGTTACTTTAACAAAATGACTCTCTCTTCAGAAGCTATTATCTAACGGATAGCATCTTGGATTGTTGAAGAGATATGCTCCTTTATTTGTGGTAGTTGCTTTCAGTTGATGTTGACAGGGGCACAAAAGGGAGAGAGGCATCAAGAAAGAGATTTTTAGGTTTTTTTGTGCTTCTAGATGCCAGTGCCCAAGGTAATGATCAGTAGGTTTCCAGGGTTTTAGCCAACTGTTTGGCTGTGATTCAAGGATTTCAGCTATGTGTTTTGGCAATACATTTCTGTAGCCAGAATGTGGTAAAAACAATCTGTATTCCAGTTCTGGTGCAGAGGAAAGAAATGAGTGACAGTGGCTTATTCTACATGACATATTTACATGTAAGTTCTACTGTGGTAATTCATATATAAGACTATTCACAAAGGTATCTTTTGGCTTCTTTTTAAAAACAAACATGATTTCCCAAAGAATAGGACTGTTTTGTTTATTTGTGCCCTGGAGTGCTTGAATATGCTCATGAAGGACCAACATACATGATCTATTTCCTGACAGCCACAGAATGCTCTCCCCAAAGAGGCAAACAGCTCAGCTGAAGATTGTAGCTGACATAGGAGAGTCACTGATGTGACAGCACTGTGGCTTTTAATGACAGGTTTACTGCTGTTCTTGCTGCCCAGAAGAATTTTTTGCTGAAGGTAGGAATATAGTGCAAGCAGTGAGGGCTGCTGGTTCAGGTTGCTGGCTTTGCTTGTAATGCTGCTTGATGTAGCTTGTAAGGGGATCTTTTGTATAACCTGAAGTTTGTCACTGTCAGCTCAGCTGCAGGCAACTCCCTTGTCTATGATTGCAGCTCTTTATTTGGTATATGAAGAGCATAGATTTGCATTATAGGGTGTGGAGAGGCAATGTGGGGCTTGGTGTGGGTGGAGAGAATTTTGCTCTGCTGGCAGCAAGGAATTATTACCCAGGCTTAATCTGAAATATCAGATTAATGTTGACTGCATCATGTTGTTTTCTAGAAAGAAAAAAAAAAAAGATCTGACTGAGACATTTTTGAGCCACCTGAGGAATCTTCAAAGTGCCTTTACAATGCTGGCTCCAATGCTCATCTTCTGCACGATCTGAAATGTGGTGATGTGTGTGGAGGGGGGTGTGGGTGGGTGTGGGTGCTGGTTTGACTCACAGAACTAAATGTTTATCTATAAGCAGCTTTTATGGGAGCTATATTTTTTGAAAATTACTCCTTGAGGGACTGCCAATTGGCCTGTTTGTTCAAAAACCTTGAGCAAGAGTTTTAAATTATTTGCAAAAAGAAGGAAGTCTTTTGATGCTGAAAGAAGTTTGTCAATATACTGTGAGTGTGTCAAGATGTGCCTCTTCCTCTCACTATGCCATTTGTTTAATGTTCTGTTGCTTGATCTCAGGAAACAAAACTGGGCTGTGCCTAGGACTGGGAATAAGCTTGGTCTTTCCTCAATCCTCTCCTTTTACATCTTGAGGAAAAAAATACATTTATATTTGTAAAAGGTTATGTTCATAGGAAAACAAAGAAGAAAACCTAAAAAGTTCCTTGAAGCCTTTAAGAGCTGATGCTCTCTGTAACAGTTCTTGTGAAGAAAAGAGGTTAAAGGAATGACCAAGAGCAAACAAACCCTTTTTGTTGAGCACGCTGAGCGGTGTCAAGTGGAAGCTGGAACTGAGAGATGCTTGATGTTGAGCAAGAGGAATGTGTATAAAACTTCTCTTATACTTCTGTCCAGTTAAAACGCCTTTAACACTTGAGTGCAACTTGTCAATTAATGTAACAGACCACACAGTAAAGCTATGCTTGGGAAGATCAGTGCACAAAATGACCTTTGCAAGCACAGTCACTTGAGCTCACAAAGTTTTATACTCATATAAACAGTGATCCCAGTTCATAAGCAAGCATTAAGTCCCTTTTCATGCTCTTTCCCCATCCTGAGGTTCTGCTGCCAGTGTCAGCTGATAAAACCTCTAGTCTGCAGTGATCTTTTCTTCTGACAGGATCTGCCCATAGCACCCTACCAATGCTTCTGTCAAAACAGGCCAGAACCTTTGATCTCACAGACTGGAACCAGGTCCTGCTGCTTTTGGTGGAGTCAGTCCCTGCTCACATTAGCCCTTGGGCTTCTCTGAACTGTGGCATCCAGGTTCGTTACACGTGGGTGTTTATTCCATAGCTCCTCTTTTTCCCTGTAGAACTGTAGGTTAATTTTGTGTTGAAGGAGACTGAGTAGACACACACACATACATTTTCTGCTTTGTACATAAGCACTATTTGGGTGGTGTAAATCACTCCCTTAAACCTATTTCTCATTCTCTGCTGCTTCTCAAAATGGCTACCAGCCACATATTCAGAGGTGTGACAGACTGAAAGACTATTGTTACCAGAATATGAAAATCTATTTGTAAAAGAATTAAAGGGAGTTGGATGCCCAAAACATTTGAATTTCAATAGGAAATATTCAGCCTTGTTAACTGAATGTATTATTTAGCCAGCTTTCTTTTAAATGACATCACGATAAAAGAATTCAACCTGGTTTCAAATGGCTGCATGCTAATAGCTTCTAGCAGGTGCTCCCAAAATCAACAGAGTCAATGAAATTTCGAAATGCTCCCCTCCCCATAAAAAAACCCTCGTTTCTAGAAAGTGTATGTGTTTTTAGTCTGGTTTATCAAACATGTGAGACTATGATCTGTTTGTACTTCTGCTGTTTTGAGACTGGTATTTTTGTAAGGATTCGGATTGCATCTGTCTTAAGAGGAAATTCCATGCAGGCTTAGCTGTGCTGATGTCAAAGCACCTCTAAAATGTATAATTTTTGGGTTCCAAAAGTGCAAAATACAGTTGGCATAAAGCTTCTAGGAAAAAAAAAAAAAAACAACAAAAAACAAACAAGCCACAACCAAACAACAAACAAAAGCTCTAAACTCTCTGAAATGTCTTTTGTTACCTGACCTGCAATTGCTCCAAGATGCCAGCACAGAAAACTACAAAAGTGCATTTCATCTGCAGTTACAGACTGATAGATATTCTTTGCAGCTGACAGTAGGCAGTGAGGCGTAATTCCTTTTGTTCCTTTGGTTGTTTAGCACAGTAAGTAAATTTAGGTCAAACTCTCCATCATTTGATCACATGCCTGGAGATGTAATACATTTTGTCTAATAGCCAGGGGAAACAGTCATTTAACCAAGTAACTGTTTCATTTCTTTAAGTGCCTAATTTGATAGACAAGGCACAGTTCGTAGGAAAACAATGGATCCTGCTATGGGATGTTCTCAGCTTGACCTTTGTGCTCAGTTGGATACTGGTGGGGCCTGTTAACATGAAGATGTTTGCCAAATTGGGATGAGTGTAGCAACATCATGCATATAATACAGTCTAAGTTACATCATTGAGCACGTTGAATCATGTGTCCACTAGAAATTATTTGCCTCTCTCTTTTCCTGCCATAAGGTTTCTGAAATAGGATATAAAGTAAGTGAAAGCAAAGCAAACAGCTTGCTTTTCCTTTTAATTTCAGAATAGCAGGGGCTTTTGTGTATTTTTCACCCTTCTTCATCCTGAAGACCCAGTTCAGCACTTCATTGCATGTTGGCTATCACACTAGAAGCAGCTAAAACAGCAGGTGGATTTAAAATGAAGGGACAGCTGTATGGATGAGCTGCTGTATAAGCAGATTATAAAATATGCAGTTTGGAGAGGTGGAACTTATCTACCCTCAGTAAGGAACTTTGCTGGGCATTACTTGATAAGTTTAGCCATCATCTCTTAAAGATAATTTTGGTATTGCCATTGGAGCTCTGATTAATTCCACACTGACCTCTGTGGTGGGTTGAAATTACCCCCCCAACTAATTTGGAGAATTGCCCCCCAAAAGGAAAACTGCCAGACTAGCTCAGAAGGTTTTGGAAGGAAATGAAGCTGTATTTACAAGCAAACTACAATCTAGACATATGAAATGCAATGAATGTGTACAAAATACACAATATATGTACTATATATATGTTTACAATTTATAAGCAACACAGAAACTCTTCAGACTCCCCTGGACAGATTCAGGGGACCTGTTCACCTCCTCCCCTCACTCCCACCCACCTTCTTGTTACCTCATGCAGTAGTCAACACAGAGATACCTTTGGCAAGGCCATGGAAGAGAGAGAGGGAGAAGGAAAGTTGCAAGCAAAGGTGACAGAGGAAGAAAAGAGAGAAAACTGTTTGTGGCTCATCTCTATTCAATTAGCAATCCAATGAATTATATAGACCTTATCATGCAGTTGTGGTTTCAAGTCTTTGGAAATGTATTTTTCTGGTCTACTTTAATAATTAACTCCCCCTATAGTTGTAGTTAAGCACTGTCAAGTGAGCATCAGTAATTCAGTATATCAGGTTCCTTTCCAATGACACAGTTGCTTTCTCTTTGGTAATGACCCAGGAGAGAGAATCTGCTTTCGTATCTAACCAGAAAACCACTAGAGGAACTGTACTGTTAAATTTGATTTTTTTAAATTCCTATTTAACTGAAAAAAGGACTTTGTACTGTAATTTTTAATTTAAATGTGGAAAATAAGGCTGTACAACTAGCTTTGCAAACTGTTCTAGCAGTTTTTCCAGGCAGAACAAGTGTCCGTCTTACTACTACACCTTTTATCTTAGGCTCTCATTGATGTGCCTCCTTGAGGGAAGGTCTTTATTGTACCTTCATCCATGATGAAAGTTTGTAGCAATTACCTCTCATTCTTTCCTTTCTCTACAGCATAATATGTGCATGATTTTTTTTTCAAGTACATACCAGCTAATAAGCATATTTAAAATAATGAGTCCCAAGGACTATGGAAGAAAAAAATTAATGTATACAATTTAGCTTCTGAAAATCTTTGTTTTTTCAACCTAAAATTTATTTCACTGTTAATCAGTGCATTTTCACTTCCCCCAGGTTCTTTCCTCAATGCTGTTACTTTTAAAAGCTGCCTTTTTTTTTTTTTTTTAATTCCCAGAGGTGTAGTGATCTTGTGCAGTAATTTGCCTGTGATTCCAAGCTGTGTGGTAGATAGTTGATAGCAGTTGTCTGGTAGCTCCTTTCTTCCAGTGGTAACTGCAGAAGTCTTCTCCTCTTTTTGCCACTATCTCATTTTTATGTGGTACTTCAGTAGTGGTATGTTTATTAATTCTTTTTATTCCACTTTTTTCTCACCAAGATGACTTAGGGCTCTTCCCATTTATGACTAAAAGGTGAGCAGGAGTTTTCACTGATAGGATACATCATTCAGAATTTCAGGTCAATATACAGAGAAATGCTTTTAATTAGAATGTGTTGCTTTATCTTCCTCCCTCCCTCCCAGATAATTTCAACCGTGCTTTAGTGCATAGTGGAGAAAAGATCTCTAATTTGACTGAAATAATGAAACTAAAACGTATTGCCACATTTTAAACCTCATGTGGCTGCAGGAGGGTACCAGTTGTGAGAGAGACTGGAGAACTGGAACAATCTGTGTAGGCAAATGCAGACCTACAGTACTCTGAAATTGAGCACATGGACTAAATTAGTGTAATGGTTGGAATCATTTTATCTTCCTGCCTGCTTACATCCAGAAAGCTGAGCAGAATGTTCTGTTCTGTACCACTGACTGCTGGACTATGATTTTGTATGTGCTATGCACCTCTGAAAATAAGGGAACTTGTTTATTTAGGCACCAACATGGATTTCTTTCTTTCTAACTACATGTTTAGAAATTGTCTGCCTTTGCTTCTGACACACTTAGGGAGTAGTTTCACACCCAGGCTTCTCTGGAGACTCTTCTCCCTCAGTTTTCCTGTTATTAACATACAAATCACTACTGCTGTAAGTGAGAATGGAGCCAATTTTATGATCTCTCACCAGTGTCCTCCCAGTTCTCTTGCAGCTAGGGGAAACAAATTGGCCTTTTAGTGTGCTCTGAAAGTCAATAAACTAAAACCAGTTTGTAGGGGGTGGAGGGTGCACGTTCCCAAACTGGGGGGGACACCGGAGAGCACCCATCTGCATTCTTTTAGTGGTATTCCTGCCCTACTGCTCAGCTGCTGGCAGTCTGCTACAAAGAAGTTGTTGCTTGTTGGTTTGTTTTTTGTAGATGCACACTTTTCTCCAGATACTTTAAGGCAAATTTCCCAAACACTTCTAGTAATTTAATCAGCAAAAACAAGCTCTTTGAATGCCATGTCCAGAAGAACAAAAAAAAAATCAAAATTGTATTTGATAAGAAATGACATGTAGTAGTTCTTCTGGAAAGGGGAAGTTGCAGGTGAGAGCTGCAAGGTGTAACCTCTGGCAATCTAATGGCAGGAAAAAGAAAAGCTGACTAGGTTGTAGGTATAAATCCATTGGCCAATTCTTTCTATCCTGCAGATGCAAGTTTAAAATTCAGCAGAATGTCTGTTTTTTAGATCCAGTAATTTATTATTTTTGGTTTTGGATAAAGTTGTGATGATTAAAGAGAAAAGCAAATAAATTTGACAAGACTTACTGTATGGCTGTCAGTAGACAGGAGTGAAGGAAAAGGGACAAAGAAGCTGTTTCAGGTTTTGGCTTTGTGTATTCTTTCTTCCACCTTTCCTAGCAGAAACTTCCCCACAGTGTGAGAATCATTGAATAGAATCATAGAATACATTGGGTTGGATGGGACTCTCTAAGGTTATCTTGTTCAACCCCTGCCATGCAGTGAGCAGGGACATCTTTATCTATTTGCTCAGAGCCACATCAAGTTTGACTTTGAATGTGTCCATCAGTGGGGCCTCTGTCACCTCTCCGGGCAAAACCTGTTCCAGTATTCCACTACTTTCAATGTAAAGAACTTCCTCCTAATGTCCAAAAGAAGAAAGCAGTGTTCTTGTATCTTGAAAACCGAAGGAGGGAGGACAGAAAGAGGCACTGAAGTAGCTTAACAATAAATATCCTGTCTAAACAAATGTATTTACACCTAACAATTCAGACTGATGAGGCTTCATCGCTTTGCGAGCAAACAATGATAAGCACATAGAGCTGCTTTGAAATGGTACTGTTTCTTTTCTAGTACTGAGACTGATCTGCTCTGGGCTCTGGTAGTCACCAGATCTGGCCTTGACGATGCTGCTAGCCACAGGTTACCCTGCACACATGAGAATGACTGAGACAAGACTGTCCTGCTCTGACACAAACAGATGCTAACTGGCTTTGCAAAACAAGGCAGCCCCATTTTGTGTCTGGCTAAGGGTACCAAAAGAGATGTGATTCAGTTGTGGGTTTTTATCTCTTTGGTGAATAGTTTCGAGGTTTTGTTTTGGTTGGTTGTTTTGTTAGGTTTTTTCCCTCTTTAAAGAGAATTTTCTTGTGTGCCTGCTTTTGAATGATGAAAGAAGTGATAAGTTTATAAGCTGTGGGGGCTTGGGGGCTCCTTCATTTGCTTTAAATTGGAGTATCAAACATGTTGCACCCATACCACATAGGCAAAGATTTATATAATGGATTACATTAGTGTATGGTTTTAGATGCCTTCTTGAAAGTTAAGATAAAAGGCTTTGATTGCATCACACCTTTTTTGTGCACTGAGGTACATAGGCATTGTGATCTCCATTTCCTTCTGTACAGGGTCTAAATTTTCTCCAGAAGATTAATTAGAAATTGCAAGTTCTTAAGTACTGGTCTGTGCCTTAGCAGAAGCATAAAATAAAGGAAAACCAATTCTAACACGAGCAATAATGTGATCTCATGTTTTGCCTACCTGTGGTGGATGAAGGAACTACTGTGAAAACCCAAGGGAGGCAGGTTGTTTCTGTAGGGTGTTTAAGGACAGGGTTCACTGTACTTATTTGCTCATAGCTGCCTATCTAGTTTGTTTTGTGATAAGACTAAAGACTCTCTGTAGAATAGAAACTGTCTCTAGTGGTGAGTAAACAAAAGAAGCCATTTCTGGCAGTCAAGACAGAACCATAATGTTCCAGATGGCTGTCAGTATTTGAAGTAACTAATATTAA
Organism: Indicator indicator; assembly: GCF_027791375.1. NCBI lineage: Eukaryota > Metazoa > Chordata > Aves > Piciformes > Indicatoridae > Indicator > Indicator indicator. Next base: position 8,862,361 of record NC_072034.1, read on the forward strand.
ACAGACACAGTATTTCAAAAGGTAGAAGGACCTTGTTGGGGTTTTTCTTCTCATTTTTTTTTTTAAATTTTCAAGACTATTTGATAAAGCCTTTTGTTGAAGAAAAAGGAAGAACTGGGGGGGGAAAATGTGGCACTTCACTTCAAAAGTTTGTGAGGTTCCAAAATAAGTCAGACTTTATCATTATGTAGTGTTCTTGTGCGAAACTCACCACAGGAAGAAACCCCACAGTTCTAATGTTTGTAACTGCACAGGCTTGTCTTTTTGTATATGTATGTAGTATCTCTTACCTTTCCTCTGTGGTGACCCAGAGATTTTTACAGAGGGAGCATTCTGCTGGAGAGAGTCTTCATAAGTATCAATCACAAATCTAAACTTTCCCTTTAAAGGAATTATTCAAGAAGAAAGACAAACAGATTAGGAACATGATGCAGATGAATGGGCAAGTACAATAGTAATAGTAATGTCCCTGGCAGTGCTGAAAGCAATGTGTTTGTAAAGACAGGTATAGATCTCAAGTTAGAAGTAGGAGTGGATAAGCAGATGGAGATAACCAAGAGGTTAATTTCATGGATTTTTTTTTTAAACCTTTCAATATTCCTGGGACTTGCTTAGATCAATGGAGAAGATGTATTACTTCAAGTGAGCTACTGGAACAAGATGTTAGAACTAAGGTCAATGTCTCCTTGGCTTTCAGTAAACCTTTGAAAATACTGTTTTGAATGTAATTGTGGCTAGAATAGATTCTGTCAAAAAAGAAGATACTGGATATGACTGATCAGGAGCCTAAATCCAGGACAAAATCATAGAATCATAGAAAGGTCCAGGCCAGAAGGGACCTCCAAAGGTCATCTAGTCTGACCTCCCCACAGTGAGCAGGGACATCCTCAACTAGAACAGGTTGCCCAGGGCCTCATTGAGCCTTACCTTGAATATCTCCAGGGAAGGGGTCTCAACCACCTCCCTGGGCAACCAGTTCCAGTGCTCCACCACCCTCATAGCAAAGAACTTCTTCCTGATATCCAATCTAAATCTGCCCTTCTCTAGTTTGAAGCCATTGCCTTTTGTCCTGTCACTGCAGGCCTTTGTAAACAGTCTCTCTCCATCCTTTCTGTAAGCCCCCTTCAGATACTGGCAGACTGCTACTAGGTCTCCCTGGAGCCTCCTCCTCTCCAGGCTGAGCAACCCCAGCTCCCTCAGCCTGTCCTCATAGCAGAGGAGCTCCAACCCCCTGATCATCTTCATGGCCCTCCTCTGGACCCTCCCCATCAGGTCCATGTCCTTCCCATATTGAGGGCTCCAGACCTGTGCTCCAGGTGAGGTCTCACCAGAGCAAAGTGGCAGAATCACCTGCAAGACTCACTTAGTATGTTTTGGCCTGTTCTGTGCTGGTTGTCTGAATTAGATTCCAATATGATGGTGAGACTGGGCTACCAAGCTACAGTTACTTCTGGTTGACCACATGAATACCATGATTTATTGACATAAAATGTAGGAATGACTACAGCCTGGTAAATAGTAGTTAGAGAAATTCCCTGCGGGACCAGTATCAGTTGGAAATGACCTTGATTGCAGTTACAGCATCTCAAGGACACTGAAATTTATGTGAGCTTTTCAGCTCTATTCAGAGAAATATTTTTTCTTTGTGTTTTTATTAGGTGCTGAATTGCAACTTGCTGTTTTCATTTTCCAGAGGCTCTTAAACCTAAGAAGAGATCAGTGGTGATTTGCAATTAAAGGCTTTGTCAGCTGGACCATGCACTGAGCTGTGGCAAACAATGTGGTTTTGGGAAGATTTGTACTTGGCAGGGAAATTCTATGGGGTTGCCCACTCTTTGCTCTTTTTCTGTGCCCTTGGAAAGCTTTGGAGCACTTATGTAAATCCATATGTAGTGTGACTATGTAGGTCAGACATTCCATGTGACCCTTCCTAGTTTAACACCACAAAACTGAGGATGTAGGTTAGACCTTCACCATCTTCAGGATTTACAGTGACTGATTTTTATTTTTTGTAATGAAAAAGGTGGAGTAGTCTCAATTTGTATCTAAAATAAGTACAGCACAGGCCATGATTTTACAAGTTTACTTACACTCCCTAACATGTATCCTTCAACCCTGACTCGAAGAACAAGGTGAAAAATTAACATGCTCCACCCAACTCCTCCAAACAGTGCAAGTGCTGTGGTCCAAAAACTCTGTAATTTTGCTTTTATTCTGAAAGCATGGAAACTGAGTGGAGTGGAAACCATATTTATCCACTGACCAGCACAAAGGGTGTCTATTCCCTAGTTTTAGTCTTTAGATTATTTTCAACAGAAATCATAATTCTTACATCGGATCCTGTATCTATTTAATCCTTATACTGCCAGCTTGAATAGGATTTGGAGACCTGTGATAATAGGAATGAAGGATGTTTATTAGCTAGGTAATGGGTGTTGTTCATTTAGTGGTGGACAAGAATGTTTGTAAACATCAAATACTGGGTTCTTAAGATAAAAATACAACAAAATAATTACCAGTTTGTAAATTAAAAGAGAACAGAAAAAAATACTTGCCCAAAGCGTAGAGCAATAATGAGAAGATTAAAGCTGTGTCCATATTAGCAGCTACATTTTAAATAAAAGTATGGTTTTGAAGCTAATCCCTTGACTGACCCAATTTACTGTATATTGATTTGGTTCTAAGTGGTCTAGGATCAGCTAGATCTCTCCAGGAGAAAACAAACCTGGAAGTTTAGGTCCAAATATGCTTCTGTGTTTGCAAGAGTTCATTAGGCTCTATCCTCCACTTTGGATTTTGCCCTGGCATGGGGGGAATTTGTGCCTGACCTTTCTGGCAGGCTTACAGCATCAGGCTCAGAGACATGATGAAACCATGCACAGGGCTGGTCTGTCTGAGGCTACCATACCCTTGAAACACTCCTTCCAGAGCCACCTTACCTCTCCAGTCTCAACTGTGCAAGTGCTGAAATCAGCCCCAGTATATCTGATGATCTTAAAGGTCTTTTCCAGCCTAAACAATTCTATGATTCCATGAACAGGGAGCTGTATTTAATGCATGCCATGAAAGCACAGCTCTTCCGGACTTTTGTGCTGAGAGGCTACAGTGCAGCCCCTTTCTTACACTAACTGCCATGGGTCAGCTTGCTTACAAGGCAGTAACAGCTTTTCCTTGATCCCCAGCTACAAGAGTAAATACCTTCTGGAGGTCTCTGTTTATCTGAAACACAAATCAGTTAGAGGCTGAGGTGTGCATTGCTTGCAGTAACCCCTCTTTTCCCTGCATGTCTCAACAAGCAGAAGTTGCTGTGTCACCCTCAGCCAGCCCCTGCAGGGGAACTGCAGGGATACAGTCCTGCTGCTGCAGCTCTCTGTAGTCGTGCAAGTCCTTCTGCAGAGATGCTGTGCAGCACAGACTCGTCTCTCTCACTTTAGCAGGCTAAGAGCTGTGTTGGTTCCTAGCTGCAGCAAACAGCCTATAGACAGGGTCAGTTATAAGTCTCCTGAGGAAGGACAGAGACAAAGGGCTATTGTGGGCTACCATGTGCTGTCCTGACATTGTGCCAGAAGTATGGTGAGTTCATGTAGAACTGTTACCAGGATGGGATGGAGATGTAGACAGGCTTGTGCATCAGCAGGAATGCCAGAGAGAGCAGCCCACAGCATTGTTCACAGCCCCCAGAACATGAGTCTGCAGGGAATTGAGTAGATTGCCACAAAATGCTGGGAAGAGGCCCGTGCTGTCCTGAGATCATGTATCTATTGCTCTTGGGCAACGGGAGATTTTCCACCTCCTTTCTCTATCGCACAGGCTGCAGAAAGGGGGATGCAGGATGGGAGAGAAGTTCATGTCTCGAGAAAAGGAAGAAAGAGAAGGTGTTCTTGCTGAGAGAGTGTCATCCTTCCCATCCAAGCTTGAGCTGCCATCTGATTCCCTAACTGTTAATAATTTTCCCTCTCCTGTTCTAAGGCTGTTGCTTTAACAACTCTTAGCAAGCTTTCCTTCACCTGCCCTTCCTCTTAGCAGCTTGATAGTAGACAGGTATGGCTTTGTGACTGTTGACTCCAGTCAGCAGCTATGCACTTGCATTGTAGCTCACTTGGTCCCCTGCGTCAGCGGGAAGACCAAAAGCAAGTAAAAAATTGTGGAGCAAGATAAAGATAGTCTTTTAAGTGATGGAAAGGGGAGGTGGTGGTGGAAACTCAAGTGATGCAAGGGCAATCACTCACTTCTTCCCATCATCACACTGATGCCTGGCTAGCTCTTGAGCAATTGCTAACTTGGAAGACAAAAGTTCCCAGTTTTTATTGCTGTGCAATGTATTAAACTACATGGGAATATCCCCTTGGACTATTTGGGACACCTGTCCTGGCCATGCTCCCTCCTTGTTTCTTGCCCACCCTTAGCCTGCTTTCCATTGCAGAGTGAGGAAAAGAAGGTGACCTTGATGCTGTGCAAGCACTGTTCAGCTATAGCCAAATCATTGCTGCTATCAACACTGTTTCAGTTGCAAATCTGAAACACAGCACCATATGTGCTGCTATGAAGAAAGTTAACTCCGTCCCAGACAGATCCACTACAAGAGTCCAGTGTCACAGTGGGTCTGCAGCATGTCCCATAGTGTAAGTGGGCACCCAAATGGTGCAAATGATCCTTTCCTTTGCATCTCACATTCATAAGTGGCGCTACTATGGTGCTGAAACAGTAGTAAAAAACATGAAGGCAGTGCAGTGCTTTTTGGAGAAACCTGTAGTTTAGGTCATGCAGCCCTGAAGGGGAACTTCTCTTCAGAAAGTTTTGAACAGTTTTGTAAAGATGTTTTGGCCTGAGGCCCAGCTCTGATCCCAAGTAACCCTCCTCAATGAAATGTGATGGAGATATGAGGTGTTTCAGCACCAACCTCATAGATCTGCTCAACTGCTTGCTTTGGGCTAAGTCATTTCCTGATGTGAAATAGCCTAAAAGCCAACCCTCAATGCCTTCAACCCTTGTAGCCATTTAATCTTTTGCTCTAGCTCATTGCGTTTGCATAGTGCATCCCCCGTTTCAGTAGCTATAAACTCATAAAGGGATCTGTTACAACTTGTGAAAATGATGCCAGTTTTTATTAAAAACCTCCCTGAGACTCCGTGACTGATTTCTTAATGAAGCAGCTGCACAGGTGCTGGGATACCCTTTATGTTGCTGTACACTACTGAAGGGTGAAGACCAGTCTGATTTCTCATCCTCAGGTTTGGTGTGGCAGGTGTTGGTGTAGTGTTGTATATCCATCCACCTCATTCAGGATTAGCCATCAGCTGTGCTCCTTAAGGTTAGGATTTTCTTAATGACTTTAAGGTAGGAGGATTTGGGCAGAGTCACTATTTGCATGGGAAATGTCCTTGTTAAAAACAGAAGTGCTGAAGGAAGGCTGAATTGCTAGGTAGTGGATTCTCCTTCCTACTCAGTACTTCAGTGGTGTGGTTGGAAGGCAATTGCTAAGTTGGTATCTTTTAAATGTCAGACTTTTTTAAACTAGTTGTGGTAATGCGATACCATGGTGACATTTACCACCAGCAGGAAGCATTAGTCTGGGGATCCTAGCCTTCTCCAGCAGGCAAAAGCTGAACTTTGTCTGTTCAGGAGGTGCCAGTGACACCACGCATGCTCATACTCTGGTTGCAACACTGATCCATCTTAGGATAACACGAGCAAGCAAAATCTTTTGTAGCTATCAGTTTTCCTTCAGTCACATAAGCATATTTAAACTCAAAATCCAGAGTTGACAAAATATTGAAAATGAGAAACAATGCCAGTAAATCCAACTGTCTTTCCATGTGGCACTGTAGCTTCTCAGGCAGCTTTGTGGGAGTGTGTCAGTCTCGCCTTGCTGGCTTTGGAGGTATGTGTGTGGGACTGAGAAATGATGTTTGCAGCTGAAAGTAAAAAAGCTGATATGGCTGTCTGTGTTGTCAGCCTTCAGAAATAAAACTGTAAGTGTGCCAGAGGACCCAGGACTGCAGGGAGAAACCTAAATAGAACCAATGCTGTAAAACCTGAAAGAAGGATGGAAGTCTAGAGGTTGAAACCCAGCTATCTGGAGAGATGCTGAAGGGAAACTCACCTGTTTTACAGTGAGCTGACTTCCAAGAAAACCAAGGGAGCTTGAGCAGTATGTATGCACTCAGAATTCCTGGAAGAAATTAAATAAATGTTATAGTTTTGTTCTCTGTCTAAATACCAAGGACCAGTTATTAATAAATGACTTTGTGTCTGTGATGTTGAATTCAACAGTGTAGTGGTGCCAATGGATATTAAGATCAATAAGAAGCAATGTTTGTTGGTATCAAAATAGGTATCAAAATTGATAGTATCAGTATTTTTTTACTCTGTCTAGAAACTTGCCAGTAGGAGTTTATACAACTGATGTACCCAGTAATTATTTATTGGCTAACACATCGGTAGGAACAACATTCTGTTAGGCCCACAAGAAATGTGTGCACCACCCCTAATGCAAACATCTTATGAGTCTCTGCTGGTTGGTCAGGTAGAGAAGCATTGGCCTCTGCTACTGCTTGGAATAAACTGATCCTTCATCTTGCTGACTTTTGACTATTAGCTCTTAGGGGTTTTATACCTTTTCATGGCAGTATTTGTCTCTTGAGTCTTTGAGTTACTGCTTTCAACTAAAAATTTCACTTCAGTCTTTGTTTTTACTTATTTTACTACTTCTTGCTTTTACTTATCTTGCTTTGTTTCAGCTTGCAGCTCACAGCCCAACAGTATTTTATTGTATAAAGTTGAGTACAGGTCATACTTCTGTGCTTTGCAAAAATCAGCCTGAGATCACAGAAACCTAACTCCTGAGCCATGAGTCTGGTTTCAGATCACAGAGGAGAGACCATTCAGTATGTCAGAATTCCTGTTTAATTACAGTGACTTGTTACATCTTTTGTGTACAGTAGGGATGAAAGTTGAATGGTCAGATTTACCAGGACATGTCTTACTTGTAGACATAATGATGAATGATTTTACAGCTTGGAGAACTCCTTGGTGTTTTAGTGATGATACACACATGGAACAGAGCAGAATGTGATTCTCATTCTTCTTGAGACAATTTAGACCCATAAACAGATATGAAATTTACTTGGTCTCCAGCATCTGTATTTTATTTCTGTGTCTGAAAACATCTGTGTCCATATTGCTACAGACAATTGCTTTTTTTTCGAAGAAAAAATGTCTGAGAGGTGCAACTTTTTCTTCTAATCTTACTCTTCCTACCACTGTCCCCTTAAGATATGCTAGTATTAAACATCAGGGGTAAAGAGATGCTATCAGATGGATGTAACAGAAGTCTGGTAGATCTTATTTCCATCACCAATATAAATGTAAAGGACTCTTAGCTGTATTGAGGGGAACACCTTTCTGAAGTGCAGGAGAGCTAATTCTTAATGATGGTGACTTTAATGGAACTGTACTTGAAGACCAGAATTTCATTCACTGACAGGTAAAAGCTTGGCTGTTTAAAATCTTGGGCTGTTTTCACATGGTGACTCTAAGCTGCAAGAATATGGACAGCATAACTGCTGCCACAGCTCAAACCATGGCATGGGTGCTTTAAAAAAATTGCCACTGTGATTTTTTTTTTTTTTAATTCAAGTTTTTATTGTACTAAAGCCCATCAAACTAAACAAAAATTATTCCTCTTGCCTTTTTTTTAATAATAATTCTGCAGATTGCTTTTACTATGGAGGTAGTCCTAAAGTCCTAGCCTCATTATTTACATTTAACTTGGTAAGCTCCACTTACTTTCTCAACCTCTTTAATTCTTACAAAGTGTACAATAATTAGGAAAATGCACTGACAGAAAAGTCAGCTTTACGATGCAAAGGTTAAAGGCCACTTCTATATTATTTCTACGACATGTTCCACAAGCCTTGTATAACCTCTTTTTATTTTAGCTTTTTTTTTTCCTGTGTAGCTTTGTTAGATGACATCAGTTTATGGCCTTCCCTATAGAAGTGATTCCTGGGAACAGAAGAAGAAAGACACCACTGTCTCTCCATTGATAATTACATATTAGGTGCCTGGACTGTTACAAACTAATGACATTTAAATTACAAATACAATTGAACTAAGATGCTAAAGTAGTGGTCAGATAAAAAACCCTAACCGTTCTGCCAGGTAAGCCAATAAATGGCTCACCTGACAGAAGAAGGAGCTTTAAAGCTGTTCTGTGTTATACCATAAAAAGAAATCTGGGTTTATTTGGAATGGTGAAAACAAGTACTACTAACTGAGAAGTGAGGAAAAGCAAGTGTTTGGTGTGCCTTCTGTTTCAGAGAAGCAGTTCTGTGTAGAATGGGAATAATTGTGTACTTCTTAGAGGATCTTTAGTCTTGGACATCTCTTAGACTGTTTATACAACCAGGTAGGTATGTCCATGGTTGTATTTAGTATAGAAGACATATTTTAAAGTTAAATCTCCAAAGTGCTTGTGCTTCCTAAAATGAAGATTTGCAGGTATTATGTTTCACATAACATTAAGGACCATTTTCCTTAAGTAGCCATGTGCCACCTGAAGAAATGAGCTGAACATTGAAGTGTTTTGAGGCACAGATGTAGAAAGAGGCCCTTTTTTGAGGAAGATTAGTATGGTTGATTCAGAACAGCAGTTGGACTAGGAAGCCTCATAATAGAGGGACTGATAAAGAGCTAGTGAGTGTTCTGGACATGTACCAAACATGCCAAAGAAGGAGAGAATATTTAAGCCTGTTCAATCCAAGCAAGCCTAAACACAGGAAGACTAAATATGGAGGGATGAAACACAGCAGCTTGATGAATGTCTAGACAGCAGTTTCAGACTGACGTGTTTGTAAGACAGAGCTGGCTGCAGAAGTCCCATCTCATTCAGTCACAGATGCACCCCCACTAGGAAAACCATCGAGGCTTCCTGGCACCAAAATTGTTTCAGAAAGATGGTGCTCTTGCTCACCTAACCATGCTGCATTTAGTAACCAGGGGACCACCAGAGTGATGCTGTTGTGTGGTCAACAAAGTCCCAGGATTTCTGTCTCTCACTGCTGTTGCAGCTGCTAGAAGAAACAGCTGTCTAGAATGAGAACATAAAGAATATCCATGAGGAAAAGAAGAGGAAATAAGAAATATTAAAATTAAAGGAAAGACACAAGACAGGTTCTCCTCAATCAGTGCAAGAGTTTTGATATATATGAAACTTTATATTGACTGAAGCAGAATAACTTTTGAGGGAACTTATAATTTGTGTTTTGGCAGTCAGATCCAGACCTAGCCTGTGATTTCCAGTGAGGAGATACTTTGAGAAGTGCTATTTACTTTCACCATGTAGATTATAAATGCTTTAGTATAATGCTGTTATACTTCAGTTATCTATTCATAGGAAGGGATGGTTCATCAGATTTTTGGGTTCAAGCTAGTGCATTTTCCAGGAAAATTTGTATAGCCAGCTTCTACTTTGAAGTGAGAAACCAAATGGCATTTTTTTTTTTTTTTTGAGACAGTTGAAGCTTGGTATATCTAATGAGCAATTTTCTCCTGAAAATGTTAGTACTGTGGTCTGTCAGTGAAATTCTTTAGTTCACCCACTGTTTTTGCTGTTTATCACAGGACTTTTTGTTCATTCCAGAAAGGTTTAGTGTAGTCATGGAATAGATTTGGACATTAAAGTAAAACCACTGCAAGGGTTTGGAGGACCTAGAATGAAGTGTTCAAATGTTCTGCTGTTATTACCATCAAGTTCTATTTTCTTTTCCTTGTAGTTGCGTATGATTTAAGTGGTTTGATTTATTTGACCTTTAATTCAAAATATGAAGGCTGTTATCAGTGAGTATGGAGAAGTGCTTTCACCTTGTATCATGGAGCAAATTTAACATTTCACAGAGTATTCCAAAAATCGTGTCCTATAATTGGGGTAAAAAAAATGGGGAGAGGCATTAACCCTCAACTTTTATGTCTTTTTGCTTTCAGAACTGCTAGTGTAATACTAGAACAGGAGAATTAGTCATTCCTAATTATAGCACCTAAAACACTGAAGAATAAGTTTGCCCCTCCTTATGAAATGTGGCAGTCAGCAGTTCTTGCATAGATGAGAAAAGGGAAAAGTGTCAAGAAATGAGGACACTCCAAACTCTGGAGCATACATCCTGCACATCCACTGAGGGACACTTTGTGCTTTGTCATTTACCACAGAACAGCTGCAGAAAATATCTTCTGGTTTGGGTGGGGGGTTGGTTTGTTTGTGTTTTGGAGGGGTTTTTTTGCGGGGGGAGGAGGAGTGTTTCCTTTTTTATTTTATTTTTTTCCCCCTTTATTTTCTTATTTTTGTACAAGCGAGTGGGACAGGTAGATTTAGATTGAATATTAGGAGGAATTTCTTCACAATTAAGGTAGTGAAACAATGTAATAGGTTGCCCAGGGAGGTGGTAGAGGCCCCATCCCTGGAGACATTCAAGGACAAACTTAATGGAGCCCTGAGCAACCTGATCTATTTGGAGATGTTCCTGCTCAGTGCAAGGCCAAAATGACCTTTGAGGATCCCATCCAACCTGATGCATTCTATGATTCTATGATATGTACTCTTATTAGAATTATTTTTTCTCGTATTACTTTTTTTTTTTTCAAAATCCAAATAGAGTTTGATAAATATCAGTAATTATTTTTATAAGATGATTTTGGGTTATCAGGAAAAAGTCTATATTTAAAAAAAAAAAAAAAACAAACAAAAATGAACAAAATACATTTAAAATAAACTGTGGTGATATTTCATGTATAGCTTCTGTTGTCTGTGTGACCATAAATATATATGTACACACAACAGGGGTAATATGGTACAAGGACTGAATACGTATTAGGGAATAGTAGCAAAAAAAGAACTATCTCCTAAATATTTAAACCATAATCACGAGTATATTGCTTTCTTTTTTGAAAAGGAATAATAGTTTTGGTGGGTTTTTTTTCTTTTGTATTATTTTAGACAAGACAAAAATAAATTAGCAGAACAGACTTATCCAAAATGTTATTAACTACGAGCTTACAATTGCCTCTAACAACATTTTATATAGAGACAACAAATCAGTAAATAATACAGTCAGTACCTAACCTGATACATTAAAACATTTAAACTATATAAATGTTAGTTTTTACAAATCATACTTTTACAGGAGACTCCACAGATGATGTTTAGAATGAATTTGCAAGTACCTATGAGCTTCACCACTATCTGTGGGCTGCTTCTGGTCTTATCATAATGAAAAGCTGCACTGGGATGTTCTGACTGCGATCTGAAGATTCCCCAAATTTTGGGTTGCTTGTTCACTCTGCACATTTATGAAATTCTCTTGGAGTCATCTCATCTCAATGCAATACAAGTCTCTCTTCCTATCTGCTGTGCTTGTGACTTCACAGCTTTCATCCTTTCATGATCCTCTTTGCCACTAAAAGAAACAAAGAAAACTGGGAGGACTTTTCTGAATGGAAAAGAAGCAAATTGCTGGTGACATAGCCATTCATTGCCCCGCGAGTACTTGCTGCATCCTTCAGTTCAATTTTCTTAATATATGTAATTAATGAAACAACTACAAAGTGATAGAAATGTATTTGTGGGGTCAGTCTCTGTACATTACTGATAAACAATTTGATACTGCAGGATGTTAGTGCTTCTCTGTGGGACTAACGATCTCTAATGCTTCAGCAGTCATTTGTGAAGCCTATCACGTTTATGTACATTTTACTGTAGAAATCTTAGAATGCTTTTAGTGTACTACCTGTATTTGGCTGTGAATTTCTGATCATGAACAAGAGCTGAATCCTGGTGGACAGAACCCTATGTTATGGGTAGGTACTGTTAAGATGTAGAATTATTGTGGAGCCACGGAGCTGAAGAGTCAGCAGGCGATTCAGTGGTGCAAGGCATTCTGCAACCTGACAATTTTTATTGGAGTGTGATGCACTTTATGGGAATCAGGGGGTTAAGGTGTCCTCTTCACAATGTGACTTAGAAACATTTAGGCATGCAGGCTTCTGTGTAATATCATTGGGAAAGGTAATGCTCCTTTTGAGGAGCAGTGACTTCAAGGTTAAAAAAAAGTATCTCAACAAAGGTGAAGTGATCTCCTAAAGAGTGAAGATGATTTAAAATGCTTGGGTTGAATAGTTAGAACTTGTCTAGAGACAGCTTCAAGTGCGTGTGGGTGCTGAGCCCGCACTGTGTGCAGTTTGGGTAGCTGCACAGGCAGCTACTTAATCTGCATGCACAAATGATAAATTTTTGTATATGAAAACCTGTAGAACAAAATTTGGGGACTAAAGTGAAAGAATTCTCAAAAATAGGTTCAAGACTAAGTCTTCCTCCTTTTCTATATAGCATTCTTGCTGTTTTTCTTCCCTCAAACTGTTTAAAGGAAACTGATAATTTTTCTGGAGTCTAGGCACATGGTTGGTAGTGTCATCTGTACCCTAGAGATAAGTGACGTAACCTTAGTGCAAACGGAAAAAAAAAAAGCACATTGCAATTTCGCTTGTTTCTTGCAAAAGCTGTTGGTGTTTTTGTTTTGTTTTGTGTGGGTTTTGTTTTGTTTTCTGGAGGAAATTCATGTGGCTTCTTATTGTCAAGCAGTTTAACACACTTAGGAACCTAATCTCTTAGAAAATGTATTATTTGTTTATTTTTGCAGGCTGTGGCCTACATAGACAAGGAGATATTCTTGTATGTAGAACAAAATGATTTCTCAATAGGAAAGTGTAAGCTGAACATACTGGTATCATTAATAGAGGTTAAAAATACAAAAAAGACGTTTTAGTTGGTGTAGCTTATCTACCAAGTCTTATGCCAGCTTCAGACCTAAAATATTCATGTTGTTTTAAAAAATGAGTTAAGCATTGAAATTTTTTTCCTGCAGTTTTTAAAAAGCAGTATAGTCAGGACAAAATTGCTAAGTACTAAGATAAGAGAGATAATAATTTAGCCCCAAACTTGGGCTGCAATGTGTGTCCTTCATCCCTTTCATTGAAGCTGGAGCATTGTGCAACAGAATTTATATGAGTCATGAAGCAGATGAGAACAACCAGGCCCTTTGGCTCTGCAGCACAGCATTGTGAAATTCAGCTTGGAGAAAGTGGAAGCATCTAACCAATAGGTAGCCCTAGACCGTCTCTTCTGCCTTCACTGGGCTGAGGCTGAAGCCATGACCTCATTATGCAAACTGAAGCAGTTCACATCATGCCAAAAAACAAATAGCTGCAGATCTTCAAGGAATGTTGCAATCATGCAAGGAAGTACTAAGTATGTTTAGATTATTCCAGAGCCAGGCAAATGAGCGCAAAATTGCTGAGCTATGTTTTCAGCCTTGGGCATCAAAGTCCTTTGAACCTAGACTCAGTAACCTAGCACATTTTTTGCTGTTCTTGTGCTTAATGCTCTCAAACCTGGCCTAAATTTTCAGAGGGTGAAACCTGTCTATTTTTGCACTAGGATTAACGTAGCAAACACATTGCTAAGTATGATTTCATTTGGTGCATAGGCTGGAAATGACATGCAGCTTTTAAACCTGTCAACAAATTCCTCATTTGATGTTCAGGTTGAGATGTGATCTTCAATCAGAGTAAATGTGTTGTGTTTGATACATCAGTTTATTAAGTAATATCCCACAGTGTGAATAGCAATGGCTGTATAGAATTCTCTGTAATTATAAAACGTAGCCTTGGGAAAAATCCTAGCTCCATGGAATTTAGTGGCATAAACAGTTATTCCTAGTAAAAAGAGAATTGCGCTTCCTGCTTTGGGTTTCAATAGTTGCTCACAAACTATAGGTACATAGAATTTTAAAAGACAGACAAGTTTTGGTGTCTTCTTCCTTTAGCTGGGCTTGGAGATGATCTGACTTAGACATACTTGCGAAAATAAGTGTGTGTGTGTGTATGTAGAGAAGGATTTTGTGTATGTGTTGAAGCTTGGTTTTCTGGACTGCTATTTTTAAATGGAAAATACAGCATTCGGGGTATTAGTGTATCTTTGGCAACTTCAAAAGGACTTAAAACATTTAACCAGCTGATGCTAATAATGTTCTGAAGAGTAACCAGCTGATTTGCTTAATGGGACTCCCTGTATGGGGGACAGTATGTGACATGTACACATTTTCAGTACTTATTCTGTTCCCATGAAATGACAGGGCTTATGCAAGCAGTGATCTTGGTCTCTAATTATGCTGTCTGAGATTTGGGACCTTTTTGCTGTCAACTGATTTTCTTCACTGAAATCAAACTCCTGCAGATAAGCTAACAAGGCACATGTCAGGCACTATTGACTGCACAATGCTTGCAACATTTTATTAAAGCAGCCATGAAAGATGCTTAATTTCCTTAAAAACATTGTGAAGGGGTACTCCCAAGAACCCACAGGAGCATCTCTTTGGAAAGCATGAAATAAACATGTGAAGGTAGAGCCAAATCATTGCTCTAGGCTCCAGCACCAGCGCACTGGGAGAGGACAAGTCCCTTTGCTCCTCTGCATCTGTCCAGGCTATTAGTCAATATATGCTTTATTACAAATATTACTGATCTGAAGCACTACAGCAGAGAGCTAGTACAAGTTGTACTCTGACATGGGACTGTCTGCTACAGGGCTGGAGTTCTTTCTTTCTCTAAACTCTTTTTTTTTTTTTTTTTTCCCCTGCAGTGTGTGCTGTGGCTGGAGACTCTGCCTGGCTCCCTTAAGTAGTTGGGCTTTTTTCCAGAAGAGATCTGAGACACTGTGGGCTCACCTTTAGCTTTGGCTGAGGGCAGATAGGCTGCTATGGTTGGCAGAATACTTGAGAAGCCGAGTAGGCTGGAACTGTGGTTTTGGCAGTTATGTAAGGATATGCGTGCTCGCTGCAGGATGTACCCATGCCTCCTTGAAAGATACCACATTACAGACAGTTGGCACATTTACTTTGCCACAGTACTCACACTGCCATGCGAAGAAAGTAACCTGCCTGGGATTGTCAAGGAAACATAAAAGCACAATAGTTTAAAAGCATGTCCTCCATAAAAGAGATTCTTTTCTGACTTGTGCAATCTGAGGAGCAAACAGAGATGTTTATCCTGTGCCAAAATCTGCCCACATAAACTGATCAGACCTTTTTCTCTTTCTTTCTTTTTTTTTTTTTTTTATGTTGTTCTGGAAGGTCAGAGATTATTTTGTTTGCTGCAGGTTTTTGTTTTTGTTTTTTTTTTGCTTAGTAAAGCAAAGTTCACAGGAGCCAGAGTAATGATTTCATTTCAAAGTTTTCTTCATTCTTTACTGTGTGCTTAGTTAAACAGCGGCAGTCTCTGCTTTGAGCAGTGGCAAAGAAGCTGTAACTTCTAAATCAGCAATAAACTCCTTCATCCATTAAAAACCCAAAGACCTGAACAAAACAAAAAAAAAAAACCCAAACCCTAAGAACTGAACAACAACAACAAAACCCTCACCCACCCAACCAAACAAAAATGAACCTACAAAACCCCCTTTAGAATTAGTTATAAGTGGTATGAAATGTTTGCATCCTGAATGCTTGCATTGTGTGCACTGAAAATCTGCTGTGCAGCTGTCTGAGGTTCTATCTCTGAACATCTTCATGTGCAAAGACTCTGCTACCTCCTGTAACTCTCATTGCTCTCCTAGAGTCCCAAGCAGAAATTTGGGGTTGGACACATCCAGTGTGCACATGCAGCATTAAGGATAGTTGACCTTTTGTGTTGTGTATGTTTCAAACAGCACTGAAGGATTATGCTATTGTAATATGTCAGGGCTGAATCGTGAGACTGAGTCTCTTTGCTTTGTCAGGGGCAGTTTTTGTTTGTGTCTCTTCACCATTATGGCTTTTCGTCTTTTTTTTTTTTTTTTTTTTTTAAGTGCAAAACAGATAATAATTCTCTACCTGATAAGGGTCTTGCAGGTTTTGTTATGTTCCCAAATGTTTCCCTGAGTGTGTATTTCTAGTAAGCTGTTAGCAAAGCAAAAGCATAACAGTGTGGACTGTTTTGGGTACATAGCAATGCCAGCCAGATACAGAGGCAGTCAGCTCAGGCCGTTTGCTGCCCTGTTTATCCCAAACCTTTTGCTTTTTGTGGGGTGAGAGATGGAGGGAAGGAGGTTAAAGGGTTGGCTTCCCCTATTGTGTAAACTGATTTTTGTGCTGGATATTTTCAGCCTCTTCTTCTGAGGCTGGTTTGGTAGTGTTGAACTTCTGAGTATATGTAACAGTGACATGGAAGTACATGAGGTAACTTTTATTACATTTATGATTAAAACTTTCTCCATTGTTTTTTGTGCTAACTTATGCAGTGAAACTTGTAGAAAACCTCAGCAATCAATATTGCTACCCAAAAAAAGACATTTTTTCTCAGTCACGTTTTCCAACGTGTCGAACACTGAATAACTTGATTTCTAAAATGTAACTATGAAAGTAAAAATGTTGAAGTAAACAACAGCTACCTGCTTGACTAGTGCTTGTTTAGAAGTGATAACTTCTTTACACCTTTGTTGTCTTACATTTGTGTACTATTGAGAGAAAGTTACTAATATTTGAAGTAGGTTTAGGACAACTGCATCTGAAATCAGTGGACCTCTAACTATTTAGATAGAAAATTTGTCCTTTGTCAAAATTATGACTGACAAGTTCTCTGAGGGGGTTTCAAAGCAGTAAACTGAGGAGAAGGACCTATCCCTATTGAGGATGAACAGACTATCTCCCCTGTGTTGTAACTTGGGTCTAATTGTCTTAAACCTCTTTTTTGCCATGGAGGGTGTATGGTCTCCTGGGCCTTGTGGCAGACCTCAGTTTCATGGTCTGAAAACAGCTCTAAATTCAATAACCTGTGAGTCATTGTGTTTGGAAGAGGCTTTCCCAGGAGAATAGAAGCAGCTCTGGGGCAATTCCATGAAATACCCAGTGGAACTCAAAAGGGCCACATGGGAATTTATTTTCAAGGTTTCTGCTCTTTCCAGAAATGCTACACAAGAGACCCAGGGCACTTTCAATGGCTGATCTTCATTTTTTTCAAGTTTAATCTTTTTCTGACTCCTAAGGATCCAGAGTTGAAGTTGCCTTTTTTTTTTTTTTAAGTAATTTTAGCACTGGGTTGTTACTGCAAAAAGAAATTGATTTTTGTTGTACTTTCCCAATGAACTGGTACCACTACTCCATGTTTAGCAACCAGTTATCAGGACGCACTATGCAATCAAAAAATCTGTAATCAGATTCTTTTGAACTCTTCTACGAGTCTTGTCACAGCACCTTTCTTTTGCTACATGATTTCTGCCTGCACAAACACAATTTAATATTGAAGTTCATTTAGATTAGCCAGCGTAATGTTGCTTGATGAGCTGCCAGATAGGCACGTGTGAATACTTCAACTGAGATTTGATCTGTGGCTGCTAAACTTTCACTTGCCTGAGGTTTTCACAACCCATTCTTTCTGTACTTAGGGCATTACCTTGGCTGTTAATTACTTCCCTCATCATGTACAAAATTGTGTTGTTTACCTTAAAGGTGATGCATCAGCTTCCTCCTGCTTAAATTGCAGACCTGCAAGCTAACTGCCTGCTTCTGGTTGTTCCCTTGAGGTTTTTGTTCAGCTGTTTTCCTGTCAGTTTCCGCTTTTCAATTACAACAATTTGGAAGGGCTTGATTTCAGTAGATGTTTGTTTAGATTTTGGATTTTAATACATTCTACCTGTTAGGCATACCTGTTCCCACTTCATTTTCAGATGAATATACCATGTCAGCAGTTACATATCCTTGCAATGATTGTGTATGACTTACAAAAATATTTTAAGATATTGATGTGCAAAATGTCATGGAGGTATACTTTGTACTATGCTGTGTGCTATAGACCAGGCCAAAGGAGAGGATGTAGTTTAATCATTAGAAACCTTGGATTCAGAGGCATGACTTCAGGTTTCTATTCTTGGTTTTAATGCTGACTTAACATGTGACTCAAGCAAGTGATTTAACCTTTGTATGCCCCTGCCTACCCATACACAAAATGAATATTATAATCTCTACTTCTCAAGTTTTGTCATTAAGAAGACTTCATTAGTCTCTCTGTTGTGAGCATCCTGTTTTACAGCATGTTTAATGTAAAGTTCAGTTCTAAAAATTCATCTTCTCCCTCTACATCCTCATCCCCTAATGGCACTGCTTCTACTTACTGGGATAATGGCTCCTATACCCAGTTAGTGACCTCTCACAACAACTCAATTTCAATAAAACAGAGGAATTAAAAATCAGAAGAATGAGGCTTGTGAGCAGAGGAGAAAGCACAGCTTTGGAGTATGGCCTGTGAATCTGCAAATCGCTCCCACAGGCAATCCTGGTAGCTCTAAACCTCTGCTTCAGATTGAAAGGAAATAACACATTACATGAGTTTAGTCTTTTTGACCTCCCTAATCCAGACACACCACCATTCAGTGGTTGTAGATAAGGAGAAGGAAGAAAAAGCCAGAACACCAATTAATTTTTTTGTGCGTTGTAATGTGGTGAAGGGGTCAGGTGCCATAAGATATGTATTCAGATTAGGAAAAATGTGCCCACTGTGTTCCTCCACGGTCCACAGATAAACTGTGTGAACAAGTTTTATTTCTGCGAGAGTTAAGAACATTGAATGTATGTGATTTTTAAGTGGTATAAATTTACATACATGTGAGTCAGAATCTTTTTTCCCCCCTTGCTCATGTAAGTAGATCAACTACAGATAAAATAGACATCAACAGGACTTGGCCCAGCTGTGTGTCTGTCTTACCTCTCTGCAATACAGCTACAGCTCACACAAGACATGAAAGCTCCCCTGGAATTTCTTATTCATAGTGACTAGTACAAGCTAAAGTCTTGACAGTGCTGGTTTGAAACCATACTGTGTTCATCCTCAGGTTTCTGATCTTCAAAATAAAGAAGGGAAAAATGCAAGTAGCTCTTAAAAACTTGAGCCAAAAGAGCAGAAGAACAATTTTGAGTTTTGAGTGATACTTGGGCTAAGTTTAAGAGTGGGGGGAAACTCAATGACATAAGCTCCACTTTCATGTGCAGAGACTGCAAGAATTACTGGAAAATATTCCAAATCTGAAATGAATATTATCGAATAAAAAAAAGAATAGTAGAAATATTTTATCAGACATTGCTGCAGCAACAGATTTCCATGAAAGGCGAGAAAGGAAGTGCTGAAAAGCCATATATTCTTTCCTTGACTTAAATAAATTTTGTGACTATATCTGATGAAAAAAGTCAGGGAAAGGACCGAAGTTGTGTGTTAGTACAAAGCCTAATTCCAAGCCTGTTTGCTCAGTTCTCCTGGAATGAGTGCTAAAGATAACTGAGGTACAGAGTGTAATGACATTATTTATGATAACAAAATGTCTGCTTTGCTGAGGGGGTAAATATCTATTTGGGATGAAGGCTGATATCCTGGTCCTACTGCTGTCCATGGCAAAACTTCTACCTTCAGCAGAATTTTACCCATCACATTGAAATTTAGCCAGTGGAGAGAGCAGAAAACTCCTGTGAGGTTGTCTCTCACTGTTTTGGTTCCTAATCTTTAAGGTCAGACGGTGGTCAGATGTTTAATGCAGAATTAAGATTTCTCTCTGCCCCATGTGGTTTGCTTTTACTGTCCTCCTATGTCTGACCACAGGCAGCCTACCCACTCTGGCAGGTTGAGTTGCGATGGGAGTTTGTAGAGAGGCAAGTGAGGACCTCTATTTTGGTGTCTGCTGTTGGTATTCTTGGGCAGGAGTTGTAATGGTGTCTTTAGCTGCTAAAGCTGATTCTGCAGTGAACAAGTCATCACTTTATTTAGATCATGTGTAGATCTTTTTTAGTACTGTTTTGTATTAATGATGCCAGTGGCTTTATCCTGGTGTGTTCTATTATGTTCTTTCCTGTTTGACCGTTGCTATATTTGTGTACAACTTCATACCTGCAGTGTTGAAGTAGTACAGGATGTTCCTTTTCTTTGTGAAGCGTTTTCCAATAATTTCCAAAATTATTCTTCCAGCTACTAACCCTTCAATTTTTTTAGTGTTTCCTTTTAAAATGTATGAGTGCATTATTCCAGAGCAGTCTGGATGATACACTGCACACAGATACAAAAGAGCATCTTTGTTCCAGCTGCGTTACCTTCATTTTGAAGACTGGGCCAGCTGCTTTTACAGTGCAGAGGGCTCACTTTCGGGTTTTCTACAGTAATTTAGATAGCATTTTTAGTTGCTACTTTCTAAAACACAAACCACCATTCTGCAAGCATTCCTGTTCTGTTCCTACACGTACGACGGCCTTGCATGACTCCCAAGAGATATGTTTCCTAAAATGCAAGATATAACTTAAACTTGGCTGTATATGCAAAGGAAAACTAATTACAGAAAAACAAAAATATTGCCTCAAATCCGAAGAGTTTAAGACAGGAAACTTTCTATCATTCCTCTTCAGAAATTAGAGCATACTGACATTTATGTTTTTCTCAGAAGCCAGTTCTGAACTTTCTTGGAAAGAATTCATTAAAGCGGGGCAAAGCAAGATTTCCACTGGTTCTTTGCTCTTTTACAATCGGCAATATTTTAAAAAATCTTATTCATCCAGTAGAGGTGCAATCTGTGAAACATGCCAGCTAACAACAGCTTGAATAACTCTGTTCACTTTTTATGGACTTATGAGAAGTAGTCTATTAACTCCCAAGGGACCTGCAGACCACTGAGTGAAGAACCTCTGACCTAACCTATACCATGGTAGAGCAGTGAGCACGTGCTGTTCAGATACTACAGACCAACATCTCCAGTCCCTGACTCTTCTGGCAGCATGGAAGACTAGTGCTTGGGGTTATTGGAAGCTCGGGGATAAGATGGTGGGTGTATGAATGCAGTTCTGGCAATAAATGGGTTATTTATCAGATGATGTGATCTGGTGTGTCTGGTGGCTATACCGTGAACAGTAGAAAGCAGAGGCCCTGATCCTACAAATATGAATGCCACCAGTGGAGCTACTTCCAAATAGACTGCTGACATGTGCAAAGCTGCTCCATCAGGTATCTCTGCAAGTTGGGATGCCAAGCTAAGTGCAGGAAAATGTAGAGAATGTGTGTTTTCTTATTTTAATGCAGATGAAAACAAAGAGAATCAAAGTCTGAGTGAGGCTGACAATGCTTCAAGCTATTCTAAGAATAAATCCACGACTGTCTGATTTTCACAGTGAAAAAATACCTTGGGGGGAGGTAGTGGGGAAGGATATTTTTGTAGTGAAGCACAACTCTTTAGGATGTGCACAACATAGGTATCGTTTCATTATCAGGTAGGTAGGTGGGTGAGATGGCAGGATAAATGACTTGGTTTGCACAGATGAGTTACAACCCAATTCCTCAGCTGAACTAAGGTGTGATTCTTTGGCAGGCTAATATTGCTGTGGAGGCTGCATTAATTTCTATTTGCATACTATGAGGATTACTTTGCACAGATCGCCTTAATTCTGTGACTGAGATTATGTTGGGTTTTCTCCGTGGTGTTTATTACCTCGTACTGTATTTGCTCAGGAATTCAGCTCAAAAGGGGGAGTTTTCCTTCACTTAGGGAGCACAGGTGCATAGCATGAGGTAAAGCATTTTATGTGGAAAAGAAAGAAATCTGCATTCAAACATACTTTTTTTTTTTATAATGGGAAGTTTAGTATGTAATTTGGTGCCAATTTACGATAATTTCATTTCCTGCTAGAAAGACGTGAACTGAATCGCAGTATGTGTTAGCTCTTTCTAGTCTTTGAGAGTCTCAAAGTTAGGGAGCTTGAGGGATAACGCTGGGGACAGAGAATAGGGAGCCTGCAGTTTTATTCTTGCCCTGGCAATTATGCGCTATGTATGTGGCCACAGCGTTTAACTCTTACGTGCCTCAGTTTCTCTGCCTGAAAAGAAGTGATGGATGCGTTGTTGTGCAGAGGGAGCCTGTGCAGCGTCATGATTCCTGGTTGTGAAATCGCCTTACATTTTTTGGAGAGGAGTTAATCGTTGCAGGGTAACGCCAGCGGTGCCCCGGGAGAGATCTCAGAGCAGACACGGCTCATTTCTTAGCTGCCAACCTTACCGCCTTGCCTTCTATATCCTCATTTTCGAGCGCGCTTGAACGCAATCGAGGAGGCGGCAGAAGCCGGGCGGCCGGTGACGCCCGGGGCTCCGGCCGGGTCGGCGCAGCCAGGAGCTGAGAGCTCTCCTGGAAGCCGCCCGCTGCCGAGGGAGCAGAAGAGAGCGCAGCCAGACCCAGCCTGGCAGGCGCGAACCCCCCGCGCTGCTCCGGCCAGGCCCGCCAAGAGTTAACGGCGGCTCCCCCGGGCCCGCCGCCGCCTCCCCAGCCCAGGCGCTGCCTTATCTTTATTATTATTATTTCCCCCCCCTCTTCCCTCGCCTGCCAGTTTTGGCAGGGGATTAAAGCAGCTCCCCCCTGTGGCAGCAGTGACCCAGAAACGAGTTTGATTCACGGAGTCCTTCCTCCATAACAAGTACAAACGTCAGTCAGAGGGAGTCTCTGTGTGTGTGAGTGTGTGAGGCGCAGGGAGCCGCTCTCCGCGCCCGCTCCCCGGCGCCGCGCCGAACTCATGAGGCGGCCCCGAGCCCTCCGCGCAGGGGGAGCCCGGCCGTGCCGCCTGCTCACGTCGCCGCCGCCTCGCCGCCGCCCCGCCGCTGCTGCCAGCAGGTAACCGTGCCCGCCGCCGCCCCGCCGCCGCAGCGCCAGCCGGGGGAGCCGCCAGCACAGCCATATTTGATGGTTTTTTTTGTCGCTCCGGAGGCGGCGAGAGAGCAGTTTCGTGCCGAAGGTCGCTGCCTAGTGGAAATAAGATAGTACGTCATTAACATGGCGCCAAGAGCCGTGCGGCTCGGTACCGGGCGAGGGGTGGCGGCCGAGTTGCGGCTCCCGCTATCCCACAAGCAACTTGTGCCGGGCTGGGGCGGGCGGGAGGGATGGGGCGGGTGGGAGGAGGAAGGGGAGGCTGTGCCGCCGTTCTGCAGCAGCGGGCCGGTGTGCTGGCAGTGATAGGCGGCTTTTTGTGTTCCGCTGCGGGCTGCTATCGCAGCAAGTCGGGAACCGCGCAGCTTTCAAGGTGCAGCGGCCAAGTGGGCTGCCGGCGTGCCGCGCTGCGCCGAGGTGGCGGCCCGGGGGCATCACCGGGCATCCCCCGCCGCGGAAAGTAGGAAGCGTTGAGAGCAACTTGGTAGACAGATGGCAATGGCAGCGCGCAGGTCCTGCTCAGATAGTGATGTGTAGGAAGGGGGCGGGGGGAGCCATGGCCAGTGTCTGTCACCGTGTCACCCACATGCCCACGAGGCTCATCGCCTCTCTCCAACGGTTGGGAGCGTGTGCACGGGGGCAGGCGTGTGTGTGTAGAAGGAGCTTTATAGTTACACTGAACCCTCCCCTCCCCCCCAGCCGCACTTGGTTTTTCGCTCGCAGGGGAAAAAAATGCTTGGAAAGTATCAATACTGTTCGTCGGTGAAATTAAGCATAAGTTGCCTTTCGGAGCGGGAGAGCCGCAGCCGGTTTGTAGTGCGCTCAATGGGTGCAAGAGAGTGTGCTTTGGGGCACCGAGTAGGCTGTCTAGGTGCTCCGATTTCCCCTCTCCGGGGCGGAGCGCACGGCTGGAGAGCAACTTGCGAGAGCTCTCCCATGCACGTGTTTTGAGAGCGTGTGCGGGTCGTGGGGAGCAGCGCGGAGCGGCCCGGGCCCGCCGGGAAAGGGGCGTCATGCTGGCTGCCGGCGCAGCGGCCGGCAGGTGCACGGCAGCCTCGCAGCGCCCTACCCCCGCCTGGGGCCGGGGAGTTCGTGCGAAAGCGGGAAGGGGACGCGGTGCAAACTTCGGCGAGGTGGGGGTTACGGGCATTCCCCTCCCGCGGGTCGGGGGGTGCATTGAGGCAAAGCGTTGCTCTGCTGGCCTCCCGGGGCGGCTGTAGCGCGCCGGAGTTTGTTGACGAGGGAACGGAACGTCACCGGCTGTATCGAAATGCGAACGTAACGTTAACGGCACTACAAGCGCGAGAGAGCGGCGAACGCCTCAAGTTGCCCATGCACCGCAGGGTAGCTCCGCGACTTCGCTCTTCCTCCGGGGTCTGGCAAAGCAGGCTGGGTCTGGGCTGCAATGTGCCAGATACCGGCGTTATTTGTATGTAACGGTCCGTCCTCGTTCGCCCGCAGGAGGCAAGTGCAGCTCCAGCGATTATTCCACTTGCTGAAATTAGACAAAGCCGTCCTGATGCTGCTGCTGCCTCTTTGCCCGTCCCCCGGGATCGGGTAGTCACTGGCTCGGAGGATGCTTATTTGAAATACGCCTTTCCCTTACCGCTGGCGCCCGCCGGTTCTTTAACGATAGGCGGTGGGGTGCTCATCGTTTTGGGGAGGGTGGAGGCAACGGGTGTTTGTTTGTTTGCACCGCCTGCTGGTTGGTTTCCTGTGACAAGAGGTGATACACAGTTTCCAGAACTGTCTGGGAGTGGGAGGAGAGACAGACACAGAAAACGAGTTCAAGTCTCCGCCGTGCCGCTGCGGCGGCTGAATCCGCCAAACCGCCGTCCCGTCCGCACTCCGCCTCCATCGCAGCGTGGAGATGGGGTTGGGGGGAAGGTGCTTTGGCCGTTTTCGGCAGTGACAGGGCTTTGAGGGAGAGGCGGCGGAGCCCGGGGCACCAAGTTTGATTTGCAGCCGCGGCCGAGCGGATTGGTGCGGCCGGCGGCGGGGAGGAGCGGAAGCCGGAGCCAGGAGGAGGGGGGGAGCCGGGCCATTTCAAATGGAAGTCGGTAGCTGTGCCGCTGCCCAGGGAGGTGTCACCCGCGCGGGAGCGGTGTGACCCGGCGGCTCCGGCTCCTGTCTCCCCGCTGGGCACTCCGTGACGGCTCCGCAGTTCTGTGCGCGGGCGCTAACAGCGGGGGCTTGAGGCTACACGCCAGTAGGGGAAGTCGCCGCCCGGGGGAACCGGGAGCAGAGACGGGATACGCTGAGGGACGAGGAGGGAGAGGCGCCGAACGTGGGCCTGAAGCGGCACTAGGGCATTCACTCTCCAAGTCCGTGCTCCCGCCATCTGGAAGTGGCTGTGCGGTGGCAGCCATTGGGGCCACCGTTAGGAAGGGTCGAGGCACCGCTCACCTGTGGGGCGATTGGAGCAGTCACTGGCCGGGCGGAGAGTGGGATGCTGACTAAAACGTTTCCCTTGGTCTCATTCTTGGGTTTCAGCCGAGAGCTTTTTTTAAAGTTCATTAGATGCACCCGTAGGTGAAGATCTTAAGACCTGTTAGTCAGCTGTATGTGACATGCAAATGACTGGTTAAATTTTACTGTTGAAACAAGAAGATGCTCTTAAGCTACACCCATTTTTTTTCTTTCTAGCAAAAGACTTACTTGTAATTTGGATAATTTCCTTTTTAGACAGGCACTGCCTTTTAAGAAATGCTGCCCACACTTGCAAACCTAAAACCTTCATAAAAGTTACGCCAAAATATGCTTGTTATGATTCTATTTCTAGAGGTTTCTCACACTCAGTGGGATATTGTACAACCCTTGCTGTTTCCATGTTTTAGTGGCAGGATTTTCCCTCTGGCTTCAGATACCGCTCGCTCTCTGCTTTTGAGCTGTGTTTAATACATATGTTTAAAATAAAATAATCGTAATAAACTCCCCTTTCCCCTTGCAGCTGCACATTTTCCTCCCAGCTTCTCTGGTTTCATTCCCAGTGCACAGAATATAGTAAAAAAACCCCATTCTTCCAGTTTTTCCTCAAATGTTTTCTCCATGTGGTTAGTACTGCTGCTTCATGGTCCTGTTTTCTGCTGGAGCTGACCAAGCTGACAGCTTTTTCTAGATGGAAGAAATTAACTGCAGTGGATGCAGGGTGGGTTGAATTAATTTACAGAGCCCAGTTTATCATTACTCAGGATTTGGGGCAGTCAATTTCACCAGCATAGTTAGGGAATAATTTGTTGCTCTTGCCTAGATTGTAACTATGATGTGACTTGCACAGGTGCATAAATGAGCACGTGGATTGCTGAGAAGTGTTGGGCTGATATGTCCAAAATTGTCCTTCTGTCTTTCCTTGTGACGTTGAGAATAGGTGTGCTGAAGTCAGTAAAAATATTACTTGTGGAGAGCACTCCTGGCCTTGAAACATACTTTTTTGTTTCATGAGACACAGAGATTTCCTCCAAATTTAAGGTCTGTGGCTTTTTTTGTGCTGAGGACTCTGCTATGTAGTACTGTGGTATTTCGTTTAAGAACTGTTCTTGTATCTTTGCAATTACAAAATGTTGTTACCGAAGTCTTCATTAGTGATAAAGAGGAATCTGAACGTTCTAGATTTTAATACTATGATATTTCTGATGTAGTTCCATTTTTTTGAAGGAAGCAGGTTTTTCTCTTGCTATGTCAAATGTTGGTTGTTGAAGACTATGGTGATGTCAGAACCAAGCTTTTTTAAAAGAGTCCAGTAACAGAAGCAAATGTCTTCATCTACTATCCATAGGTTAGGACTGTGTGACACTGATTTGTACAATGAGTGTTTTCAGGGATTTCTTGTGTACTAGAGATAATTAGGTCTTAGTTTTATTGCAGTTAGTGGGTTACTTTCAAGAAAAGCCAGTTTGTCAGTTTGTCTTCAGGGTGTACATCTGTCATAATTCTGCTTTCTTCCCATTCTGTCTCTGCAGCTGTTCAGTGCAGTATTAGAGTGACACCCGTTAACAGAGTTGTAGTTAATTGTCTGTCAGAGTTTGAGTTATACACTCTTTTTACCCAGGGGTTTATGCCACCCTTAAAAATACTTTAGTAAGAATTGTGCTGTGTAAAACCTTTGACCTGAGGATGTAGATGATTAAAAAATCTAGTTGCATGTAGCTATTTGCATAACAAAGACTGACACACTTTACTGCTTCTTTGATCATGTCTCTCTACTTGGTCAAACTGAGTGAAAAAGTATCCAGGGTTTTTAACTGCTCAGTAGTAGAAGAAGAAGTTCCATGGTGTGTTAAATGTGTACATGTGTGCACACTGCCATGCTATTTTTATGGGGTTATATCTGGATTTCTGCTCTATTGAAGCTGGGAAAAAGGATTTGGATTTTTTTTTTCACTCTTACCTGTGCAACTCCTGAGACTTCAGTGTGAGGGGAAAAATAGTAAAAGGAAAGATCTTGACATTGCTGTCCAGTGAGGTTTTTGGGATTTTTTTGTTGCTTCTTTTAAATCAATCTCTAGCACAGCTAAGATCAGAGGAGCATGGTAATGCATACTGATAAGAAAAAAAGTGAATTTGCTCTACTTGTTGTGTTGCTGATTCTAACCTATTGCACTGCATCTGCCAGCAGATACTGGGAAGTAGGCACAAATATCTGTATCCCCAACTCTGTTTGTTATTTGTGTAGAGTTAGATGTTTGTTGCTTACCTTCACAAGGATATGTAATTCGAGATACTATTTTGTGCCTTGACATTGATTATATTGGATTATTATCTAGTCACTCTGTTTGCATGGTGTTGTACAAGTACTTTGGAGAAGGCTTAGTGCTCTTCTGAAAGTACAATAGCCGGAAGACATGTCCAGTGTTGCCTTTATAAAGCCATCTGAGCATTTGTACCATTAAGTCCAGAGTTATGTTTGTATGTTTGAAGTTTGTGCCTAACCAATGAGTAGAAGCCCAGAGCTTAGCTTTCAGAGGTAGTATGATGCAAATGGCTGGAAAAGTTACTAGTAATGTGTTTGTAAAGTGCAGTGCCTTCAGCCTCTGGAGCAGTGCAGCGGTGCATGTTGCCAGCAGTGCTCTGATATGGCTAGCTCATCTGCAGGTAGTTGGTGGCTAAAAAGCCATGGCCTCTGCCCCATCTATGCCGCTTGTGATGGTGTGATTGCACAAAATGCTCTTAAATGCTTTGTCCACCTTTGGAAATGGGGTAGCATTGCCGGTATGTCATGAATGGTTCTCTCAAGCTGTGTCTGGTTGAAGGCTGGCGTTGGAACACCAAAAAATGGGTCAAAAGTCCTCATGAGAAATAACTGTCAGCGTACTGTGTGTTGATCTATCTGGTTTCTGGAAGGATGGTTTTAACATGAAGAAACCATCATCTTTCAAGGAAATGAAACTGAAACAGCATACAAGCATTGCCAGGTTACTTGGAATTTACAGGTGTCATGTGAAACTGGGTATGTCTGGCTTGGTGATGCAGCAGGCATTGCTGTGTTAGGGCTGCTGGACCCTACTGTAGCTGTTGAAGTGCTGGGCATCCTCTGCAGGTGAACAGCATAAAGACAGATGCTCTTTTGGGGCTGGTATAAGGATTTGGGAAAAACAGCTGTGGAAATGTTTGCCATAAGAGATCAAAGGCACTGCTTGGCTGGCTGTGTCCTTGCTTCAGACTCATTTTGCTGGGAAGCTTTTCTGTGGCATGTGTGGATACAGTGATGTTTTGTGGAAACTCCTGGATTAAACAGCAATCGTGGTTGTGCGTAGGTGTTGGGAATTGAGTTCAGTAACCCGGGTGGTCTGTTCCTGTCCTGCAAGCGTTGCAGGCTGAGTGCATAGTTGCTTCTTATTGGTATGAACCTTGAAGCTTGGCTGAAATGTTTCACCCTGTTTATGGTTACATGCCAGTTCTCTTTGCCTGCTGGCGTAGTGATTATAGCCGATGTGCACCATTAAACTAGCTGCAGTACAGTCAGTTTGAACCTGCCTTTACTTCTGACCCTTAGAACTGACAGACCTGCTTCAGTTCCTGCTTATGTTTTAATGAGATCAGTGTTGGATCAGATGTATTCTGTGTGCACCTGAGTTTATTATGCATATGTCAAAATAAAGTCAGGTGAAAAATACCAACACTTCCTTGACTGTGAAGAGTGAGAATTTAAAAGAAATGTTGCTGGTACTCAAATCTCACATTAGGAAAGGGATCGAGATAAGTAATTTTACTGAAAAGTGTTATAGTTTTCCTATCCTGCCTCTTCAGTATAAAAATACCTCTGGTTTTTCAGCTAAAATGTCCCATGACGAACAAGTTGTTATAGTTTGGGTTGATTTTTTTTTTCCCTTGAAGATTATGAGTGTTACTTGAATTCACAATGTTCTCTAAACATTCTGGGAAAATGTGAATGTCTGTGGTTGAAGAGGTAAACCTGTACCCTACCATTACTATCCATAATCTATGTTTATTTTTAATGCAGTTCGTGCATGACTTTGAGGTCACCATCACCTGATAGAAACTGATAGTCTTCGAGGCAGAGGCACTGTGATACCCTGAAGAGCAGCAGTGTTTTAATCTGTGTGCTTGTAGTTGTTATTGGCTTTTCTTGTGTTATCTCGAGAACGTTTCTTCTGAACTGTGAATATGAACATCTGGTGGAAACAGTTTAAAATTATTTTAGAAGTAGAGAAAAGCTGCTTTATTGCTTCTAATGTCAAAGATTCTAGGGGGTTAATCTTAAAAGGTTTGAGACTTGCTGTAAGGAGTCTAATGCTGTTTTTCCATTTGCGATTTAACTCCTAAACTCAGATTGGGAAAATGAGGTCTCTAGGATCTCTGGATGTTGGTTTTTTTCTTTTCCCTCCACATACATCTATAAATGAATCTTACAGAAGCTTCATCACATGGTGTGGGGTTTTTTAATGTTACTTTTGAGATCATAGGCTTTTCAATGTGACCTACTTCAGAAACCTGACTAGAGTGGACAAGGAGATTAGCTGCCTTATCTAATACTCTTTACTCTGGGCAAGTGGCTTCTGTTCTGGTTTATTTCCTGAAAAACTGTGGAGAGCACTTGAACTGGGAGGTGTGAATACCACTCTCTCCTTTAAACATCAGCAACGATAAAGATGTTTAGTTTGATTTTAATGACACATGCTAGGAAGGAGTGACTTCCAGGTCTTTCCCTATTTTGTGCGTTAGTGGAAAGTATGGCTAGAAGGAGATGAACTCAAAAGCCATTTATCCAAGAAAGATGCGAATGAGCAGAATCAAATTCTCTTGTTCATTGCAAGCTCATGAGTGCATCTCATTGTATATACACTATGTTACTTTGTGTTACCATTCATAGTACTTTTCACACCATGTGGGAATGAACTTAGAAGAATTTTGATCAGGGATATATAGAAGTTACATTTCTGAGATAACATTATTTTTCTTTATTTTCTTCCATATCTTTACTTTGTTTATGGGAGATATTTTCATTATCAGTGAAGATGATGTTCTGCATTGCTGTTGTTAGTATTTCTTTCAATTACAGGAAAAGTATGGGAAATACTAGGAGAATACTAGGAGAAGCACCTTACAGAATTGATCCCCATGATACTTGCCTTGTAGCAGCTATATTTTTTTTTTCAGTGCTGTCTTAGCCTGGTTTGGATCTGAATGTTGGCTTTCTGTCTTAATAAGTGACCATATTGGAACTTGGCTCTGGCTCTACTACATCTATACCAGGCCTTGATGCTGCAGGCTGGTTTGTGTGTTTATTCCTTGGCAGCGTTTCCGTCTGCCATGCACATGAAGTTCTGGTCTGCTTCAAAGCAATTCTTCAAGAGAGAATTTCTCTAGTACTGTAAGAGGTTGTCATTTATGATTCTTTATTCTCTGGCATCAGACATTATATGTGAACTTCTTGGTGACAAAAGGTCTTAGTGAAGTCAAGCATTCAGTTTTTTACCTTTAGCAAGCAAAGTTTGCAGTTCAAAACTATTACGTATTTCAAAGACAGACACATTAAATCTTGCTCTGGAAAGTCACTCTATGGGAGGGAGGCTTCCCCCTGCCTCTGCTTGGATGAAGAATATGAAAAAAGGAGGCAATCCTGCAAAGCTCACGCTCCTGCAGCTTTGTCAACTTTACTGGAAGTGTATAACAAGCAGTTGCTTGTGATCCGCTAGTGATGATTTAAAGAATTCCCTCAAAAAAATTCTTACTTCTTTTTATATGAATCATTTTTGGAAGAGATGATATTTTGGGGCTTGTTTGGAAGTAGCATCAGCATTCAGTTAGGATTCTTGCTTTTCCTTATTTTGGGGATTGTCTTATAAAAGTTGAAAGCGTTTTTTACTACAATGAGATTTAGTTGAAGTAGTCAACTGTATACTCAAGGGTCAGGGGAAAGGGTTTTGCCAAAGGGTTTCTAGGAAATCCCAACTCACATGAAAGTGAGGATTTTGGATTTTCTGCACTTACCTAGAAGCAAAAAAGTATTTTGGCATCTGATTTCCAAATCTGTGTCCTAGAGGAATGTATGAGGGCTTTGCTGCTAGCAGAACTCCCAGACCTTTATATCAGGATTAATATAAGCAAAGACTCAGAGGATGTGATGTGCATCTAGAGTCCTTGTCAGTTGAACTTACAGTGGATATGCCTTTCTCCACGTGTCTTGTCATGTTCTTACTGCTCTTCAACTCACACTTTTTAATAGCTTTCTACATGTAAATGCTGACTATCTATTTACAGCTTCCTTAATTTTGTAAATTTGGTTTCATTCCACAGAGAATACGTGTGAAAATAGCAACAGTGGGAATAGCACTTAAAAAGATACGGAACTTTGTACCTTTACGTCACTGGGTCATGTGCAGTTGAATTCAGTATCAGTGGAAGTCTGGCAGTTTAGAGGAGCTTCTGTGTAATCAGTTGGTGATCTGATTCCTGAAAAACAGTTTGTGCTAGGCATGGCACTAGAAATGTGCCTGTGGGAGGAAGGGAGCTCTCTTACCTTAGGGAATGGTGCCTTCCATGGCAGAGATGATGCATATTTAGTTTATCTGGGAAGACTTGGCTTGCTACAGCTGATGGTTTGATTTTTTTGTTTGTTTCGTATTTTTTATACATATATTTAAGTGGATTACTTTAATCTTGATTTTGTAAACCTGGCACTTTAAACAGAATAAAATTGTTCCAAAAGCATGTTAGCCAAAGTAAATATTTACATAAGCAGTAAAAACGTTATTGTATTGCAGATCTAATATCAAAATGGGCAGGGGAAGTTGCACACATTGACTGCAGATATTTAGTGATTTTAAGACCTCTCAGAGCAAAATCTGCTTTTGTTGTGGGGTGAAAGTGTTGGTGGGGTTGTCACTGATAATCTGTACTTCTGTTCACCTGCTTGCATGATGGCTGCTTAATTAAGCATCCTTGAGATACTCACCATTTGTATTTCAGATGCTGTTTAAAGTTGTTTATTTTCCTTTGTGTGCTGTAAATCCTCAAATACCATCAGAAACACAACTTGATGACTGTGTATTATTATTATCTTGGGCTAAGTGCTGTCTCATTGCTTTGCAGGCTGCCTGCTGTTTCCCGTGGAGATCATGAAACGAAGACAGCTTCCTAGCAGCAGTGAGGATTCTGACGACAATGGCAGTAAGTGCTTCTTTGTTGTAGAGTGCAGTAGGTTATGAGTTTGAAACACATTTTAATGCAGTGGTATATGTGACAGACATTTTGCATATTGCTTGGACTGGTAGAAATTGTGTCTGCTCTGTGGATCCAGTCTTGAACTTGGGCATTCTGAGCACAGGTGGTTGGTGGAGTCAGAATTCCCCCACTGTATTGACTACACAGTGTTAGTAAGAAGAAACAAGTGGGGAAATTTGGTTGTCATCTTTAATATTTTTGCAAAGAGAGTAATGTATCATTAGAAAGACACTGTTTGTGTGGAGACATCTGCTGACATTGTCCACAGCTTAGCATCTAGTAGAAGTTTGCATTAGGATTTTAAATTGGCTTCAGTGTTGTTCTACTGTCATATGCAGTGAAAAGGCATATTACTTGAAGCTTAAGTAGAAAGGATTGATGGTATAGAAAAGTCAGTTCCTTTTCTTGGTTTGAAGATAATCATATTTGAGAAATAACTTTCAAGAATTTGAATTCAGAAAATTAGAAATTTGTATACAGAATGCATTTATTTTTTTTAACTGACGTAACAAGTTCTGTGTTGTGTGTATACATCTCTTGTGTTTGCATTCTAGGAGTAATAACCTTTCATT
Organism: Indicator indicator; assembly: GCF_027791375.1. Lineage (NCBI taxonomy): Eukaryota > Metazoa > Chordata > Aves > Piciformes > Indicatoridae > Indicator > Indicator indicator. The sequence goes on from NC_072034.1 coordinate 8,895,352, forward strand.
TAAGCATAATAAAAATAAGAAGGAGAGGAGGGGAGATAACGTGGAATTTTGGGATATGTGCTATGGTGTTTTACTTGCCCAACCAAGGAATTTGGTTGTACTTGACAGTAGTGCAGCTTAGACAGTTGGCAGAGAGATTTTATCCTGTTTTTCATTTGATCTGTCTGGATGCACATCTTCAAATCTCAAGTGTTTTCTGAGGCTTCAGCCTGAAATTTGCCAGAAAATGATCAGAGAGCTTTCCGATGTGCTTCGAAAGCTTTATTCTGAGAATGTAGCTCTGTGCTGCACTGTGACCCTGCAGAGGTGACTGCTTTTCCTGCCTGCATTTCTTAGGTGGGTCTGTGCTGCGTGGGAGCCTGCTCACTTATGGCCAAATCTGCACCTTAAAACAACCCTGGGCAAACTTGCTGAAATGAAGGAGTGGTGCAAGGATTAGGGGAGGTGAAAACTAACTAGTCAGTCCAAATAAGTATCGAGTAAACGCAATTAAAAGAGATGTGGTGATTTAGCTTGGTTTTGAGAACTACCTGCAACTGGGGAATTTTGGAAGAAAAAAAAATCCTGAATCAGATCTGATTTTTCTTGGTTAGTAGTTTAGTTTGGGTTATAAAAAGTGAAGTCAGTGTATTTCCTCCAAAGTGGTATGAACATCCCCAAAACAAGATGTGTTTTTACTTGTAAAACAAGTAACAGCAAATGTGATGTCTTCAATGAGAATTTTGCTTTGCTCCTTTTTTCTCATTCCCCAGCAGCTTTATATAATAGTGTTTCATTTTGATAATGGTGTTTATTTTCAGTCTCTTACCCATTTTATTTCACTCTTTGATCCTTCATGTGCCATGTGTTACAGGCTTTACCAAATAAAATATAAAGCAGATAATCTTGGAATTGAAGTTCTGAAATAGATACAAGTGACTGATCTGTTGCTGATTAGAATGCTTGTTTGTAATGTCATTTGATAAATAGCTATCTGGAACTGATCTGTCAACTTACTGAATTATGTTTTCCAAAAAGCTGTATTTTCATCAGTTCCAGATCTAAGAAAATGAGTTAGGAAAACAAACTCTTGCCCTTTGATCTTCGCTCTATTTTAAAGCCTAATTAATACAAATAACTATTTGTTGAATAAATAACACAGTAAAAGGCAGGGAAGTTTCAAAAGTATTTTCAAGTATTGTTTGAAATATAAGCCACTTCCCTCTTTTTCTTAACACTCCTCTTTTTTTCTTTTTTCTTAATTATAATTTTTTTCCCCTTGTGAATTTACTGGATAAATTCTGATGCAGGTTCCTGCACATTCATTCTATCCGTATACACTTGTTCAGAAAGTTCAAGGGTTAATAAACAGAAGCTGAGTACACATTTAGTGTAGGATCAGCATCTCCAGGGCTTTCTGTCATTCACACTTCCCTGAGAACAATGTCCCAACATCCAGGCCCTTTCTCCGCTGGGTGGAGAGACTCTCCAGGGTGCTTCATGCATGCCTCTCATATTCAACTCAGTAGTGCTTCAGTTTAGAGCTCAGCATTGCTCTTCTCCCTTGTCTCACAAGGTGAGGACTGGGCTTCCAGCTGTTGGGTTTCTTCAGTTCTGAAGGTGAGTTCTCATACTGTGCTTTATCAGACTGTGTGAGCAGGCATCTCAGATTCATCACGAGTATCACTGGATAAATATTGGAATAATGTGAGTGATGATCATTGTCTGGAGCAGACTCTAGCATGTAGACTAGTGTCACCTGGAAGTCATTTTGGCGTGAAAGCAGGCATGCTTTATTTTATTGAATTTAGGAACTTGAATATTTATAAGGTAGCGATACTAATGATGCTACTAATAATTGAATTTTTCTATAAAAATCAATGAACATACAAGGTTTTTTTTTTCTATGAGATCACTGGACTGAATCAGTTTCCTTGGTAGTCACAAGGCGATAGGAAAAAACCAAACTCCTGATATCCTGAACACTAAAAATACTTTACACTGAAGATAGAAGCATGTCAGTAGCTCTTCAGAGGAAGGAAAAGGTGCTCTTCTTTTGTAAGGTCAGGGAAGGGAGAATTGCTTTCATTTTGAGGTGAAGCATGTAACAGAAGATCACTTACCAACATGGCTGCAGTCCTAGAGTACGGATATGTTTTCACTGGTTTATGTAAGATACTGTAGTGTGCATAATTGTGTATTATTTGCAGTATTTTAAAGCCTTGCAGCTTAAAGGCAGAACCTTTGCTTTTCTCATCACTTTTTTTTTTTCCCTCTTTGTTGATTCTTTGCCAAAAGCCAAGTGCAAACTTCAAGCCCCCAAAAGCTTTTATGTTATGTCCTTCAACCTAACTACTGAAAATTGTTGAGCTGTGTCCTCTTGGAATCAGAGCTCTAAATCCTCATTTAGACAGGTGGGCAAAATAGCCTGTTGGAAGCACTAAGCAAGAGGTGTCAGTGTAAGTTGCACACAGCAGTTCTGCACTTAGTCCCTGGATATCTGAGTGTCTTCTCAGAGATTCCATTTCCTGAAATTATAGGTCACTTTTGAACATTTTATCCATGAAATACAATTGAATGAAAACCAGCTGCAGGTATAATTCTGGATTTTGAACTAAATAAAGAGGAAAGGTATTGAAAGAGGCCTGGGGAAGGTTTAAGATTATGGGCACCTCAAAGTAATCCTTTTTTTGTTGTCTGGCAGCTTGTTAATTTCTGTCCCTTTCCAGACAGTGTATTAGGGCAACTACAATAGATACGGATATTAGCCAGGCCCGTATAAAAGCCTTAGGATGTAAATGCCATCTTCTTCAAAATCTTGAATAAGTAAATTAGTAATGTTTACCTCAAACTCAATTAAGTCCTTGTTATCTTCATGGCTGGTTAGGGCTTTGATAGTTTTGGAGCAATTTTTCTTACACGGTATTCAGCTTGCTCCTCCATTGCAAAAACTCCTCCTCTTTATGATTCCAGGTCTTTCTCTAATTAAATGTTAGATACTGAAGCCATCTGATCCTTACAGCTCAGTGTCTGACCTGACTTTTTAGCCTCATTTGTCTGTAAATCTGCAAAGGTGGTTTGTGCTGAATATTCCATGTTCTGAATTTCCAGGTGAGATGAAGTTGTGCAGTGGAGTAGTTTCCATTTATAGCTTCAGGGTATTCCTTTTGCACAAATTGCTTGAACATGTGGACAGATGCTGTTGGAGGCAAGATCTGAAGCTCAGACAGTTGTATTATGGGGAGCTTGGGTGAAATCTAGGCTCTCCTTGATGTCAGAGAGTGTCTGGTCGCTGTTTTCTATGAGCAAAGAATTCAGAGCATGATTTTCTTCACACTTTACTTGTTCCCATGATGTCTGTTCATTTATTCATGGAGGGGTTATCAATTCATCATACTCCTGCATGCAGAGTGTCTGAGAGAAGGACTGAAGACACTTGCAGATGAAAAATACTTCTAAGATTGACAAAGTTTCACGTCAGTCCTGAGAAATGAAAGATTTAATACTTGTGGATTATGAGTATAGTTCTGTAATTCAGATGGACCTTTATTCTGTCATTGCTAAACAAATGCTATTTTAAAGTTAAACATATTTTGCCAATATCCGTTGCTCTGACTGAATGATGGGGATCTTCGACTTAGAAAGGGCTTTTCATCCCAGTGGCTTCCTGTTGTGTTTGAGATGGATCCCACGGTGCCTTCACAAAGGTTGCTGAGTACATAACCTTAGGTGCATATGTCATTTACCACAAAATTGCAGCTGCTGCTGGTCTGAAATGTGGCAATTACTGAGCCGTGCACGTAGTGCTGTGCAGCAGTTTAGGAAAAGGAAGTAAAGAACATTTCTCATTTTTCAGTTGAACTGGCTGGTAGATGAGGGATGGTGATTAAACAACAGAATGTAACATATCTGCAGAGCTAGAACTTGGGAAAAGCAGCAAATTTATGATCACTGCTATGCTTTTGAGAAAGGGTTGTAGCGTTTGGAGTGATGAAAAGTGGTCAGAGCTATCATCTTACCTGGAGGTTGGGCTGACTGAGACAGGGTGACTTTTGATGAAGTTGTTAGTCTTTTGAGCGCTCTTGATGAGTGATTTGAAGGTCTTAACCTGGGCTGATAGGATGTCACATCTGAGGAAGGGCCGTCACATAATCATCACTGTTGTTTTTGGAGAGGTACGTTTTTCTTTGCAGGACAGGTGGTACTGAGTACACCTAACTACCTCCCTTGGAGTTTTAAGGCCTGACAACCTCAGCCTGTGGATGCTAGCTTGGGAGGAGCTCAAACTGACTTTGGTAACTTGTATTAAATTGTTACGGTAAAACATTTCTGCAGTGGGAAGCCTTGGGCTTGGGAGCTGGAGTGGCACTTGGGTGCTGTGGTAGGAATTCCTCACCATTAGGTTTTGTCTCTGTCATCTGAGATTATACAACTCAGATGTGCAGCTGAGAAGAGAGATCCTACGATGGAGCTTGTATTGAATTGCTGTGTCAGGGAGCTGCAAAGATCGTTCATTACATGTGTCAGATGCTGAGCAATTGAGCAGTGGTGTTGGAAAGCACTGAGAGATCATCTGGATCCATGCATTGTTCAGCAGCTGCAATTGGGTACTTGTCAAATGACACTAAATTTTGAGTAGGATCGGTGTTGACAAGAGATAAAAGGCTGTTGCTTTTCCCCTTTTCATCTTGAATGAGATTACTGTGTAATAATATGCTATTATATAAAGATAAGGAAGATAGATGGGCAAGTCCTACAGCAACAGAAGCATGAAGAGTATGGCTGTGTGAAATGATGTAGGTGGTATTTGCATACATGCTGCTTTCTCTGTGGTAAGGCCTGAAGACGTTTGCACAGCTCTTTCTGTAGCTAATACAATGGAAAACCAGCCTCAGAATAGTCTGCTTCTGTTTTCTTTGTGCTGGAATTTGTGCCTAGACATAGAGTTATGTCTAAGTGACACGAAGCCTCGCTGTAAGGAGCTGTGGGCCAGACAGTAAATGGGGAGACTGAGCATCTATGTTTTCTCTTCAGGCTGCAGATCTTTTTGACAGTGCTGGCAGCAGCACCTAGTTGGTCTCAGAGTGAGTTGAGCAACAGTGTAGGCATTTGGAAATGGCAGCACTAAGCAGAAGTGACAGCCAGACATAGATCTGTGCCGGAGATGTTTGGCTCTGTTGTGCTGCTGCTGTGATGGTGTAGCAGCAGTGTATTGATGGTGAGAGGAGTGCTTGCAGACCCCGGTGATCTGAGGCTTTCAAGTATTCGGAGGCTGCAGGGGCAGGTGGTTCTCCAGGCGTGCAGCTGGGTGCCCTGCAGGTGGCTTTACATCAGCCTTGTGCATGATGCAGAATAGCTGAGCCTGTACTGCACTGGTTGTGAGGTAGAATTCCCTGAGGGCTTGAGTTGGCTTATTGGTCCCAAGGAATTTGCTGTTTTGATGGGCTTTTCTTTGAATCAAAACATCTTATTGACAGATCATTTAATAAATGGATACACTTAAAATTGATTATATTTTCCCTTTTGGTAAGTGAGTACTTCACAGGGAAAAAGAATTCACACTTCTTGCTTGCTTTTTTTTAGCACCAGGGGGTGTATGTGTTTATATACACCCCATAGTGGTATTATAAACTCACTGTATTTACAATGGGAGGTATATATAATAGCCGAGGGGAACAGAAAGTTTTCCTACTTGAGACTTAGAACTCACCTTTCCAGAACTAGTAGTGTGTTGGAGCTTTGCCTTTCTTGCTGTGACTTACACCACATTAGTGGTTTGGGACTGCTCTATATGTTGATAAATGCAAAGGGAAAACTGAGATGTGTGGTAAGGGCATGATCCTCTTGCTGTTCTCAGTGATGAAAACCTTTTAAAATATCTGAACAGCTAGGCCATCTGAAAGGATCCCAAACATATCAGAAAGATCTTGGGGTGTCTCCTGAAGTGATGATGCTACCTAGACTACTATGTTCACCCCTAATTTGTAACAGGACACCTTTTACCTCCGATGCCTAGTGATTCATGCTCTGGATGTGTTTAGTTTTGTGCTTTGGAGTTGTGTATTTTTCACATCCACTGTTATTCGCATGATGGTATGGGCTCTCTTAACATCTCATTAATTTTCCATATGCTGTAGAACTCATTTCTCCCATGAGGTATATAATGTTATCCTACAAAAGTTTTACATCTTCCAAATCCCAGTGAATCAGACTTTCCTTATGCTTATTTTGGTGGTATTATACCAAAGCTGGGTTTAACTCTGTCTTGATCTTTAGTTGTTTTTTCTAATTTTGGTGATCCTAATGCTGTTTGAGACTAAGGTTAGTATTCAGAAAACTGTTGATTAATACAGTCATTTTGGGTACTTAATGCAGGAGGCTCATTTTGATGAAAAGTGTCTGGAATCTTCCTAAAATAACTCAGCTAGGCTCATGTGATTCCATAATATAAAAGAGCTGTTCTGGATCCTGTATTTGTTTGGACCACAGTAGCTTGCTCCTTCTACTTAAATCAGGAATGGTTCTTCCTGCATGTATTTAGATACATTAGTCACTGAAGTAGCTGTAATTGCCTGTGAACATTTTCTTCCAGGTCCCTCTTCTGGATTAAATATGAAAATAATGGACAGGATGCTTAAAAGAGAAGTAACATCCTCATTTTCCTCCTGCACTTTCATTGATACACTCAGAGTGGGTGGATTGCTTATTAATGACAGCAGCTTTGGGTAGTTCAGTGACCTGGTCTTGGTACTGCTGAAGCGGTGATATTTGCCATTAACAAAGCTGAGACTCTGACTTGAGATTTCCAAAGTAATTAAATTTACTACTATTATGGGCTGGATATTTTACTATCATTTCACTGACTCTCACAGTTTCTTGCACTTGTGTCCCTAAGTGGTTATTTGAATTTGTGAATGCAGGCCTTATAGTTGGGTTTGTTTATTCAAGGGAGTAAATGTTTTCCCTATTGAAGTTAAGCCCTTACCAAAGGTCACCTGTTAGCTGCAGTTAGAGGTCTTAGTGGGTAGTAAAGTCTCATTTCCCTGAGAAATTCTTCCACCTTTTTCTCATGGTATTATGTATAGGCAGTTTGCACGTCTGAGAAAAATACAGCAGTCTCTTCAGTAGCTTACTATAAAATCACTATGTATTTCACTATGTATCCACCTATTTTAGGTGCAAGGAAACAGCTGTAACAGAACTATGTAAGAAACTATTTCTTCCCTTATTTGTTGTAGGAAGTTAGTTAGCATGGAAGAAGCCCTCATTGGATTAAAGAAATCACATCTGTCTGGATGTTAAAATGTTAACGATTGCAATGTTACATTGCAAGACAAATCTGGATCTTAGCTGTGTGCCTCAGTTTTTTTGAATGACTTCACTTACTCCTCTCTGACTTCTTTAGGTTGACTTTGGGTGCATGCTGACATAGTCCTCAGAGGTGTTTTTGCTTGTGTGTTTTTCTTTAGCTTTCAAGAGATGGTTTAAATAGAACGGTAGTTAAATGGTCTTGGGAGTCTGGCTTCCCACACAGATTAGGAAATGGCAGTCAGTCACTTTTTTTTTTCTTTTTTCCCTGCATAGGAGTAGAAAAAGAAAAAAAATAGGCTTAGGAAAAGAGCCTTTGACTTTTCAAAAACCTTTCAAAGCACCAGCTATTTTTTAAAAATTAGAACACTAGTATTTGCTTAGAATTATCTTCTCTGTATTCTTACCTCAGAGGATAAGATTTTTTAATTTTTTTTTTTCTGTGCACCTTGCTTTAATTTTGACCATTCAGCATGTTCTGCCTAATGCCTGTTGTTCACTGCTCTGTTACAGAGGGATGTTCACTGGGGCAGATTCCTTAATGTATTACTGGTGGAAAAGAGAAGGCAAAAGCATAGCTATGACATAATTAATTCTTCTGATGACTTGTTGCTAATTTGTATCTTTCCAGTGAAAGTCTTGGACAGTGACTTCATAGATAACTTACCTCATCCTTATGCAGTCTGATTTTGAACAGTGCTTTCTGATCCCCAAGAGGTTTCTGCTGGATGATGCATGGCAAAGTTGTTCTTACAGACTGCAGCCCCACACTTTTTATTTCTGGCACCTGTGTGCACAGGCAGTGAAGACATGAGCAGTGTGGGAAGGCCTTTGCATCAGTTCAGTTTTATTTGTCTACAATTATTGCCTAGAGTTGCAAAATCTGTGTTCATAATTCAGAGTTAAACACATAGGTTCTAACCCCCTTATTACAAGTCCTTCATCTCCCCAACCCACAGGACTTTTACTTTTGTTTGTTTGTTTGTTGTGAGTTTGGTTTTGCTTTTTTTTTTTCAGTAGTGCTGTGGAATTGGCAGTGGAAAATTGCTGCTGTGTCTGTAAATCTTACTGAGTTAAAATCAGTTGATCTGCACACTGGGGTGTCAAAGCACTACTTTGTCAATGGAGTGTAGATTCTCTCTCTTCTTCCTTTCTCCTGTTACAATATTTCTGAAAGCTGACAGACTCTGTCAAAAGTTTTCAAGGCAAAATGGTATAATTTGTTTGGAATGTCATGGATAATTATGCAGACAAAAATTGTACAGTCACACTGAGAGATTAGCTGCAGAAAAGAGAACAGCTTGTTTGGTGGGCATGGTAGTGTGCTTCATTTGGAAAAGGCCTGCTCTGGTAAAAATTGGGTAACTGGTAGAGATATTTAGGACATGAATACCTTAGCTTCAAAGATTACATCTCAGGCTGTCAGCAGACCTCCAAGTCAGCTATCGGTCTGCTGAAAGTTACTTATTGATGCTCAGGGGGCAGCATGTTATGGAGTAGCTCTCTTCAAATCCTGAGTGGAAGGCTGATGAGGGCAGTCCAGCCAATACATGCTGGTAGAATCCGGAAATTCTAAACAAAACAGAAGAGTGACCACAGAAGCTTACAAGTGAGTAACTTTCTATTTTCTGGTTCATTTTGAAGAGTCTTTTGGAGGTTTGCCACAGAAGCCTGACTGTCTTGTCTTCACCATCTAGTCCCACTGACATCAGGTGGCCTTCTGGGTTGTGTGAGGAGAGCAGAGGCTTTTCTTGATGTACTAGCAGTGTCTGCAAGTGAACATTTCTCTGTCCTAGGTCTGTCTACCTGGTCCCAGCATTCCAGATCTCGACGTCGGAGGACTTCGTGTTCCAGACATGAAGATCGAAAACCTTCTGAGGTATTTCTGGAGTTTGATTTGCATTTTGTTACATCTATCAAATACACAGCCCTGTACATGCTCTGGTAATTGATCCTTTTCTTCTGATTTACTTTCTTTTTTTCTTTTTGCTACATTTTAGCTGGCACCTGCTCCCCACCCCTCCTTTTTTGTTTGGGTTTGGCTTTGGGTTTTTTTTTGGTGCCAGGAGATTGGGGAGTTCAGCTGCTGGCTGAACCACTTTGTGAATTTTGTCACAGTTTGACACTTACTCAACATGGCTGCAGAGTCTTTCTTCTACTATTTTAGGCATTGGGGTTTATTTGTAGCTTGGTTTGTGAACAGTGAAAATTTACATTAGGTGCATTTATTTCCTAGCTGGTATTGTGTTTTGGTGTTTGATCTTTGCTAAACTGCTTGTCAAACTAGAAATCTGCTTCCTGACAGTTCTGTCTTGCATAGTGCTTTGAGGAAATTATATCAAGGAAGATGCAGATCTTTGAGCTTCCCAGGACCAATCAACTGTTAGTACACAAATGCAGTCCAGTTCCTTGGATATATTCTTGCTGAATCTTCCTATCTTCAGGCAAATGCTACACTGCAGAATTTATAAAGGCTGCAGAACAAGGCTTAGCTTTGGGAGATGGAATTTCTTCATTAAACATACTTGCCCAATACATGTATTTCTGATGTATTAGGGAATAATTGATGTTGAGAAAAAAATGTACTTTATTAGTCTCCCTAGACAACCAGGTTAATCTTCTCCCAGAGAAGAGTTTCCACAGGAAGAATTGCACTCATTGTTCTGTGTGAGCTACACCTAGTACTGGTGGTTTCCAGTCTTCTTTTTTGATTGTTGGCTGTTAAAGATCTTCCCTTCTTTTCTTTATGTTATTGTGAATGGGGAGACCCCATGAGCTTTTTCTTGCTGGTGATGCGTGCTGTCCTTGGTTATCTTTCTTGCATGCCTTAGAAGTAGCGCGTTAGACTCTGTTTTGAGAACTACCTTGTGAAAGGCTATCAGGAAATCATTGAAGGTAGTTACCAATCTTGCTGTTCTATGTATGCTTCTGTTTTCTCCTCTCCCTCTTCTTGCATTTGTTGTCAGAGTCTTTGTAGCTTTTTGCTGTTCTCTTGGGTGTTCTCAGCCTGGGTGGGCATCTTATTTACTCCTCTTCAGCTCTGTTGCACAGTCTGTTGCCACTCTCCCCACATACGTGTTGTCTCTGACTGCCACAGCACTGGCTATTCTGATAAGCGTGCTGGCAGTAAATTGACACTTGCTAAATTCCCTGGGTGAAATCCTGGGCTCACTGAAGTTGGTGGCAAAATTCCCATTGACGTGAGCGTGGCCAGGGTTTCACCCTTTAGCTTTGAAGTGTGCAGTGCTTCTGTGAGCCAGCACTTCTGTAAGCTCTGCTTTGCTCCAGGCAGTCTGATTGCATCAGAAATTAGAGCAGAAAGAATGGTGTCACAGGGCCATGGGCCTGGGAAGGAGTTTCTTGGCTGTGAGGTGCTGTAGTAGCTTTGCTACTGAGGGAGTTCTGCAACAAATTTATCCAAGAACCCGAGTTACTTTGGCTCTGAATTTGAGCAAGTTGCACATCCGATCTTATATTTTTAGTCTTCTTTACATTTGACATTTCATTGCTTTAATTCAAGTCACTTAGAGGTGCAGAATCCCCTGGCCAGCTGTGATTGTTTGTTCTCTGAGCCAGTTATTAATTTCTTGATTGGAGCCTCACAGGAGTTGTAATGGGATTATTTAAAGCATTCCACTATGTTTCATTACCTGCATTCTTCCTCTCCTTCATATGATAACATAATTCTTTAGTTTTAGAAGTTAGCAGTTTTTCTGAACATGTCAAGACAAGTGTTAAGAAACATGTCATGATTTGATCCTATTTTTATGACAAAACCAGAGTGGAAGCAGAAACATACTGAGACAAAGTGTGGTGGTGTATGCTTGTTGGGAGGGAGGAGGGGTTTCAGGAGGTGTAGTGTGGCAAAGCACGTCGCACTTGGAAATATTCTCAGAAGTATAATTAATAATCACCTTCACCATTTCCCTAAAATACATAGGGAATCTGTTGAGGGTTGAGGTGTGTGAGTAGTATATGATATAATTGCTGTCCTGGGGAGGCTTGCCTAGTTAGCACTCTGCATAGAGCTGGTTCTTCCTCAGCTGTATGCAACACTTGGCTGGAGCTAAGTAAAAGTGTGGCTGTTGGTTCAGGACTGGGAGGTTGTGTCTCTCTGTTCCCTTAGCAGCCCAGCAGGAGAAGCTCGGAGTACTGCTTCTGCCTTTCCCTTTGTAACTGTGCAGTGTGGGGCTGGTGCATGTTGACTCTGCCCACCACAAACCAAGAAGTCTGCAGGGGAAATTTTCTTAAGATATTACCTGTGTTCTTGCCCTGGTGATGCTTATTTTCTGTCACCTGGTTGCTTTTAACCCTTTCCTTTGAATGTGGCATTGACTGGTTAAACATTAGTTGTTGTGGAGGTGAGGACTGCTGGGTGCAGTTACTGTAGTATACAGCAGCTTCATCTTACAGGGTGAGGTGAGCTGTAAACAAGTGCAGGCTTGCAGTTCTGATTTCTGTGCTACCACCCCTTGCCTTCTGCAGTGCTGACGGACAGTGACAAACCTGGCAAAGGCTCCACTGCAGTACCACAGCATGCCTGCTATGAGAGTGGCCCCTTTTTTGTTTCATCCCGTGGCTTGTGGGAGATCCCATTGCTGCCTGCTTATGGCTGCTGCCCCCAAAGCTGCCAAACATCCTGCTTGTTTTTGAGACGCATGCCCCTGCAGAGGCAGAGTGACAGCCATGCTGCAGAGGTGTCTGTAGCTGATGGAATAACAAGCACCTGTGCAGAACAGGGAGATGCCACCAGAATTCTAGTCTTCTGGGTGTTATTGTATGTGATTTTTGTGGGTTATTTTTTAGAAATACTTGCACAAAGAGTCATCTCCTTAGAATTTCCTCTTGTGGCTGGTCGTGATAGAGTCATGCCTTGATTTCTACCACAGGGAATTTCTAGAATGTCTTTGGATTAGTCAGAGCTCAAATAATTAAAAACAAACCAAAAAACTCAACAAAAACACATTGGCGCATAAATGAGTTTTCTCTGTTCTGCTGGTTTAAAACTCAAAGCTCCTGCAGCCTTTATTGCATCCAAGGCAGGGGTAAAAGTGGGTAGCACCTTTTAGCATCATGCCTGTGGCACAGGGGGAGCACCAGAACTTGCAGTGGAGTTAGCTGGAAGTCATTCTGTCAGTATTTACACCTTCAGCCACCCCTTCCTCTGTGATAAAGCTAAGCCTCTGTCCTGCACTGGGCTGAATCAGCTCACTGTTGGTACAGTGACCTTGTAACACACTACTCCGTGGTTACCCTGAAGCTGTGAATCACAGTGTGTGAATATCCAATGTCAGTGTCTCTGTTTTTTCTCTCTTGGTCACTCTCTTTGCAGGTGTTCAGAACGGACCTGATCACTGCCATGAAGTTACATGACTCCTTCCAGCTGAACCCTGATGAGTACTATGTGCTGGCAGATCCCTGGAGGCAGGAGTGGGAAAAGGGAGTTCAGGTGCCAGTTAGCCCAGGGACCATCCCAGAACCAGTAGCCAGGTATAGTTTGGAGGACTGCAAACAAGTACACGTATGTTTATGCTAGCAGGTTGTGTCTACATTGCTTTGGCTTCTTGAGCTTTTATTCCACAGTGTCTAGCTAGAAAGATCCTGTTCACAGAGATGAAGAGCAACCTGCCTCAGCTCTTTGAATGGTGGGAGAGATCAGGAGTCAGGCTTGTTCTGCCTGTGTGCCAAAATATGAATGTCAGAGAACAATTTTTGGCATTGCATTAGGATGGAGTGTGATGACAGAACCTTAAAAATAGCTTCTATTTTTAAGCCCAGACTTGACCTCACTCAGCATTGCTGGGAGAGCCCTCGCCTGATGCTTCTTCTATGCCATAGGTTCCTTCCAAGGAACAGACTAGGCAGAATTAAGGGCTACAGAAAGTACAGCATTTATTTTGGTTTCATGTTATTTTTTTGCTTGATTATTTTACTGACATAGGAAGTCATTGTACAATATTTCAGCTGTTTGAAGAACCATCCAGATATAACTAAATACAGTTTATACTAAATGCATTTAACTAAATACATTAATGTGATATTTTCTAGCTCTTGTCCAAGAAACCCTTATTTTCCTTGCCTTGTTTCTTAGATATTGTTTTCTGTTTCAAACTAAACAGTACATTTGCAAGGGCAGTGGTGTGCTGCAGCCCATCTGTCTGTTTTATGCTTAGTTGGGATTGGAGTTGGAGCAAGAGAGAACAAGGATTATTGCCATTTAATGATGTTAGATCTCTGAGTATGTCCAGGCTGGCCCATAAGGCATTACCACATGTCCCAGGAATGCTGGTGGGGTCAGAACAGCCCAGTCTCTGATACAACAAAGAATTCTGGGTGCACTGCATCTGTTAGGTCTGAATCTGCCAGCTTTGACCTTGGAGTAGGGGAACTACAGCACTGTTGGTTTGTGGTTGTGGTTTGAAGCCAAACTACCTGTGCTTATGTCTTCTGTGTATTTGGGGCAGGTGCAGGGTGTTGCCCAGAGGCATGCAGAGGTGCTCAGTGTGGAATTGATGGTACAGAATATTCAAAAACAGTGCCCAGTTTGAAGTAAATTCTCTGTGAGGTGTAGTAGTCTGTCATATTTTAGTACTGTGCAGTATGACCAGGAGCAGTTTGGGCACTGCAGTTAGCCTGATGAGGTCATTAAGATTTGTATTCTTTCACAGTACCCTTCTGCACCTCAGGAGTCCCAAATTCAACATTCAGCTTGCCTGCCATTTCTCAGATAGTTGTCTGAAATGAGCTAAATTAGGGAGGATTTAGGTCTGTGCAGGAGACTGAAACAGGTCAAAGCTATACTGAGACATACGTGTGTAGATACAGCAGCGGCAGATGAGGATCTTCTGACAGGGAGAGGAGGTGGGGGCAAAATGGCATGGAGCATGTCCTGCTTGTTGTGCAGCGTAGGCTATTGCCAGCAGAGAGCTGTGTTCGACACACAGTGGTGCTACCTTCTCCCTTGTGGCACTAGAGAAGGTGCAGTGCTCTCTGCTGAGAGCACCATGCTGCATGTGCTCTGAGAGAGTTATATTGCTGTTTGCAAGCAAGTCACCAGCTTGTTGGTAGAGGGACTGCTGCCGTTTGTGAATCGAGTGGTTTTGCTCCCAGCTCCTGACTTTGCAGAGCTGTGGCATTGCAGGAATCTGACCTAGAACAAGTGATGTGCTGTAGGTACTTTGCCATTTCCTGAACTAATGCCTGTGGTCAAACAAAATTTCAGTTGGCTTGCAGCTAAAATATGCTTTCATAGTTGGTTGTTGGCCAGCTGGAGCCTTCAAAACCTGAGAGAAGGTAGTTCAGGCAGCAGTTGATTAATATTTGTGCTTTGCCCAGCATGACATTAGTGACTGAAAGAGGAAATGCAGACCCAGGATGCCAGAGCTTGTATGTGCTTGGGTAAGTGAAGGTAAAGCTAGTACAAATTACTGATTCTCTGTGGAAAGGTCTCCAGAATTCCACAAAGGTGGCAATTCTGTACCTACACTCACTAAAAAATTCAAAAGAAGCACATGGTGAGAAAGCAAACTTTGAAGGTAGCAGGAAATACTACTTTTTTCCCTTGAATTTTCTTGCTCTTGATATTGTAGTAAAACAGATCAGTTTGAAAAAAAAAATCTTAAAACCAAGTGCAGTTGGCAGCCAGCTTCAAACAAGTGTGGATTTCAGGTCGGAGTAAGCACCGCTCTATCCTCTAGCCTTTTCATTTTATTTAACTTGTGGTGATGAGTTGGGTTTCTCGACAATTCCCATTAATTTATAACAGCACCAGTCCATTATGGAAATGCACTGTACTGTTTTCTCTTCCCATCTCAGCGGTGCAAGGTGATTGTTTAGATGCTTAGATGCCTACTGATGACTGTTAGTCAGTTCAAATGAGGCAATTGCAATTCTCTAGACACAAGTCTCTGGGTAGCCCAGCACACCTGACATCTGCTTGTCTGTCTGTTTTAGAGTTGTGTCAGAGACAAAAGCTGTCACCTTTACACGTCCCAGGAAGTACATTGTTTCATCAGGTTCAGAGCCTCCAGAGCTGGGCTACGTTGACATTCGGACCTTAGCGGACAGCGTGTGCCGCTACGATCTCAATGACATGGATGTAGCGTGGCTGCGGCTTGCCAATGAAGAGTTCAAAGAAATGGGTGAGCAACCAGTGCCTGTGGTTTTCTTGCTATTTCTTTTTTAAAGCTGGCAGTCTTAATAATTCTAAGGAGAGTGCAGTGGGAAGAGACGAAAGAGGTATGAAGAGACAGCGATTGTAGGAGCTGAGGTTGGCACAGGAAAGCAGACCTGATGTGATTAAGCCCTGAGATACCTGTGTTTGTAACTGCTGAGTTGTTATGATCAGACCAAGTCAGAGTCTGGTTTTCTTACTCTGCTACTTTCCATTTCACTAGGGAATTTTCAAAAGAGTTCCCATTTTGCCATCAGGGTCCTTGAAAAGAACTGAATGATAGTCTTTCCAGTTAGTCCTTTTATAATGGATTTATTTTTCTGTATCATCTTTGTGGTGTGCTTTTCACCACTTCATTTTGTGGAACCTGAGGCTCAGTTAATCATGGGAAGAGCCAAAGGAGGATTTTCTTGCTAAGACACTCATCATGATGTTGCCATCGACTGCATGTCACAGCAAACATGAGCTATTGAGAATGAGACCAAAAGCAGGATATCCCAAGCCTGTGCTGTATTGTAGTGATTTAAGGATATGAAAATTCTTGCCTGAACCTGACTTTGCAAGAGGAAGGTGGTTGATTGCAGAAGTGTATCTTTCTTGGTTCCACAGGTGTTTGTGTGGTGGGATTTTGTGCTGAAGGTTGTAGCATCAATTTGGAAGTATCACAGCCAGCATGTTGGCACAGCAAATGAGAGGTGGAAGCCAGCGGGGGAAGCACTTGGGCTTTTTTTTTTTTTTTTTTCTTGCTGGTTACTTACTTTTTTTCTTCTCAGGTCTACGAGAGTAATTTAATTAAGTTTGCATCACAATACTATAAT
Source organism: Indicator indicator (assembly GCF_027791375.1). Taxonomy (NCBI): domain Eukaryota; kingdom Metazoa; phylum Chordata; class Aves; order Piciformes; family Indicatoridae; genus Indicator; species Indicator indicator. The sequence goes on from NC_072034.1 coordinate 8,911,630, forward strand.
GTAGCCAGCCTGGAGCTGTGGTGTCACAAATAACTTCCTGATGGATGCTGTTTGAAAACACCAAATCCCAGATTAGGTGTTGCAGTTATTTGTTGTCCCAGATTACATATATTCTGACTGTGGTTTTTTGCTTTTTAAACCAAATTAATTTACTGGTGTAGCAGTATGTATGTAGCAGGTGATGGAGACCTTAGTTGGGCTTGCACCCTATCGGGCTGGCAACCACAGTTGTTAGAAACTGCAGGTTTGATCCAAGTATGATAGCAGATGTCATTGACTGCCCTCCTCTACCCCTATCACATTTGATTCAAAACACTCTCAAATCTTTCACCAAAGAGTAAACATCTGCATTGCGGAACTGAAGCAAAAGCCATAGACAGTGCAGTCCTGGGAGGAGAAATCAGAACAAGACCAGGAAGCCTAAACATCAGTTTAGGAAAAGTTTTTCTCAGGATTTTGCAAGATTGGTTTGGATTCTTGCTTCTGTTAGTTTAATACAGTTAGAAGCTGAATTTGATTTTTTTTTAGCACTGAATTAAGCATGATTGTCTATCACTCCTTAAATAAGTAACAACTCCTGTTTCCCAGGGATGCCTGAGCTGGACGAGTACATGATGGAAAGGGTCATAGAGGGATTTGAGCAGCGATGCTATGATAACATGAATCATGCTATCGAAACGGAAGAAGGACTTGGGATTGAATACGATGAAGATGTTGTCTGTGATGTCTGCCAGTCTCCAGATGGAGAAGATGGCAATGAAATGGTGTTTTGTGACAAATGCAATATTTGTGTGCACCAGGTATGGCTGTCAGGCGGATGGTGGGGGGTGTAGGGATGGTGACAAAAGCTTTTTGAAACCATTAAAGATAACAGGTTGGATTTTTTTTCCCATGACAGACATCGATCTGTTAAATTGATGCAGAGTTCACCATTGAGCTGTGGGATTCATTTAGAATTAATTGAATTATTACATGGAATTCTAGAGATGTCATGATAAGGGGGTTAAAGTGATCTTTATTAGCCACCATTTCTGCTAAGAAGCAACCCCCAATGCTTTGGAATAACATAGAGCATTGCACAGCAGAGCACTTGACTTTGTGGTTCTTGCCTTTTGAATTAGATCTGGCCCAGTTCCTGTTCAGTATAGTCTTTCTGCTACTGCACTTCACCCCAGCTCTCTGCTGGTGGGGTTGTCAGTTGGATGTCCCCTTGCTCTGTGGGCTGGGAAACAGGATCTTCATTATCCCAGCTGAAGTGGGCAGTGGTTTTTTGCCTCACAGCTTGTCATGACTTCTGCTTCTTTCATGGAACGATCTATTTGGGGAATGACTGGCCAGTGTGATTGGATAAGTTTATGAAAGCATCCTGAGATCATCCACAAGCTGATGTTTCTATATTTTATTCCACAAAGAAAATTCTGAGAGTTGTGAGATTCTCTGTGTAAGCCCAAAAGTAACAGATTGTTGCCTATGCTTTCTCTCCCTGACTGTAACTGGGATCTCAGGCCTGCTATGGGATCCTGAAGGTGCCAGAGGGCAGCTGGCTCTGCAGGACCTGCGCACTTGGCGTCCAGCCCAAGTGTTTGCTGTGTCCCAAGAAGGGTGGTGCCATGAAGCCGACCCGGAGTGGCACCAAGTGGGTCCACGTTAGCTGTGCCCTGTGGATCCCAGAGGTAGGTACAGATCCTCTGGGAACTGAGGGCTGCAGTGATTCTGGGACAGGAGGAATCTGTCAAAGACACTGTTCAACCTAGTGCATGTTCATAGAATCATATAATGGTTCAGGTCGGAAGGGACCTCAGACATACCTACTCCAACCTCCCCTCCATGGGCAGGGATGCCTCTCAACTGGACTGGGCTGTGCAAGACCTCATCCAGCCTGGCTTTGGACACCCCTAGGGGAGGAGGCAGTGCTGCTACACTGAGTGTAGTATCTCTATGGTATGGAAGACAGTGTAAAGGATTTTCAGATAGATGCGGCGTCTGGCAGGATGAAGCATCATCTCTAAAGAGAGTAATTACATTACCTTTGTCAACCAAAATTAGGCCTCAAGAAATTAGGCCTGTGCTGCTGGCAAAACTCATTTAATAAGTACACAAATTACAGTTTTATTTTGTAAGTGGAACATTAAAGTTGAATCAGGAAGGTTTGGATGTGACAGTGAGAATTCCTGTGGGTTCTCAAAGGCATTCTTCCTGCATGATAATTTTAAATTGGAGAGCTTCAATTTGAAACTGTTCATGCAATGAGGAAGTTGTGTTTTTGAAAAAAGGCAATTAATTCTTTTTTTACTGAGGAACTTGTAGCATGCTTATTTTGCCCATGCACACAAGAAATGTGATATCTTTGATAAAATTATTTCATAGCCTTTTTAACCTTTCTCTTAGGTGAGCATTGGAAGCCCAGAAAAAATGGAGCCCATAACAAAGGTTTCTCACATTCCCAGCAGTAGATGGGCACTGGTGTGCAGCCTTTGTAATGAAAAAGTTGGAGCTTCTATACAGGTAAATAAATTGCACAAATACCCACATGCTTTTGGTAGATACACAAAATATGTACCCTCAGCATATTTTGCTTGGTTTCCTGTTTGTTAGTAAGGACTTCAGTTCACACACAGTGCTTTTAGATGTTGGCATGCCCTTACTTTCCAGGAAGATTTTATTAATAATGCCAGGTGGGGTACCTAAGACTTATCTATTGCTATGCTGACACACATATTAGTACTTTGGGATAAAATGTAAGTGTTGTTGAGAGGAAAACCCCTGCATTTCTGTCATCTACCACATATGGCAACAAAACTTGAATGCTGAAAGCAGCATGTCCACTGGTGCTCATTTAGTGGCTTCTAAGACAAGTTGGATACCTCAAGGGGGTCTGAGTATTGCCTGTAACAACCTGAATTTTTAAAGTGCTGAGCCTGTCTAGTTCTCAGCCATGTCAGTGGAACTGAACACTTTCATTGATGATAAAAGTAGATATAGCTTTGAATTTCTCATTTTAGGTACCAATTAACTTTGGACTGTTCTGGCTGTAACTATTTTTTCTTTAACTGTTTTATTGTTGGTCTAGCTTTTAAGTTGTTGAGGAGAATGTCTGATCATGTAACATTAGGTTTTTGGAGCAGTAAGAAAGAAGAAGGTTGTTTGACTGGTCTGCCCTGAGATCTGAGGAAGCCACAAGCTGAGGAGATGAACCCCACTTCCTCCAATCGTTGTAGATAATTCAGGAGCTCTTGGTGTTCCTAAGTAGAGGGCAAAAAAATTCTCCTGGGTGTGAGTTTCCCACTTCACTCTGCTGTAGCAGCAGTGCCCCATTACTGATCTGACTGCTGGCACTCATTTGAGCTCAGGGATGGTGACTGCCCGAAACAGCGAGATGGGGCAGAACCAAAACAAAGGGCTAGTCTCAATAGTTCCAAAAAGACATTATTTCCTTATGCAATAAATAATCAACCTATAATGCCAGCACTATAAAGCCATGTTTCATACCAACAGCTTGCATTCTTGTGCCAGTGCCAGGTTGTCTCATTGCATACTTCTGAAATCCTCCCTGCAGTTTCAGTTGGAATTGGATTCAGCACTGCAGCCTGTGAGCTGCTGCTGTTAAATAACTGAACTGATCTGCACCAGAGCACTTCAGACTGGGGTGTGTGGTTTCATCTCCATATTTATGTTGGGCTGTTAGCTGGAAAGCACTTGCAGATCCTTTACAGTGGAAAATCACTCAGAAATGTTAAATAATCCCTTTTAAGAACAATTTTAAAACCTGGAGATTGAGAAAACACATTGCCAAGCCCCAGATTTTTGAAACAAGAGATACTTGGTTCCTGATACATGAGATGATAAAGCTTTGATCTACCTTACTGGAGAGCAAGTGATGAGATAAGGAGGGGTGATGCACTTGGGGCAATGCTGTGATTGTGTCAAAGATGTAGCTTAGTATTGTGGTAACACTGCACCTTCAAAGTGCCTCACATACGTCAGCAAAATGAGTCTCAGAAAGCTCCGGAGTCTGAAGCTGTAGAGCTTTTTCTGTTCTGTGGCTAACCTAACCTTCCAGGATCCATGATGGTAAGAGCAGCATTAAGACACAGAAATGCGTAAAGCCCTATGCTTTTTAAACATAAGTTGTGTCCATTTCCTTTTTTCCTCTGCTCCAAGTCATTTGTGCAGGTTGCCAGAAGAAGCTGTACACCAGCAGTGCAGCAGTAGTTCCAGTGAAGCCTATCAGTCCATTTCCAGTTAAGGAATGCATAAAATAGTAAATGTTAACTAAAGAAAATAAATCTGTCCACAGCATATAAATTTGCAGTGGTAATTCCTCCTCACAGAGCTGGCCCTTCCTCTGCTGTTAGGTAGCTGAAACGGTTTTGTCCGTTCTCCAGGCCAGTTCTGAGGGATGACTTAGTATTTGAACCCTTAAGTATTTATGTAGGTTGGTGTGCAGGGGAGAGGGAAATGTGCTTCCATATTTCTTCTGATGCTACCTCTCCCCTTATAGTGATGACTTGCAGGCATTATGGCTGCCACTTCAGACAGCCCTACGTTTAAAATGATGGGGGAGAGACAACAAGTAAGTTTTGCCTGACATGTTACAGGAGTTGTGTAAATCTTGGTGTTGTTAAAGCTGGCAGTGGGAAATACTTAGATTTGTGTTGTGGACTTTTGTACAGCAAAGAACAACATCATGCAGAGGCACTGCAATAGAAGGGAAGTAGCATTAACTGGATGAACTGAGAGAGAGAGAGAGATCCTCCAGAGCTCTTTTTGGTGTGCACAACAGTTAAAGCACAACAGTATCTGCTGAGCAAAGAGAAGCTGCAGCAGGCTTGGAAAAACAAGACTTTCTATTCTTCCAGGTTGAGCAGGTTTCCTTCCAATGAGGCAGGCTTTCCCCTCTCGTCCCAGTAAAACATCAGCCATGCTAAGAGCTGATTATTCTAAACAGTAGCAGGTTGGAAACCATGGCTAAAGAACTCTTCTGTACTGTTGGGTGATCCAGCTGGGCTGCTTTTGCCCTTTGGTCAGTAAGAGAGAAAAGAGCAAAGGATGATTTGGTATTTCTTAATTTCTTTTTGTATGTTGATTTTTATTAAAGGATGTTCATCTGAAACTTCTACAGTTTAAGCTCTGTTGTACCTTCATATGCAATCTGGCTGCTGAGTCAACCTGAGCAAGAAAACCTGGAGGAAAGAGATTTGGCTTCTTGGCAAAGTTGTGTATAAACATCCTAGTGCCATGCATTTCTCTGTAAGGTTAAGCATAGCTTTTTTCCCTCCTGGTTAACAGCACTAACATTCATTTCCACCTGAAATTCTTTTTGCTGGAGGCAGAGGTGTGAATTGATACAGATGCTTGTGTGGGTACACATACATGTACCGATTTAAACCTTCCAGTTTGTGGCTGGCAATAGCTATGACAGCATTTGGCAAGAGAAAGTTACATATAGTAGAACTGAAGTGCTACATCAGCTGAACTAGTATCCATTACTCTGCGAGCGATAGGTTCACTGGGAGGGAAGGAAAATGACAAAAAACTGAATTTCCTGTTCTGATCCCCCAGGTGAAGGCTGTCATCAGTGAAGTAGTAATTGATAGTGATTTAATAGTTGACATTTTTAAAATTGGGATAACAGGAAAAATGAAAATTCCCCTTGGTAGAGGCCTTCTGGGTAGCCTGGGTCCAGGTGCTGGGGAAGACTTCTAATTACAAGTACCAGGCTGGCCTTGAGCCACCCAGATGTTTTCCCTTCCCTGCCATGTGGGTGCAGTCCAAGGCGGGATGTGTTGCTTTGTGTTACACGGACCTGGCACGAGTGGCTCAGCTAAGAACACTGCTCCTAGGTCCTTCAGCAGCGAGGGGCTAACCACTCCTGTCCCACTGGGCCACTTGATCATAGCCTGGCCCGAGAGCACCAAATCCTAAACCTAATTAAAGAGCAACAAAGTACACGCAGCTCAGCAGCAGAGCATGGAGACAGGGTTGTTCTTCCAAGGCAGCTCTGGAAGCTCCAATAGTTCTGGGTACTGTGACTTCTTAAATTTAATTTGATTAAATTAATTTCTGTAGTGTTCAGTGAAGAACTGCAGAACAGCCTTTCATGTCACCTGTGCATTTGATCGTGGCTTGGAGATGAAGACCATACTGGCAGAGAATGATGAGGTGAAATTTAAGTCCTATTGTCCCAAGCACAGCTCCACCAAGAAAACTGATGACACTTTCAATGAGAGCCCTGGACAAGAGAACGGGAATGGGATTCAGGACAGCTCTCCTCCTGCCCGCATGGACCCTTTCCACAGCATGGATCAAAACCAGGAGGAGGCCCACAGGGTCAGCCTCCGCAAGCAGAAGCTCCAACAGCTGGAGGATGAGTTCTATACATTTGTGGAGTCTTTGGAAGTGGCTAAAGCTCTTCGGCTGCCTGAGGAGCCAGTGGAATTCCTTTACCAGTACTGGAAGCTGAAGAGAAAAGCTAACTTCAACAAGCCTTTGATTACTCCAAAGAAGGATGAAGAGGACAATCTTGCTAAACGGGAACAGGATGTGCTGTTCAGAAGACTGCAGCTCTTCACACACCTCCGGCAGGATCTAGAGCGGGTAAGCCATGGCACTGCCTGTGCTTGGGCGAGGTGTGCTGGTCTTCGTTAGCAGAGGTCCCCAGTGACGTGCTCAGTTCTTGCCCTTGTGTGCTCCATGCTGCATCTTGCCTCAAAGTTGTATTGTCAGAACAGACCCTTAATGCTGAATTTCCACAGCACACCAGTTACCCTGTTCAAAGAGAGGATTAGCTCACAGGGTCAGCAGGTCTTGGCTTGTGGTATCCAATCTCCTTCTGACTGGCTTGTTGCATTTCCGCTTATGCTACTTTACTGATTAACACTGCTTGCTGGAGGCTCTCCTGCAACCCCCAGCTGCAGCTTTTTTACCCTTTAAGGTCTTTGTCTGCTCCTTTCATCTGGTGCACAAGACAAAAAGAGCATCAAACATGCCCTGATTTGCAGCAGCCCAGGGTATTGTTGACACAACGTAGTAACAAGACATTTCACAGGACTGTCTGTGTGGAGGTGCATCTGACCCTTTAACAAACTGATTTCCTTTATTTTTCTTTTTTTTAGGGGGTTAGCTAATAGAGTTTAGGATATGTTAGAGCCAGAAATACTGACATTATTATAAGTTTTTTACCTCCATACAGCTTATGGCTTGTGTAGGCCACATACTGAACGTGGCTCAGGAGGTCCTTCCTCAGCCTCAGTAACCTGTGGGTGAACTGGAGCCTCTATCCCAAGAATGCTGTCTAGTCTTTAAATCAGGGCAGCAGATGCTCATGCAGCATCTTTTGTGAAGGACCCTGATGGATAATTACTCTAACAAATCACTGCAGCTTTTCTTTTCAACCTTTTTTTCTAGTTTCAGCTTCCAGCCCATGACCCTTCTCTTGCTGGGTGTGAGAGCTGTTCCCCAGTCCATTTGTTTCTGCTCCTTGTGCTCAAGTTCTTTTATCTTCCCTTTGATCAGCTAAATAAGTTGAGTTTGCCACCTTGTTCTCTGGATCTTAAATTACTCTGTATGTATCCTTTCCATTTTTAAATGTGATGAAAAGCCAGGATACCTCATTCTAGTAATAATTCAAATATTTTACTACTCTATTTTCCTCACTCGTATATTCCATGCTATGCTCATTGATCCACAGTTCCCTGCTGTTGATTAAGTATAGTTTCCTGTTGTGTCTCAAACAGTAAGAAGCAAATGGTGTGAGGCTATTAAAATACCAAGCATATGTGAGCATTTTCAGCACTTCTCTAGCTTTCCTCTGTGTGTATATAGGTAAAAGGGATTCAGGTGTTCACAGAAGCTACTGCAGTGCTCTGGCCCTCCCAGATCTGATGGAATAATCTGTCAATTACATGGTATTTAAGAAGTGTGTTGAAGAAGGTTAAAAACAGTGTTAACGTGTTTGAATGCTGTATAGCACTTCAATTGAATTAATTCAAAGTACAGATGAACAACATTACAGAAACACAATTCCTGTAAAACTCATCACCTTGCTGCCTCCTAGGTGCGTAACCTCACTTACATGGTGACCCGAAGGGAAAAAATCAAGAGATCTGTCTGCAAAGTTCAAGAACAGATATTTAATGTCTACGCAAAGCAGCTGGAACAAGAAAGAGTTTCAGGTACGCTTCAGTGTTACCTTTTTTTGCATAAGACTGCAGACACAGGCACTGAAAGTTTTGGTTACAGGCTAATGACTAATTATGAAGGACAATCAGGACCTTATTAGTTCTCATTAAAACCTTTCGCAGGGCACCACGCCTTAACAGATTGGGAGAAAAAATGAGTTTGTGTAGCTCTGATGGTGGGCACATTGCTATAGGAACTAAGTCAGTGTTCCTGTCCATGGGGCACTGAATGCTGCCTGCTTCAGATCATTCCTGGTGTCAGTTTAATGACTCCTTATGACAGGGGACCATGACTTACATTCAAGTGCCATATGCTACCTACTAAGCCTGTGGTCTGTCTGTGCTGCTGTGCATCATAGATGGCTGTTTAAAAGAGCTCAATTCTGAAAAGGTAGCACCCTGTTTTTAAAAGAATTTTTTTTTCCCTGCTTAATCTCATTGACAGTAATCTCTCAGAAAGATGAGTACCTTCAAATCTACTGCATTAACTAGGTTATCCTTAAAGTGTTCAGTAACATACCTGCTGTATTTTACATGGATTCAAACAGATCCACTCACTGCTTCCTTTGCCCACCCCTTCTCTGAGGAGTCTCTGTCCTGGTGGCTACAGCAACACTAGGATGTGTATTGGCTACAGGTGTAGGTAGGTGCAGTGTGCCTAAAGGGAACTCAGCAACACACATAGCACTCAGTCTGTTGTGGAACAATGACATAGTTGCAGAATTGTCACCAAATACCTGTTTGCCCTGAAGAACATGTCAGGCATGGAGGACAGGGTTAGAATAGGCATGTTCAAAAGTGGTATTCACCCAGACACAGAAGTTCTTGACTTGAACTTGATTTGTTTACATTTAGGTGTGCCTTCCTCTTTCTCTTCAATGGAAAACACAGTGTTGTTCAATAGTCCATCTCTGGGCCCCAATGCCCCCAAGATAGAGGATTTGAAATGGCATTCTGCATTCTTCAGGAAACAGATGGGCACATCTCTAAGCCACTCTTTGAAAAGACCACACAAAAGAGACAGAGCAAGAAGCAGTGCTGGGAATGACAGCAAATCCCTACCGAGGCAGCCCAGCCAGAGGGAAGGCAGTGCAGCACCAGGTGGCTTTTTGCACCTTGACAAGACCTTTGCAGACACACGGATTGTATCAGCACAGCAGAAAAACGGCCTGGTTATACCAGACCACAGAAAACAAAGAGACAATCGTCCACAGTGCGAGGTGATCAAGGCAGAACTCAAAGAAAAGACTTCAAAACACAACCACAAACCACTGAGACTCACAGAACTCTCTCAGAGGCAATCAGAAAATAAAAGGGCTGTGAACCACTCCAGTGGTAGGTCAGCACCTGGCACGCGGAGGGATATAGTGCCTAAATGCAATGGGGGTCTTGTCAAAGTTAACTCTAATCAGACAGTAGTTAAAGTGCCTACCACGCCCACCAGCCCGGTCAAAAACTGGGGCGGATTCCGAATTCCAAAGAAGGGGGAGAGGCAGCAGCAGGGTGAGGGCCCAGAGGAAGCCTGCCGCCAGAACTCCAGCTACCCCTACCTGGGCGTGGGCAGAGTTTCACCGAAGGACAGGGCCAAAAGCAAGCTGAAGCCTGACAGCGAGAATGATGGGTACGTCCCTGATGCTGAAATGAGTGACTCAGAGACTGAAGTGGCCGAGAAGAAGTGCAGACAGCAGAGACTCAGTCCAAGCAGCACCATCAGCAGAAGGACAGATATTATTAGGAGAAGCATCCTGGCCTCCTGACCGGACACAGGCACACGGTCTCAGCACCGTGGTCAGTAGAGTCACTGCCTACAAGCCAACTCCACATTATTTATTGGTGTGAGAGAGGAGAGTTCTTAGACGTGGCTGCAGACTGACAAATTGGTAACACGTTATTCCTGAGCTGTATAAACATGTTTACATGCACTTGAAGCTGGTGTTTTTTTTTCTCTGCCCCACCCCTGTTCTGCAAGAAGTTTGAATCTCCTTTATTTGCAGCTTTCCTGAGTAAGCAGAAAAATGACATCACTACTAACAAAGGATTTGTGATGAACGCTAAAATAATTCTCAAAAACCTTTTAAAAGGTTCATCCTTTTAGCTAAAAAGCACTGATAAAATTTTCCTCCCTTCCCAGACCTTCTGGAAAAGCACAAGCTCTTAATGTAACTAGTGTGTATTGGATCTAAGATGGTTGTTTAACCATACTGCACTGCTAAACCACATCACCAGTGGTCACTGTCCTTTGATAGTGGCAGGTCTTTCTCCTCCCTTTGAAGAATGTTTTCTGTTACATTCATTTTGAGCAGAGATGGCAGCTCAAACCCCTCCATAAGCTCCAGAGTTTACATGTAAATACACCTACAAGATGACCAGATCTAACTATGACATTATACTGAAAAAGGAGGAAAGGACAGGTCAGGGTGCAGCATCCTCACAGTGCCACAGCTCGAGAAGACTCAGACTGAGCACAGAGGGGACTCTGAAAAGGTCTGAGAAGGGGTCAGGCTTGTGGGTTACAGTTCCCCGTGGAATAAGCTGTCACCCTTCAGTCAGTCACCTATTGCCAGGAGCATGATGACAATTCCAGAGAGGAAAGTCTAAGGCACTAGTCACTAGCATTTCCCAAAGCCCACCAGGTATGCACTACTGGGATGTACTGGGAAAGCCAGGCTTACAATACTAAAGGGTTGCTTTAAAATGAATATATATTTTTAAATAGAATAAAATGGAAAGGCAATAAATTGTGATTAGCTCTTTACAGTCAAATGAAGAAAAAAAATAATCTGTTCTGGACTAGATTTGATGGAAGAAGAAATTTTTTTTTTTTTTTTACTAATTGCAAATGGCAATAACAAGTAAGTGATGAGCAATAATATGAGCAGGTCATTAGGGTACGGCCTTGTACCTAGCAGCGTGCACATGTGGAGTGTTAGGAGCCTGCACACTTTGGAATTCTGCATAGAGTCAAGTCAGGTATGTACTGGTGACAACACAGCAGTGTGTCACAGAGAGACAGACATAAAGACCCCCTTTCCCCCCACCCCTTTCCTACTACTAGCCTGACATTATAACAGCTGCTTTTCCTTGTCAGACCCTTGCCTCCTGAGCAGGGAGCACTGATAACACGGTAGAACTCTGCCATAATTGAGTCTTCCAGAGGATTCAATAAAAAAAAAAAAAAGGCTTATTAAGACTCTTACCTTGCTATGCAAGTTATCACATAAATATCTAAATATTTCAGCTGTGCATCCCTGTTACTTGTTTTAGAACTCAGAAGTCTTGACCTTCTGTGGGGAAGGGGAATTTTGTTCATGGTGGTGCACTTCTGCAGCACCATTGCTGCTCCCAAGAAACTAGATTGGCTTACAGAGGTGAAAGTCACACAGGGCACTGGTGAATCTCAAGTTATGAAGTCACCCTTGAGATGTGTTAAAAGTACTTCTCTGATCACAGAGCAGCAGACTAAAGGTAAAGGCAGGTAAGTTCTACTTGACATAGAGCAGCGTTTTCCAGACGGGCACTTCTGTTTTCTCTAAGAAAGAGGCTCATGACCATATGGGGAATTGTTTGTCAAGCCATAGCTGGTATAATCTAAATTAATATTCTAAGTAAAGATTTAACCTCAAGCCAGTCTGAAGGAGGTACCTTGTTAATTTGCACTATTATGAATGCTAATGTTGTGCAGAATTAATGCCTTATCTGTTTTGCTCCCCACTGTTTAGGTTAATAAGCTTTCTAATGTTTGAAGTTAAGCTGAACCAAAACCAAATAAGCTGTAAGAAGACTGCAGTGTGACCAGCTCTGTAGGTTAGCTTCGTCTCCCCTGCTTAGTGCTCAGCAGAAGAGGTGTTGTAAGTACAGCAGTGACAGTAGAAACCCACCCACCCCTGTATTTTGTTGGGATAGAGGCATTAGCTGAATTTCTGTTCGTAAGCATTTCCTTTCCTTGTGCAGGCTGACCAAGAGACCGTTGACTAAGATCAGTGTGTTCTGTCAAACCGTAGGCTAGTTGAACTTCTGTAGAGTTGCCTGGAATGCCATTTGTTAGGTTATAAACTCTCACAAATCTAAATGAAGGGTTATAGGTGTTGTGTATAGAGCTTAATTTCAGAAATTTGAGAAAATTGTCATTACATTTGTAAGACCTTGTACAGAAGATTTTTCACTATGTGCCTAGCTTTGGTGTCCATTCAGCTGAAATGAATTAAAAAAGGTGCATGAAGAGAAACAGATAGAAATAAAAAGTATATGTAGAGATGACTATTTTATATTACATGGCCCAATCCTGTATTTATTTTCTCCCTTTTCTGAAGTATTTATAAAGACCTAGTTGAAGACAGCTGTATTTTTTTGTTAAACTCTTCAGTAGAATTGTGCCTTTTTGTCTGTATGTGAATAAATGCTTTTTTGCAGTAGCCTTGCCCAGAAGTGTTTCAGAATCTGCAGGAGCTGATTTGTTTGGGTTCTACATAAACACTTCACTGCAATGACCTGAAAGCCTTTCATGGTTAACCTAAGCATGTCATGTGGCTGGTTACAGGTACTAGCAGGCTCTGGTTGCTGACAGTTGTGCCTGTCTCATCCACAGAGAATGGTAGCTTTCGCCTTCTGATTCTCAAAGAGATGCTGCTTACCTCAATACAGTTTGCATTTGTTGATACATCATGACCTTCCAAAGCCCACCATCACCCTGTGTCCCACTGGACAAGGAATATGATGGTTCTTAGCCATAGGTCTTCCAGATAAGTACTCTGAATGTACATTGCCACCATGAACTGCCTATAGTCAGGCAGTGCCCAGGCCTGAAGGACACAGTATGTTCCTCTTGGTTCCTCTAAACTCAAGAGGTGGAAATGCAGAATGGACCTGGAGGATGAGGTTTGAAGGCATATGTCTAGCAATACATCTTGAAAAGTAGTGATGGGTAAGTAATTTTTCTCAGATCTGTATGTGTATCACATGCATTCACTTTGTGGGCAACTGTGAGTGGCACCCCTCAAAAACATTTCAAAGAATGAAGATGAAAGTGTGCCTCTCCTAAGAATTGCTAAGAGAAGCTCTTCAAAGTGTGAATAAAAGTCTGACACAGGTTCTTACAGCTGATTTATGGTCTTGCCTCTCTCTCTGAGAGGTACTGCACTGCTGGGGTTACCCAAGTAAGGCTTGGGCTTTAGTCAACAGACCATGAAAAGGTTCCTTGTGTGCAGTAATAGACCTTTCAAGATCTGGACTATGCCAGAAGGTACAGGACTCTTGGGAAGACCCCAAATGAAACTCAGACCACCTCTGTAGTCAGTCTCTCTCACTTGTTGAATGGAAGTAACTATTCACCTAGAAACTCTGCCTAAATAAACATAGTCAAGAATAGTTTTACTCAATGGGAAGCATTCATTTCACACTAGGGAATCTCTGAAACACTCAACACCCAGTGTTGGGGTAGGAAAGGAAGACGGGGGAAACAAAAACTTTACAGGGGAAAAGTGAGGAGAAATACACAGACAGAAACAAATGTAAACCAATCAAAACAGATGGCTTAAAAGCCTGCTGCTCAATCCCATGAAACAATCCAGGGTCCTGAGGGAAAGAGCAAAACTTACCTACCCAGCAAGACCCAAATTCAATTGCCTCAGCAAGTGCCTTTCCTCTGCACATCCAACTTGTGAGCAACATGCCAGCAGCCTCCTCTAGACACCAAATGGAAATGAAAGGAGGTGGTGGTAGGATGACAGACCTCACCTGCCCACATTCCCTGTGTGGCTCAGACAGATGCATTTGGTCATTTTTTATCTGCTCAGAGGATTAAGCAGACAGGTGGGAAGTCTTTTTTTCTGTATCACCTGCCATCATTGCTCTGCTGCCTTCCCATTAGGTGCTTCTGTCGTCATTGCAGTTCACATGCTGAGCACAAGTTCAAACAAATACACCCATCATTAAAAAGAACCACGCAGGTGCCCTTCTGTGCCTCGAGAAACAAACCCAAATGTCCAAAACCATACAGTTGCCTGCCACATTCAGCTGGGTTTCACCTCACAGCTAGAGCCTCTCTTCAATAAGGAATGGGATTAATGGCTCAGACAAAATCTTCCAGGTGTTCTGTCATCACCTCAGCTGTACATTATGCAAATGAAAATAAGATGCTTGATGCTTACCTCCCTCTATCGTGTATGTGGCTGACTTACGAAATTCTCACAATAGACGTTTGGAGCTGCTGGACATTGTATCCATGTTGCTTTGAACATTCTTTGAAATCTCTTAGCAGAATTGGAGATTGCAATGTATACAGGCATATATCAAACCAAGAAAGAGCTAGTAAAGAAGTGTGTACAGCTGTAGGAAGTAATGACTACTCTGCATAAGCAGGAATTTTTCTTCAGGCTTGTTTCCATCTTGCAGGCTCTATGGGCATAGTTAGGTTTTTGGGAGGTGGCACAAACTTATTTCCATGTGGTATCTGACCCAGGTCTGTCCTCTAAAATGCTAATATGTTGAAGATCCCCAGCGACAGATGTATGAGTTTGTTAGTCCAAACCAACAGTTTTCATCAAGCACTGGCCAAGCATTATCTCTCGAATGATTTAGAAGTTAAAGTGGAAGAGTACTAATCCCATTTAAGATTTGTCACTTAAGTTCAGGATGGGAGCACTTCAAAATCAGTTAACACCTATTAGATGTTTATGGTCTGTGCTGAAAGAGAACACTAAGTTCAGCTGCACTTTTAGAATGATAGGTAGGAAGTTTCTCAACTATCCAAGAAAAACATGTATGTGAGAGAATTCCCACACACTGGCACCTGTAGAATTCAAACACATCAAAATGCATAAATGCTGGATGTCTGAATGACTTCACCAGCTTTGGGCAAATGGACGGGAGAGAGAACTGAAGTTCCCAGACATATACAAACAGATTACAGTCCTTAGAAATGAGCTGTAGGAATAGCCACAGCAACAGTTTATTTATTTACTGTTTCCCAGGGGCATCAGAACAAACTGAACATTGTTAACACTGGAAGGCAATGGAGACATTTCTCACCTATAATGCCTATCATAAACCCAGCAATTACTTGACATTCATGATGTAATTATTATCTTGCTACAGTTCATAAAAGATTTTCAGAATGTTCCCAAGTTACTGCAGTACAAAGGAAAATGAAAGGGTACCAACTGCATGTGAGCAAAGCTGCTCATGAATTGCCATAGACTGTGCACAAATCTTATCACAGCCGGAGCTGGTGCTTTCCAGACCAAAAGCCACTAACAGCCACAGCACTGGGTCAGATTGTTTCATCTGCTACATTAGAGGATATCAATTACAACATTCTGCAATCTTCTTCCAGTCTTTACTATCTATGCAGAGTATCTTTATCCACTTCTTTCTTACCTGAATAAACCAGAAAACATGTATCTTAAGTTTTAAGAGCCTTGCCACGTATGTGATTCTAACATTCCAATATGAAGTTTCTCCAGCAATCTTCTCAACTCCAACACAGAGTAAATGAACAATGCACGTACTTAAGTATTTTCCAGATACTTGAGGGAAGCAGCTTTTTTCTTCTGTGCAGTTATCAAGCTGAGCTGTATTTCAAAAGAAACAGTCAGTTTCTGATACAGGCTTTTGTAAGATGAAAATATCAGTAAAACTTCAATCTGGAAGGTCTAAAGAACAGGGGACAAGCATATGGAAGTGGGGATTTGAGGTAAACAGTAGAATGTACAATGCATTCTATAGATGACTACTGCTTTTGTCTTGTTTCAGATCCAAGATGATGAAAGATTAGGTAGCAGGAGTACACTTACAGAATACACACACATGTTAAACCAGTGCAAACAGCATCCTGTATTGTTTATGTTTTATGTTACTGAATTACTATTTTTTTAACAATAAAGACGGGAAGGCAGTTCTGATGGCTGTCAATTCACAGGACCTGGCAAGAGGTACACATGGTTGCAAGTTGAACACTAAGCAGATCTGCACTATCAGTTTTGCCCTGCAACCACTGCACACCATTTTCCCCTGTTCTTTGTGCAGCAACACAGTGAATTAGACCAGGGAACTTCATCAGGCTGAAAAATTCCACAGAGTTCCCACAGAAGAGCTCTGCTGTCTAATGATTATGAAGGCAGTTCTCCAGCCATCAGCGCAAGACATGCCTGGTCTTAAACCAGAGTCCCCAGGAGACAAGTGTAAGAGCACCACTTTTGTTCTTGATCACTTGACCCGCTGCTTGTCCCCGGTGCAGGAGGTTACACCAAACTGAAGAAGCCTGCTTTGTGTAAACAGGAGCTGCAGTTACTTAAAGAGTTTTTTCCTCTTTGTGAATTTGCTGTCATTTCTGAAGATGGCAATATTCATACACCTTCATTCAGATGTTTTCAACCACACGAGTTTTAATGCACATCAAATTAGTTTCCATAAACAAATCTATGCTGGCATTTAATTGGACATGCATCAGTTTTGTGTTGGCATCCAAAATATAGCTTCTTGTTAAAATTCTATTAGTAATAATGCACATAAATGATCACCTCTGCCCCAGGAATGATATAAAGGGAGTTACTTTTGTAATATTCAATGGGATTGTCTTAATGCACTTAGATAACACAGGTTTTTGTTAGTTTTGTACCTTTTGAGATGCTGCAGTTGCCCTCTGTTCTGCCTGGCTCAGTCGCCTTTGCAGCCTGTTGATATATTCTCGACATTCCATCATTAATTTTTCATCCTGTGTAAATGAAATATCTTATTACAAATGCAAAGTTCTTCTTACTGGATCCGTACATACTGTAGTGAAGAAGCTTAAGACAAGAAGAAGTTAAGAAGTGGATCTGTTTACCACTTAGAAAAAGCCTGAAGACATACTGCTGACACATTAGAGAGAATTTCCAGCTCAAGTACATCATTTGAGGTTTCCAGTCACTCAGAGTGATCTGGAGAGGAAGTTTTACTCTTTTCACCATCTTTAAGCAAGATGCATAAAAGCTGACATTTTAATCCAAGTAAATGAATTCACACAATCTTACAATGCAGATGTTTTAGCTATACTCACAGGGAAAAAGGCTACACTTAAGTAAGGGAGATGATAAACTTACTACAGATCTTTTTATCCAAGGATTTGTAGAAAGCCTTAACCACCATTTACTTATGGAAATCTGTTTTTGCACCAGCCCCATTTTTCTCCTCTAACACAGCACTAAAAAAAAAAAAAACCCAACCAAACCAAACCACAACCTACCACCCCCCAAGAAAAACAAAAACCAAATAACAGACAAAAAAAGCCAAACCAACCAACCAACCAAAAAAAACCCCACAATACATGAGAACTTTCCTTAGAATTGGACATTACCCTGGATTTACGAGGCTGACAGGATAGCTGTTTTCTAAAGTGGCCATTAATTATTGAACAGTGCACATTCCAAAAGAACTCTGCCCTTAATCTTTAATGAATGATGCTTTTATCTATATGCATATACGCACATGCAATGTAAGTTATACTATACAGTATGTGAAGAATTTGCTATCTCTGCACATGCTACATTATCCATACCACAACTACTCCCTTTTAGGGTATGCCTGCATACACTGATACAAGTGACCTTGGAAACATTTCCTAAATTATCTAGAGTTGCTAGATTAGTAACCTTGGAAGATGATCTCTCCTTTTCCTGTTATTTGAGAGTAAAGTTCATTTGTCTCCCTGCCATTGGAACGCATCAGTCAGCAGAAACAGTGGGGGTTTTCCAGTTATGACTACTCCTGTCAAAAGTCTGTTAGTTTTTCTAAACCAGCAACACAACTCATCTAAATAGGTTTCTGTAAGATCCTAGTGTGTCTGCATCAGCTTGTAACTGAAAGTTGTTGTCATTATCAGTCATTATCTTACCTCAGTTACCTTTTCATTTGCCATTTCCAGCTGAGAAATGAGCTCCTGTCTACGAAGTTTTTGTTGACTCAGCTCACTTCTATGAATCAGAAGAAAAGATGCTGATTAACACAAAGTAAAGCATTGGTTATTGGAATATTGGATACAGCTTTGAAAATAAATTCTTAAACTCTGACAAACCATCTTCATTGTTACATCCTCTTAGAGGATTATCTAAATAGACTGATTTTGTAAATTAAAAATTCTCAGTTAGTGAAAGCAATCTGTCTCCTGTACTCATCCTGAGGTGTGGAACCAGCATTCTTAGCCGCACAGGCCATAACCAAAGTTCAAGAAATTATTTTGACAATTAGTGAACATGTAGTTAAAGGAACAGTTTAACCTTGTGAACATAGGGAAACATGACAGCTATTGAGCCAGACAGTTGACACATCCCAATTGTTAGCCCTCTCCCAAACACACATGATGAGATTTTTCTATTAAAACTGAGCAGTAACCCCAACTGTTGAATAATCAAATCAGTCCCTACTCCATATTGTCTTTGTTAAGTGAATAGGAAACAAAGGTGAGCTTTTAGCATTTTGGCAGACGGGTGATAAATCTGCCAGCTGTAGCAAGAACACTCTGCAAAATTCTCCTATGACAAATACAGCATGTGCCAGCTGGGTTTTTTTGGTTGAATTATACTATAATATGCTTCAGTTACTCTTGGTGATTATGAATTTTGTATACTGCCAGTACCTGCAGCTGTCTCTCATCCTGTTAATCTTTTCTTTAATGAACATCTTAAAATAAGCAGCCACGGCTGCCAAACATTACAGAAATGCAGCCAAGAATAATTTTTTAGAAATGCAGGAAACCTCTTCGACTCAAGATGCTGTACAATTCACTCCATCTACTGTGCAGGATGTAAAGAGAAGGCGGCAGCCATGGCTCACACTTCATACACAGGCACAAAAAAGGTCATTCTTCAGAGTCAGATTCTTTTCAATTATAGAAAAGATAAACCTGAGAACTCCAAAGCCCACACATGGCTACTGATGAGTCACAGACTGTAACTATGACAGAAATATTTCAGAAGCAGAAACTGGAACAAAGACACCCAAAATAGCTGCAATCAGATGACTTAAGGTAACCAAAGTATTTAAATCTAAAACAAACATGGCATGGATTCTCTTTTTGTAAGTGACAATTATACATCAAGTGAATACTAAAAAAAGCTGTTCAATATAGTAGTTCCAACATAACAGGTTCATCTTACAACATTTTTTTTATTTCCCCCAACTTATATCTTACCACTAGACAATGGCAATAGTAAGTTATTAATGAACCAATTTGTTTATATTGTGTATTGTTACTAATTTTTATTACTTTATTAGTTGCCCACCCCCAGCCTACTCACTGGGGCAGGAGAGTGAGAAACAGCTGAAACATTGCTCTGTTATCAGCACTGGTTCAGTCATGAATCTAAACCACAGCACCACACAGAAAATTCACTTAATCCCAGCCAAACTCCATACAGATTTCTCAGGAGCATTAAGTTCACCTTAACTTAAAATTTGAAATTCCTCTAAACTTAAGATGAGGGTGATTGATAGGTTTTGTACGTGTTTATAACCACATATGAAATGAAATTAGTTTTTTATATATGTACAAATTCTTAGACAAAGACACAACCTAAACTCAATAGAAAAGCCCTGAGACAACCCATCTTGAAATAAATGAGTCCTGCACCACAGTTTCACAACTTTTAACGGTAACCATTCATTTGCAGAACTATTTTATCATTGGAAATACTTGCTGTCTACGTTCACTGTGGTAAATGCCATTGGAACCCAAAAGTACATCTAAAATTGATACAGCCAGAAGTCAAACAGCCTTGTTTCAGTCTGCCAGACTGGACCTTTTGCAGGAATAAGGAGAATAAACACTAGTCATGAGGTGTTAGTCATGTTGCCAAGGGCAATGTTTTTATTCTGAACGATGACCTATGTTGCAAGAGGCACTGACCTGCTTAGTTACCCTCAAGACTGGCTTTTGGCACAAGTATGTTGAAGCAAAACTGGTTCCCTGCCCTCTTGCAAGGTGAAGGTGAGGTCTTTTGCCAATAAATCTTTCTAAAATTGTACAGCATCTTAAGGTGCTATGATGGAACAAAACTCTTCTTGTAAATGAAGTCTAGCGTGTATTTTTATGAAGAGAACGCTGATATTTAGACTACAGGTATTCAATGCACTGCCTGCTGTTTCAGCTCCAAGTTCAGTTTTATAGGCTGCAGTTACATGTTTAACTTGAACTGAGACCCAAATGTCCAAGTTAGCACAGAATAATTTCAGTGAAGCCTTAAAGGATCAACTCATTTATCAACATTTTTATCTATAGGTTTTTCATGGATCTACTAGTTTAGAAACATCATCACTCTGTTGTTGCAGGTTGCAAAATTTACTTTCTTTGTTTTGGAATTAAAAATCACGCAATGTTCATTGATGTTGCTTCATTTCTTAAAAGTGTTTATTTAATGCTTCCTTTATGCTGCTGCTGGGAAGTTAGAAAAGAAGCCAAAATGTTTCAGACACGTTCACATGGAAAATGAAAGTAATGAGGATAGAACTGAAAAACAGCGAGAGATCATGAATTTAAGTCAAAAGAACAGGAAACACCTACACTAACAAACGGGACACTGACTCAAGGCTTGAGAGTTGCACTAAGAGCAAAGTTCGGGTGAAATGCAGTAGGAAATGCTTTTATGTAAACTACCTCCCCAGCAGACATGGATACAACTTTTGTTAGAAAGTTTACAACTTACTGAAAAACATTCTTTTATAAAGCACAGGCTGTGCTGTAAGAGTAATAATTCTCATCAAAAACTGGAATTCTGCTACATGTCACCAACACGCTCTCTGCATTTGCTCACATCTTTACAGGAATCCAACACATTACACAGTAACTTCATGAAGTGCCAAGGAATGCCTCGGACTGTCCCCAAAATACACAATATGCTGCTAAACTTGGAAAGCTCTCCATCTAAAACCAAAAACTGTATGCTGGTATCTTCATCCAAGTTTGTACAAAATGAAGTTTCTAAGGAAGCCACTGTTTTCCTTAAAAGCTCACAGCTTAACTAGTCCTCCCAAAACCACATAAACTCCTCCTTCCACGTGGACCCTTCTTGGTGATACTACTTCTTGCATTAGCCTCAAGAGGAGTTTCAAACAGAGCCTTTAATTCAACAGATCCTGCTTACCTGTTAGTCTCTTATTTAGCCATCTTGCTGATACCTTCATAATAAATGCATTTACTGCAAAATTATTTTACTTTTTAAATAATTAGCAACTTAATTTTAGTTCACAACAAAGTAAGAAGCGATTTGCCATTCTGTACTTGCACTCAAAATACTCAAAATGTTATTGTGATAATTTTAAAATAAATACAATTATTCATTTGCAATAGAAGCAAGGACTGTACATTGAATACTGTTGTGTGACTCAGGAGCTCATTTTTGTACCAACTTCATTCTGCTCTGTATTAGGATATTAGGAAGAAATTCTTTACAGTGAGAGTGGTGAGACACTGGAACAAGTTGCACAGGGAGTTCATGGATGCCCCCTGCCTGGAGGTGTTCAAGGCCAGCTTGGATGAGGCCTTGAGCAACCTGGTCTAGTGGAAGGTGTCCCTGCCCATGGCAGGAGAGTTGGGACAAAATGTTTAAGGTCTCTTCCAACCCATGGATCTATGAATCGATGAATCTATACAGTTAAGTATCTAGTAATGCATGTAACATGAAAAATAAGCTGATTTTAAAGTTTCTAGATAATACCTACAGGTTCTGTTATAGCCACTTGTCACTGTAACAGCAGAGCATTCACCACACAGATTTCATTATGAAATTCCTTTTCCAGTTTAAATGACAACCTTCTAGCAGAGTATAAGCTGCTTTCTATTGCCAGCTTCCTTGTTAGGCAGAGCAAGTGTCTGATACAAATGCCTGCTTCTAGCTTATACAGGATGGGAAAGCATTACCTACAATACATCTTCAAAAATAACAGACTTTGCTTTTGGACGTAAACCAAAAGAGCTACTGCAGGCAGAAGGTCATATGGACTTGACATACACTCACAATTTCTAATCCATGAGGAAGGTGTTTTCTGTTCTGCTCACCAGGAAGTATTTTCTGATACAGGACATTAAATGATTGCAGTTTTCCAGATGATGCCACAGAGACAGACTCACACATGAACAGTGACATCTGCAAAATTTAACACATACTTGTAATGCAGATTCACAAAGCAGACTTCCTCTTATGTTTGTGATCTTTTCTGTGTCAGCATTTTGCTGCAGATAAATAAGGTCTTAAGCTTTTGGTCTGCTATAGCAGCATTTTAACACTTAACATTAAAGCTTTAAACGGGAGAGCAGCTGTTTCACGGTTTTAATTATTTTGGAAGTCTGAATTTTTTCCCTTTTAATTGGAAGCTGCTGAACTACATTCAGGACCTATGAGCCTAGATGCTCAACTGTGAGGGATTTTATAGTTTCATTTACAGAAAATAAGCTACAAATTAAAAAGCTAACATTTACCTTAGCATGAAACACTACAAAGTATTTATCTTCTCCAATTAATGCATTTCTCCATTACTGACAATATGTCAAAAAACTCCTAGTAAGTCCCAGCTAATTACAGACAGTGAAGCTATACCACTAAAACTGGCAGTGAACAAGCACAGCTCCCAGTGTCTTGCAGACGTGCTCAACACTTTGATGAGGCTTTTTCCTTTTTAAAGAACTGTTTATTAATCTTTGCAAAATGCAGCATATTTTAAGGCAGCCTATATTTTGACAGATAAGGATTTAAACTGAATTAGTTACCATAGGTAATAATCCACTACTACTACAAAGTGTTCTAAACACTCTGAAAGGAACACTTGAAAAAGTGGAAAGTAGTTCAGAGAAGCTGCTAATAAACCAGAAAAGTCATCAATAAATATTTGATCAATCATTTTCATATTTCAGTCAGGATGGAACTCACAGTACTCTGTTTGAACAGACAATAGGTACAACCAGTCACGATAGTGTCACTTTAAATAGGAATGAGCCTAGTTTCCAAGGGGAGCACCACTACATACAAGACTGCTGTTTGCCAAGTTCACCGGAGGTCTAATTCATATCCTTCTCCAGAGAAAAGGATGAAGAACCAGGTTCAAGTAGTGGTACAGGAACGTTTTCAGGAAGTTGTTTTCCTTGCTTGTGTAGTGAACTTGTCTTCTAATTCCACTCACACCATGGGCATTCTGACAACTAAGAAATGTCAAGCTATGCTTAAAATTGTGACTCCAGAAATTGCATAGGATACTCGAAATAGTGCAGATCAAGCTGAGAATATGTAAACCATTATAATAACTCATGAGAAATCCAAAGATGACTCCAAAGGAAATAAAAGCTAGAATTCACAGATTTTCAACTTTAGTAGGGCACAAGGTTTGCTTCCTTGTTAACGTGACAGTAAGCAATTTCTACAATCAGTTTGAGCAAAGAACTACACCTGAGTGTATCCTATGCTTTGACTGAAGAGTCATTTCAAATCTCTCATTAACAGAGCTGCATACCTGGATTTTTTTTCCTTTAAAACCCATTCAGTGCACTTCCTCAGTGAATGATGTACGCCATCTTATATTCTTCTCTAAGCACTTTAATTTTAAAGAAATGAGATTTCTGAAATCAGGCTTCCTAGTTGAAAAGTTACTATGTATCAGCTTGTCAATCTCAACAAGTTTGGAGAAGGACACACACTTCTAAGAAGTTCTATAAAAATATCAGCCTAATTTAATCTCTAATTTATACTCCACTTGATCTGACCATTTCTTGAGCTCGGAAATCAAATAAATCAAACATATATCTTTGCCTCTGTTGAAAGAAAGCCCGTCCAAAACTCATCCTCCTACCAGCACCAGCTAGCTAACCAGAGTGAGCTTGCAGCTAGACACAGCCTGGCTGTTACGAGGCAGCCAAACACAAGGCATGTGAGGGAGCTGAGGTGGAGGAAAGCAGTATCACTAAAAGGACAGACAATACAAATCCACTGTGCACAGATCAATTCATTTGCATTTTAACACAGTACCATGTGTCTGCACACTGAAAAGAAAACCCAGGATGAATGTAGATGCCATACCTGCTTATTTCATAAGCTGATCAGTGGGGGGATTCTTAGTATTTCTAAATGGCTATGAACATTCAAGTGGAAGCAAACTATCTATAGCAGTGTGCATTTAAAACAAAAGTTACGTTTGTAAAATTGGTTTCAGATGTAACTTGTAAATGGCTCATTTCTCACTGGGATACTTGCTTCTCACTCATTTCCAATAACACCACTATCTTTTCTGAACCAGTTGACATCAGTCTGTACACAGGCTCACAGGCACCACAGGTGCTTGTATTTCCCAGCATCTAGCAATGATATGTAAGCTGTGTCTTTTGTGTGAAATGCCCTTATTACTGTGCCCTTTCAAAACTTGAAAATATCCTTATATTTTGTGCTGGGAACACAAGTATCTGCTGGTTACCTGGCAACCTGTATGAGAGAAAAGTAAAGTTTATATCGTATTTTTGCTTAGGGCAATCACACAGCTCATTTGTATCCTCGTTTATGACAGCAGCTGCTCAGAAGAAAACATCAGATGTGTGTCCCAAAGGTATTTTCCAGCTCGTTTTAGAAGTCTGGAGACTCACTCAACAACTAATTTTATGGTGGACTGTTCTGAGTAGCTATAAATACAGAGCTTTTCACAATCCAACGCTAAAAGTCTCCAAACAGTGTGCTGTATCTTGGCAGAGAAAATTAAAAGTAATACATTCCATTTACTTTTGTCATTACAAAAATTCACACACCAAGATGAGAAACTTTCACTTCAGCGCTAGCTTCACTATGAGCACCCAAAGTTCTCTTTAGAATATTCCTTCTTATTTTGCCAGAAGCAAATGTGTGGTTTGCTCTTCATAGTTTTTCACCACAGGTCTACTGCCATACACTAAACAGTAAGTAAAATGGTAACAGCTTCTAGAAGAGGAAGAAAAGTGCACTTACTTTAGTTTACTGATCCTGGCTTCTGCAGTTTCAGTAAGACTTTTTGTTTCTTCCTTCCACCGATTCGTTGCTTTTTGCTGTGCTACTAACAGACGTCTCAGTTCAGCAGTAGACTTCTGACTGGTGTCTTCCATTTCCTTAAGCTGAGCTTCATACCCACGTTCTTTCACGGCATGCTCGTGCTCCATTGTACTTATCTAGCAAAAATACAAATCGGATACAATCAAGTCTCTCACTTTTTATTTTACTTTACTACGCTTGAGTTAAATTTATAAACATTTGTTGAAAGCATGTTAATTAAAGTTGTAATTATATGCTCAAAGAGATACATGTTCCCAAAGCCAATCTAAGCAAATAGTACAACTGACAACAAAGTATAATGAGCTGTGGATGCTTATTTTGGTAAATAATCTTGATCCTTCTCCCTGGTGTTTTCGCCACAGGAACACATTCTTTCTTTTTCATCTAGCTAAAATATGTTGGGAGTTTAGCTGCATCTAAAATCCTTTGTACACCAGAGGAAAATGAAAGCAAGCAATAAATCTTATCTGTGACTATAATGGTAGCCTCTCTGATTAAAAACGAGACAGACAAATACATGGCATATACTTTACAAATGCTACCTCTATGTTACAAGATTCTGATCATTTGTTTTCCAGCTATGTTTGATCAAAGGATTCTGGAGTTGGAACAAGATTTCCTGTTTAATTTGACTGCTTTCTTTATCTTGTGCTGCAAAGTGGAAACTGGATTGGAGATGGTCCCCATTCATAGCTTGTAAAATCACTCACCAAAGTCTTGTTCATTGCTCCAGATACTTAGATTCCATTTCAGTATCTTTACACTCTTGGACTTAAGAACAGAGGGGAAATTATGCTCTTTAGATGTTGAGAAACCACATCAAGGTCAAAGCTGTTACTCCCTCCAAAAGCCAAAGGTACCACAAGGCATTACGAATTCATTATCCCAGCTGTAGTCTGTTCAGGTGCTTTTAATGCAACACATTCCAAAAGAACCAACCATTTGCAACTAGAAAACTGCCCTCTGTTCAGAAAATACAGCACCAGTGTTTGACAACCACACTATGAAATGACTTAGTAGTTACACATGACTCTGACAACACGGTGGACATACAAGTAGCGGAACACTCTGGACTGAAAATTATAAGGAGATTCCCATTATATTAATAGATGGTAGATAAATGACAATCTGGAATCACTGGGACACATGACGCTGCAACAAAATTCCTTCTAAGCAGAAACCAGGAAGCATTGCTGAAAGTCTCATCCTTGATTTAAACTTTCAATGAATTTCTCTTAGAACTGTTCATCTTATTAAGCAAGTATCAGTTTTATGTTTATCTAAAACTAACATCCAACCCATACCTTTATTTTAGCTTTTTGTTGAGCCTCTATGGCCTGTCTTCTCAAGCCCTCCATTTCTTTTTGCAATTGTTCATTCTCTTGCTGAAGTTTTAGCCTTTGTTCACTGAGAAAGGCACTCTTTTCTCTTTCTGAATCCAGAATGCTTTGCAATTTACAGATAGCTTCTTGGCAACGAGATTTCTCTTCCTCAGAGCTGAAACAGAAGAAAAGTCTTGTTGGAAGTCAAGAGTTAACAACTACTGTACTAGAAAAAAAAAATAATACTGGGACAGGTCTTTGGTCTGACTCAGTACAGCTGTTCTGCTGTTTCTTCCTGAAAGTTTGTAATTGGCTCAGCACATTTAATGGGGTTGACAGCCAGAGTTGTGCACAAGTCAGCAAAGAATTTTATTAAGATGATGGAATTCATAAAGTCAATCTAATAACAATGTGAAATAAAAGATTTTCATGTTCATAGCATTTCCAGATTCCCAGCTGAGGATTGCTCTGGTGAAGTGACAGGATTTATGATCATCAGAGTACAAAAATGACTGAAACTTCTAGAGAATCCTGCACTTTTCATGCTGAAAACAAATAGCTGTTCTAAAAACTATGTATTGTAGTGTACTTCTTACCATTGTGTATTATTGCAACTGCAGTAATATCTATGAGCTCTGAAAACAGACATGAAATTCAGCATGCTATATAAACAGTGTTCTACGTGTACTAGGAGACACCACACTGTAGATCAGTTTATAAAGTTATAAATACTGTCTCTTTCAGAGTAAGTTTTCATGCAAGTATTATGTTAAAACGCAGTAAGATTCCAAAAAATGTACTTCTATTTTTTTTTGTCAAATAACTGCTTGTAGTTAAGTAAAATCTTTCATTCTATAGCATGTAATCCCCTTTAATTCTTTTATAATGGTTCATAATTCCCCTTCCTTTAGAATTATGATCTCTTGATGATATCCCTGCTACTGGTTAAAAAGATACGACCAAAAACCTAACATGCAATTTCTAACTATTTAAATTGTTAATGATTTCCATTGTTTTTAATTCTGATTTCTATAACATCCATTACTTACTTCATTTCCAGTTGTCTCAATTTATTTTGTGTTGTCTGTAGACTGAGTTGAAGGTCACCTTTTGCAGTTTCTGCAAGTAAATATTTCTGATGCAGTTGCTCTAGTTTTCGGCTGTCAAATTCACGTCCTCTGTCTTCCCTGTAAATCTGATTAATACACTTGCAGGTAAGATCATCTTTACCTTGCTCTGGTGACTGGCAGTGTAGTACTGACAAGAGGACACGTATTCCTCATTGTATCATTCCAGTGATTTAAAACAAGACTGAATTTCTGTTCTGCTACTGTGACAGTCATTTAGTTTTCCATCTATTGAGCTTTCAGATTATGTCAAACATCTCTCCTTTTTACACTTTTCAAAGAATCTTCTTTTTCTTTCAGTTTAGTATTACAGCTTTAAAAACCCTTTACCC
Organism: Indicator indicator; assembly: GCF_027791375.1. Taxonomy (NCBI): domain Eukaryota; kingdom Metazoa; phylum Chordata; class Aves; order Piciformes; family Indicatoridae; genus Indicator; species Indicator indicator. Next base: position 8,939,618 of record NC_072034.1, read on the forward strand.
TTTACAGCTGTAAAATTCCTCCACCCAACGGCCACAAAATACATAAATTTTCTTTACAATTCATTACAATTAAGAAAGTCTATTGAAAAAATATGAAAATGTAGGGGGGAAAATCAGCGTATCTTTTCCTTCCAAAAAGAGATCTCAAACATGATGTAAAAATAATGCAATGGCCTTACCTTTTCAAGTTCTTCTTCTACTGCTCTCTTTTCTCTAATGGCTCGTTCAATTTGACTCTGTTTTTCTCCACATTCCTATTTTCAGAAGTAATTAAAAAATTAGTCTAATAAAAATATCTCAAAATAAAAATTAAAAAAAGTGCCAAAGCCAAAACCCAGACATTGTATATGTAACTCTTGATGCTGGCACCTGTACATTTGATTATATTTACCTGCTCATTGTTTTATTTACATGGCCAGTCCCATTCATTAGAGAGACTGAGAACCATAAAATGAAACCTTTCAATAAACTGAATCCATAAATAGGTGCGTACACATGCAGCTCTTTTGTTCTCCCACCTAATCTGTTACAAGTTCCTGGTTCATTCAGGAATATGATCATTGTGACCTACAGACGTCCTCCTACCATACTTTATCAACTTTTATTGCTACATATCCAGCTATATAAATGCAGTACTCAGCTTTCCATATTTTATTTATTCCTGGAAGAAACAGGCATACCTAAGAAATGCCATCACACGGAACATATTTTCTAGAGCACAGAATCTCACTGTCAAAACACTTATGAACTATGGTAATAATCTAAGTAACTCAAGGAATAACCTTACACCAAGAAATGGGTAGATTGGCAGAACTGTATTATTTCATGCAGAACCAAGCCAGTTCTCAGTAAAAATAAGATATGACTGTACGCACATAAGGCAAATCTTTACATTGAAAATGAATTTTCAAAGCAAATCTCCTTGACACCTCTGCAGTGGTCACTTATGTCAAGTAACATGAAAGTCACTGGATGTTGCATTCATGTTTGGAGATGTGCTGGATGTAAACAGAGTCCTGGGCTGTTGATCATACTTCAGTTAACTTTTACCTGAATTTAATATTTTACTTGACCAACAAAGCTAGACCTCTCAAATGTTTTGCTGTCAACCCAGTTTCATCAGTCAACGCCATACCATCTGAAGAGCTGAAAGTTCTTCTGTTAGTCGAGAAATCTGAACATTGTATTGCTTCTTTGCAGAGTCTACCTGTGATCAGAAACAAAGAAAACCTAAAAAAAATTCCATTGCAGTGTTTTCCCATCCTCTTTCTTTTATATAGAGTCTGTATGTGATGCACATACATAAATATGAAAATACCTGGGACTGCAATAACTGACAAGTCTTATTGCAGAAATGCACAAGAATGTTTATCAATCACTACTAATTTGACAAGGCCTGACAAAAAGAACAGTAAGACTATGAGGAAACCTGCTGACTATTAGGTGCAAGGTATTTGCAATTTGTGTAACAAGTATTTTTAGATCGGAGAACAAAAGCTGTATTTGTTAATACCTGGAGAAACATGATAACTCATAGTTTAAAATTTTACTTTTTAATCGTTTTTTTTAGTCATTTCTCTAGCAAATTCTAGTTTGTGATACTGGGTCTTTGGACTGTTACCTGTACTTAGTAGAAGAGTCTCACTTGCCCAAATAGGGGAATATTTTTAACCACTGCCATGCCAAAAACCTGTCAGTATAGCTTTCAACAGGTCCCTGTACTCTGAATGCACACTATAAGCTTTCAACATCTTCCAAGGTAAGGCCGTGTGTCATAAATCAAATACCTTGATATCAATACAACTCAGGCTGTCGATGTGCTAATGAACAGAATCTCTGAAAATGAAGTGCCACTCTTTATGTCTCCACAGTGCAGCCTTCTGTATATCTGTGTCTGCACAGATATCAACACTTTTGGTTACTGAGACAGTTAAGAATATAGTTTTGTTCAGAAGCATATACATCTGGATAACAAAGCTGAAGAGTTCAGTACTGTCAGCAGACTGCCTTGCTACCTGTATTATCAAAACACTTATAAGAAAACTGCTCAGCATCACTGCACCATCAATAGCTTTTCACACAGAGGAAAACAAAACCATCTTCTGATTCCTTCTAAACATCATAACTTACTGCCTTTCTAATTCCTGCAGCAGTATCTTCTACAAGTTGAGACATTTCATCTTTCATTTTTTTTATTTCCTCTTCCTTTTGTTTCTCTCTAAAGAGTGCCTAGAAAAAAAGAAAAAACAACTTGATAATATTCCAGTGGTGATACCTAGCACAGAGAGAGGAAATCACACAGTCACTGTTCAAAAAAACTTTTTCCCTTTTTACTTTGAAGTAGCTGACACCAAAACCCAACAAGAAAACAAGAACAGTGAGAACATTTTGCACTAAAATGGTGAGAATTACAGAAAAAGGTGCAGCAAGGATCCCTTCCTCCGGAGGATGGAAGAATGCTGCTGATGTTAAAGTAAAATAGGAGATGCTGGTCTGGAAAGATTACAGAATACGCAGTTCTTGATGGATGAGGTGAAAAAAATCTTAGGTGGCACAGGGAACATAAAGGGAGAAAGACATAAACCCACCCCTAATGGCTGAGACAAATTCAGGCAGTAAAATGCCACTTCATTGGTTGTACTCTTTTACTGCCACCTTTAAGTTAAATTTTGTGTTTTGTTTTTAAACCACTCTTGTAAAAATTCTTCTGATATCTTTTTGCAAGCTTAGCTTTGTGTGCATTATAATGTTAGCAGGAGCAGCACTCCCACCCATGACATCATCCTATGACAGACATTTGTATGTAAAGACTTGTTTTATGGCCTCCCTGCATGTCTAGTTTTCTTTGTCGACTCCTCCTGCACTTTGCTGATCTCTCAAGGCTTGCCTGAAATAGGCTGATCAAATCTGCACATTTAAAGGAAAATCTGCACTAAAAAAAAAATCTGCACTATGTTTAAAGGCATCTTTATTTTTAACTCTTGTTCTGACCTTTGTATTCATTGCATTGAGCACCTGTGAGCATTATCTCAAGGTACTCTTAAGAAACATCTACACTATCTCCTAAAATGTTCTTTGACTGGTAAGACTAAGTTTTTAAGGTTTTGATAAGAAACTGTCAAAAATGTTTGAAAATTCAAGTTCAGGTACAGTATTATCACTTAGATCACCTTTATCCAGGCACTCAACATATTCTTTGAAATTCATACTGTCTTACACATTGCTGATTTTAGCACAACGGATATAAAAGCAGCTTGGCTGTGTATGCATGTATGCCTATAAGAATACATTGTCAGGCACTTCACAACTCCAAAGGATGAAAGTATTCCAGCATCTAAGAAACATCTTCATCATTGCCTTACCTCACTTTTTTGTAGGTTAGCTTCTTCTAAGAGCTGTATACAATCCTGGACTTTTGCAACAGCGTCAGACTTCTCCCTTTCTAGATTAGCACACCTTGTCTGAAGCTCTCCAATTTGTTTCTCCAGGGCTGTTCGTTCTGTTCTCAGCAGTTCAGCGTTTTCAACAGTAACACATAATCTACAAGACAGCAGTATTTTACTCATTTAACAGTAAGATGCTTAACTAAGACACTAATTCTTTCAAACTAAACTAATAGGAAATATTTATTCATAAGTTGCCAAAACTGCATTCCTATTCTTCTGTTTGTTTTTGGACTGAGTCCTTGAGTTTAATATTCATCAACTTCTAGAGAGAAACAGAATTAAAGGAGTTAACTCAGATATCTGATCTCAGAAGATGATTAGAAGAATGCTGCTGTCCTGGGATACATCACTGAAAATGTTCTATATTAAAACAGAACAGAACAGCCTCAGAAGGAATAGTTTTCCTCTGTGGAGGAAACAAATAATTGGATGTGGGCAATAAAGCTGCAGCTATACCATTAGAACAAGAAAACTGTTGGCAATTTTACAGCACCTCAGAAATTCTTAATGTTTAATTATGATTGTCAGTACTAGTAGGCATGAGAAAGGGCAAGAGAGCCTCAGCGGTATCCTCCAAAAAACCTCAGAAACTTCCACAAGCTGCTGGTACAATAAATTGCATGGTTCTAAAAATCCATAGTGAGCACTCTGGCAACACTTGGGCTGCCTTTTTGAGCAGCCATGCTTTTGACTTTCTAAAATGTTTGTAATAAAACATACAAAGAAGAGCAACAACTCTATTTTCATAGAGCCAAAACCCTACAGAAAATAATATTAGCTAATTCTTTAGGCATTCTAAAAGAAACTGAAGGGCTTCCATAATTCTTTGGCCAGTTAAATTAATCAAGTAGAGGTAGCTGCAAAAGTCTGTACAACAACTTGAGGCAGCACTATCAGTCACAAGGTTGGCTTCCTACTAAGTATTTGGTTTCTAGAGTTAATGAAGAGTCTGCTAATTGTGCTCATAAGGCTGTGAGAAGGAAAGAATCTGAGTCTTAGATCTGCCACTAGTTAGTGCTGGAATTAAAGTTCTGCTCCTTACAGGTATTCAAGCTACTTTTGTAACTAGTATTTACTCTTAAGAAGCATGCTTTAATAGCATTCTTAAATAGTATGTTTTGGTATAAAGATTGCTCTACTAAGACCTGAAGCCAGGTCTTACTTACCACAGAAAGAAAAATTTGTATTCACCTCAAAACCAGCTAATTTATATGAATATTTTCAAGTTTCAGTGTGAATGTTTTTCTTTAAAATTTCGCCTAAAGCTAAAGAGAACTGAGTAACTAGAATTTGTGCACTAGAACAAAACACATATGCTTCACTTTTTCCTCTATTACAGTCAATAAAGATCAAGTAGTGTGTTTTATCGTTTTAAATACACTGAAATCAGAAGCTGTTCTGAAAGGCTACAGAATAGAAAAAAATTACAAATAGAGAGCAGCCAAGCGTAGGACATCTGTACTTTGAGAAAACAGAACTGCTCGAAAGCACAGACCCCAGAGGCTGAAGAAGATGGAATGTTTTATCTCACATGCATGTATCCTCTTATTAACACCTGAGGAGTCATCTTTACCTTGTTTCCAACTGTTTTATGCTAGACTGCATCTGCTGCAAGCGTTTGTCAGATGCAGTTTCTCTTTGCAGGGCAAATACCACATCCTCTTCCTAGAAAGAATGTATGTATTATCCAGACATCATCTCAGCTTTGATCAACAAAATAGAGATACACTAACATAAACCAAATTATAGAACAACTTGCAATTAATTTAACATCAGCACTCCAGTAACTGACTAGGCAGTCAAATGCAACAGAACATTGTTCCTTTCTCCACAATACCTTTCTTTTCAATCGGCCTTGAAGCTTCTCTGTCAACTTGGTCATTTCATCAACTTTAGCAATTGCGGTCTGCCCATCTAGTTTGGTTTGCCTATATAAAGAAAACAGTCTATCAACTACATTTCAGCTCCATTGCAACTTTGTTGTCACAGCTGTGAAGGATAGGTAGATTCCATAATGCTGCTTATCTAGGGCAGAAAAGGTTTCCCCTTTCTTCTCATTCTTACTGAGTGGAATACCACAGTCTTTGAACTATCGTCCTGTGGAAAGATACCCTAACAAAAATGTGTATGTGTTGATTAAATATTTGGAAGGAGTAAGCAAGCAAAAACTTTTAAGTGATTCAATAAATATAACTGGCCACAGACACTTCATAGAGAAATCTTTTTTTTTTTTTTTTATATTTAAATTTCACTTTTTTAAAGCATTTTGGCTAGGAATTGAAAAAAATCATTAACCACTTCTGAAGAATTTAACTCATGTGCTCTGAAATCTGAATACGTTTTATGAGCTGAAACAGTAGTGAATCTGTTCATTTACTCTAATCCTGTATCATTTAGTGTGGGTACTGTGACACAGTAACTTCAATATTCAGGAATAGTGCAACTAGGCTCATTAAACAGATGCTGAAATTTGTCTAACATTCAATCTGCAGTGATAAGCACGTAGCATTATAGTAGATACCAATTGTTCTTTACTGGAATATTTTGTATGGTTTTGGAAGGGAGGAAAAGGAATGTCTGACGCAGACATTCTTTCCTGCAGGGATAAAATCAGTACCAACATGTGTTCAGCCAGCCTAGGCCTCTAAATACCAGCTTTACCTGCAAAAGCTGCATATAAGAGGGCCGTCTTCAACTGTTTACATGAAAATAGAAATTATTTTTACCATTTTTTGGGTGATAGCTTTGTAGTTTGATTTTAAAGAACAACTAAAACGTAGCAGTCCTATTATATTAAATATTTTGATCACAGTATCAAAAGAAAATTAGAGTAACAAAAAGGAAAATTTAATAATTAAAACAAACTTCGAGTACATTATAAATTTTAAGCTTAGAAATGCATAAGTTTATTTTAAAGAGTTTATTTAAACTTTAAGTAATGCTTTACAAAGAAATATCACTGCTTGATAATAAATCAATTTCCTTTTTATTCTCAGTCCACAAATCCACTATTTACTGGAATTAAATTTTAGTTTGACCTCATCCATCACTAATTAAGAATTAACAGTAAACTGGCACTGAAGAAACTTTCTCTGTAAAAACAAATAATCATGAAAATGTGTAATAGGTTCTCATTTTTCTTAGCACACTTCAGGAATATAATTAACACTTCTCTTATCTTTAACTCCCAAAGGGCCTATGGTTTAGAGGTCTTTATTGGGAAACAGTGAATGAAAATGTTATTAAAAACATTCACATTTGAAACTACTTTGAATGTTCAAATTTCAGAAGTGTAAGGAATAATTACATAACTGGGTTTTGAGCAAATTGTATTCTAATAAAAACTACCTTCAGAGTCAAATTAGATGTGATACTGACACTTTGATCCTTTTAAATCAAAGGTGAAATGTTGCATGTTTCAGAAAACAGATGAACCAAACTGGAAATATGCAAACATTAATGATGCACACATTTCTAACAAACTTAAGATGCATTAACTGAAACCATTGTGACTATCACTACCAGGTAAGTTTGCAGTAAAATCAAACCCCATGGTACAGCAGTAGGTTAGAAAAAAATACAAAAGAGAGATACAATAATTTTTTTGCTTGTCTAGTTTATACCTCATTTGTTTTCGCAGCTGCTCTAGTTGCACATTCTGTTCTGCTACAGTTTTCAGAAGCTCTTGATTGCTCTGCAAAATAAAGAGATTTGTAACATGTAGTTTACTGTATTGAAAATGCCACATTCAGAATTGTTATAGGGCATTTTTAAAGAACATAATACCATAAAAACAGTCCATTTAACACTGTGGCTGGTCTCCAACTGCCAAGGTTTAGGTAGAGTGTTTGAGAAAGGCAAACACAGTGAGTGTTGGAGGTGTCATTCTCCTTCAACTGTCCTTTCATTTGAGAATCATTTCATATGTTTGTGGCTCTGCTAGCCTGTCTACATCTTATGTATACATCACATTGAGATATTAGAGAAGACCACAACTGCAAGCAGTATTCAAGATGCTATTGTACTGTGGACTTAAGCACAATATATTCCTTTTCCTTCTTTCCTCATACTTGCTGAGATTCTTCCTGCCTTTTTGACTATTGCTAAGAATTGTTTCAGGCATCTCTTGCTTCTAAAATATCTAACTCTAAGGGGTAACAGTTAATTTCAAGACTATTACAGAATACTCAAAGTGAAAGTCCCTCTTCGCATATGAGAAGAAGCTGTTCTAGCACAAACTTCACTGAATCTTTCACCTTGATTTTTCTACATTATTAACATTTTTTGTCAAACTTGGAAGTCCTAGGCTGAATCTTAAGAGACTAAGACACTGAAGCCAGCAGTGCCAAACTAGGAATCAATAAACATGTGGCAAAGCTCGACTGTAGAAGAGGACATAATTTACCTATTTTTTTCCTTTGTGAAGATGGTTTTGGTTGTGCTATCGAAGTACACTGACTACATACTTAAATTCCAGAGCCTAAGCTTACCAGTGACTTCTTAAAGACAGAGCTCACGATATTAAGAGCTAACCTCTCAACCACACTGAGCTGATCTTTGATGCTCAGGAGAAAATGTGGCTACTACTTGATTTTTAACTGGTCCCTATGCAAGTTTGCAAATCCAAGTGGCACGATTTCATCCTCAAACAGGTATGTGTGAAGGACTTTTTGCTCTTCTTTTACACTTTAGTGCTCAATTCAGAAAAAAATAGTAATTTATTAGGTCACTGTTCAGGTTTTACTTACCAACTCTATTTTCTCTTTGTCTATATGCAGTTGCTGAGTCAATTGTTGAAAGACAGCCAGTTGATTCTAAAAAGAGAATTCACAGTTTCTTATATTCATTATCAACACAAACAGTATAGAATTAGTGTTTCATAGTCAAATGAAAACATTTTCAAATAAATTTATGTGTGTTCCAGGCAATGCAATATGCCTTTCCCAGAAAGAGCAGAAGAGAAACAGAATGCTAAACACAAGACAGTGTTTTAATTTTTCATCCGTTTACACATGCTTTTTACACAGGCTTCTTTATTGAATGGCAACAGGAAATGGAGACTATTTTTCCCCACTATCCCATGGTGATCTTCGAGAGAAAACTCAGGATTCAAACACAGAAGAAAATGTGAAAGGCTTAGACATTATATTTCAGGAATCTTCAGCAGCGTTTTCAGATGCTGAACTCTGATGAAGATCTCTGGCTCAGACTTGGTGCCTTCCTCAAGTTCTTGCCCAGATGTTTGAAATAAAGAACCTAAAGAACCCTTCCAATTGTCACGCTGCATTTCACTGATGAATCAGTGACCACATCAGACCACACAACTTTAGATGACCATTATGGAAAATAAGGAACAGTACTGGTAGAATACCCTCTCCCACTTCAGGGGGACCCACAAAGACCCAGAATCTCTACAGTACAAAAAAACATTCCAAAATTAACAGTAATATAAATAAGAATTACTTTTTGCTTTTGCCTTTCAGCCATGTGAATCTGCATTTCAGTCATGCGTTCCTGGTACTGCTGTTGGAGTCGATCATGCTCCTGTAACATACTCTGCCAGAGCTCTGTTGCTTCTTCTTTTCCCTAAGTTACAGAACAATAGTTTGCATAAAATATTCTATTATATCACATTTACCTTCATCTATCACTCTCTAAAGAGATCTGTTTTCAAGTCAAGAAATGCCATTTTTGGTACTTCTCTGCACGCGCTACAGCTAAGCAGACAAAATGCCAAACTGATTCAGAAAACCAGATGATTACAAACTCAAAATCCACCTGCAAGTGAAATGCAAGTTTTCCAGACTTTTTATAATAGCTCAAACTTTTACAGGTATTTATTGTGGGCCTACAGCATATATAACTACAGCATATACAATATTCAAATACCTAAACTCAGCTGTCAGTTTATCTTCACTTAACCATATGCAAAAGGATTAATACATCACTGCAATAAGCTCAAAAAAATGTGCTTATCTTTGCAGATGTATACTTACCTCCTCATATCACATTACAGTGTTTTGGATTAAAATACCAACCTACTACAAAAACTTGAATGGAAGTACTTCATTAATTTTCTGGTCAGAAATTCATTATAAAGATCAAGTCAATCAGGTTAAATTACAGGCAAGAAATAATACGAAAAACTTTTTATATGAGACTAGAAAAGAAGTTTCTTCAGGTCTTTAAGTTGGAAGCATACGTACTTGTTCCTTTGGCTACAGGAAGTCAAGAGGGCCTCAAAATACTTTGAAGGAACTTGAAACAAGTGATTTCTGAATCAAGAAATAAAACACCTTCCCCCAGTCTGTCAAGGCATAACAAAAGAAATAAAAAACTACAAGTGTTTCATCTCACATACTTCAGTCATCAGTTGTAGCTGTTCTTGAAGGTTTTTCACTATGCCTTCATCTGCAGGAATATCATTTCCCAGAGCCATGAAAGGAATAGTTTCCAGTTGCTTCTCAAGAGCCTCTTTCAACTCTGCATGCAGCCTGAAATTCAAAGAACTAAGTTCAGCAAGGTATTAATCTAACATAGATTTTAACAACCAAAGTCTATTGTACCTTCAGTATGTACATACTATTTACTTCAAAGTCATATTGAAATCTATTAAGTTATGTTCTATAAACACAGACAGTCTGAAATAGTTCAGTATCTAGTTCTCTTAGGGGCATGGTTACATCTCCTAAACTCGGTGCTGTAATCTGTATAAGCACTTAAAGACTCTAACATTAAGCTTTTGAGTATAAAATCTTCAGCTATTAAGTAGGTTCAAAAGATTTCAAAATGACCTAGGGAAAAAAAAAGCTTTTTAAGGTTTAGAAATAAAGAGAAAAGCTGCAGTAGTAACAGGGAAGTGCAACTATTTACCTTTCATTTTCCTTGGCAACTTGTTCAAATTTTAGTCTCATCTCACTCATTTGTACCTAACAAAAAAACCATGCAGGAGTAAGCATTCATTTAGTGACACAAGCTTTGGTAATCCTTTCATACTTTAATTCTGACTAATACTGTATGTAACAGTGTGAGAGCTGAAATCCCCCTCTCACACCAACAAACAATTTAATTCAGCATAATACAGTAATTGAAAGTCACTCTCTTTTTTTTTTTTTTAAGGAAAGTCACAGGATGCCACTTAAATTTAATAGGTGCTAAGTCCCGTTATACCTAAGTATTCAGAAGTTATCATCAACATTAAACTTATCTTTTGGAATTCTTAAAGCTCTTACAGATTCTTAATTAACTTAAGTTCTTTTATGGGTACAGTGGATAATTCTCATCTTTTATGCAGTAAGCATTTGAGAAAAAAAGTTGAGGAAGTAACCTGCTTTGTTAACTGAAACCATACAGCTTCTATACAGCCTTCTGAAACAGGTCAGGCTTGGGGACTGTGTTTGCAGAATCTTTATGATGGGCAGATCAAACAAATTAAGTGACAGTATAACTTCTGCATGTAAATCACAAGTAAAAATTCCTTCCTGTATGCCACAGATTGTAAACGTATCCCTTTGCTTTTTCGTACTGGTATGAAGGATAAAAAAAATTCATTTTGCTGTGGTTGAAAGGAGAGTGCCCTTTCACCACTGCCTCCATGATAATTAACATTTAAAGAATTATTTGAATCTGAAGAACTATTAAGAATGAAGAAGGCTGGATGGATCTGCACTTGCAGGACTGAACTGGACTGCATGTCCAAGATCATACCTGCAAGGAAAGAGGGAAACAGCTGCTTCCTCTGAATGTCACCTACAAAAAAGCCTGCAACCACATGAGAACATTTAGAGGAATAAAATATGCACGTTTCATTTGACAACACTACTTCTCCAAATGCACAGTCATCTTTGCAATTTGGACAAACTCCCAACTTTTTGATAGAAAGCTTTCTGTCCATCCATTCAAGGCAGACTGCAGCCCAGTGAGTTTGTCAAGCACGGCACATTTGTACTTCATTGATAAAAATTAATGTCCTAGATATTAACACTCTAAAATAGTAACATACAGTCTGAAATGTTAGGAATATCCATACCTCGTAAAGCTGCAGCTGTTCTCTCATTTCTTCCAAATGTTTATCATACTCTGTGATTAGTACTGACAAGCTAAAAAGTTGAAAAACATGCTGAGAAAAAATCTTGTAAATGCAGAAATATTTTTAAATTAGTTAATTATCAGAACAGATTTCTTAGTTTAGAGAATAGAAAAGTCACTTTTCTTTATTTCCAAGCTCGACATTCATCAGAATCAAATGAACAAATTTAATTGCTACTTTCAAAGTATGATCATTAATAGCAGATTTCCTACATACAGAACTAGCACATGAGACACTACAAATGAGAATTAATAGAACGTTCATATTTCATGTATAAAATCCCAAATGATTAAAACCTAGTCTTTGTTACTGCTTTCACATGTAACAGCAAAATGACCTGTAAGGCAATGTAAAATAATGTAGTTCTACTTGTATAGTTCTTCCTTCATAACATTTTTGTAACCTATAGTAATTCTCTGAAAATTCTGCATTAGTCTGAAGTGTCTTAAAAGCTAACAAGAAAGGATAGTTTATTTTTGTAACAAGAAATTACAGTGGTTATTAAAGAATTTACTAATAGGCAAGTGTTAGTTGGAGATTGTCAAAGAACTGTTTCCATAAACATAACATTATAGAATTGTTGGAAAAGACCTCTAAGATTGTTTATTATCTTCAAATTTAGATTAGAGATTTCCTTCATTCATCTCTCATCCTTTATTTTAATTGTGGAGGAAAAGTCATAGATTCAATTTACATAATAGAATAGTACCTACAAACAACTACTACAGAAACACTTTTACAGACTCAACTCACAAGTTCTCAGACCTGTGAACATATGCAGGTAAGACCACAGTCACCTTGGTATTTACACTTTTAAAAGCACATGGCAATTTCTTTTGACTATTTGCAAGTATTCCTGCTTATCTGGAATCAGTTACCTTTGGTCCATCATCCTAGATGCTGATATGCCATCATGACCAGGGACATTTTCCTGTAATGGCACACATTATACATTAGCATTTACACATGACTACATATAATTTTAAATTTTATATACAACTCAGCTGTTGTTCTGTCTCTACTGTAATCATAAAGCTGAAAGTGATGGTGTGAGATACTACGTTCAAAAATCCACGAGTGAAAACAGAAATCAAGTATTCTTTCAGGGATATGTTCTCCTGCATATGACAAGCTTTTTGAAAATGCACCAAAAATATCAGAATTCATTGGTATGACAGCTCTGTTCTGCTGTTGCTGCTTGGAAAATAAGCAGCTCTAGAGTTGTGTGATGGACCAAAAGCAGGGCCAGATCACACTGAAGTGGGTTGTGATCTATGTGTGTGTTTGTCACAAAACCTCATCATAAGAATTCTTACTGCTTTCATCCCTGCATGCACATACCTGCTCAGCAGTAGCTCTCAAACTCTCATCTGCTTTATACTGTCCAAGTGCCATATTTAGGCTCTGATCTGAAAAATACCAAGTTTGAGAATCACAGCTACAACACAGGCCATTACCTGTGTACACTTGATTGGCAGTCAGAGAGATATTTAATGATCTATTCTTCTAAAAAATGATATAGGAAAAAGAGAATACAGACAGAAGGCAATAGTAAGAGGATGCCAAAGAAGGTAGCTGCCCTCACTAGCCAAAGCAGTCTGCAAACATGACAGGCCAAGGTGCAAAGGGGGACAAATGACACCGACGTCTCACCTTCAAACATGAATTCTTAAATACATTCTGATACAAATTCTGTGTATTTAGTAGCTTATCTTATACATATGGAATGGAAGAATTACTTTTTGTAAGACTGGCTGCTGATACTTCAAAATGCATTCAGGAATACCCAATTTATAACTGATCAGTGTCAGAGACTAGCATTTCATTCCAAGAACCTTCTTTACAACTACATATTTAACATGAGTATTTATTCTACAACATCAAATATGACAGTGTTTAGAGAATCTCTTTTTATGTTTATTACTCACATTCAGCATTTTTAGAACTTTGATTTCACATTCATGAAACCAGTAAAACATAAACCCATATATCAGACTCAGTGTAGGCTTTAAATAATTTAGCTCTCAGTTGGCATACAAGCAAACTTCAGATTTGTCATTTGGCACCTTTCAAAATGTATCAAGTGTTTTGAAGAGAGAATTGAACTCCTTAATAGAAAGGGCAACTCTTACCACTTCACAGTAAATGTACTCTCAGCTCTCTTTAGAGTCTAAAGATTTACAGAATAAGAAACTACACCCAGATAAAATTAAATACAGTCAAAAAGCAAACTACAAGTACTTGAAAATCTGTTATTCACAGCACGGTACAATAAACACTCATGCAAAGCTCAATAAAGGCATGGGTTTCTGAGCCTGGATGACTCTGTTGGCTCAGATAGAAGCTTTTTGGCTTCTAAAGTCCTTGGAATCAAGAGCTGCTCTTTCACCTCTGGCCACCAAAAGCTATCATACAAAGTTTAGCATCCATTGAAATTGATGTGCAGCCACAGCACTTTGTGCTCTGGAATGGTGTCCCGCTGTGGGAGTTTTCCTGCAACACTGTTTCTCTAAGACAGAAACATCCTTGGACACCACATTAACCCATTTCCTACTCACAGGAATACAAACTCTGCGGACGCAAATTTTGCCAGCATTTTGCTGTTAAGCAGTTAAAACGTACTCAGTCACGTTAAGCTTACATCAAAATTACCAATTGAAACAAATCACACATAATAAAGAATATTGACTTTGATCTATAAAACGAATTTTATGAGTAACTGCAAGACAGCTTTTTTGCCTGTCAGATATAGGAAGAAAAGGCATTATCACAAAATTCTCATGGTTTTGGTTATTACCCTCATTAACAGCTTTTTAGTCTTCAACTAGCTAAAAAATAGTTCTGATGCTGTTATTCACGGTAGCAAACAGTAGCAGAGCTGCAGAATATAAACCTCATTGCCCCAACCACAGGCGAAAGGGTTTCTAACCCTCTGCAGAAATTGATCCCCGGCTGCCGATAGGCAGCGTCCAGGCCTTGGCCCCTCAGCTTCGACCAGCCCCGGGAACAGACGGGGCGCCCCCGAAGCCGGCCGCTCGGAGAGCCCTTACCTGGCTCTCTCCCTGGCCGAGATCAGTGGCCACGTTTCCAGTGTTCACCACCGCTCGCAGTTCTCCCCACACAAATCCTGCAAAACCCCGAGGAGAAGCCGGTTATGTCTGCCACCCGCCACCCAGGGTGTCTGGCGGGGCTTCCCTTCAGCACCGGACGAGATGCATCACGGAAAGAGACGGAAGCAACAACTTCCAAGCGCCGGTAGCACACTCACCCGTGTGCACTTCTCTCGCTAAGGAAAGCTGTGCTGGGGTGGGGGCAGTAACCCCGATCTCCCCTCAGAGGCACCCCCAACCACCACGTCCCGGAGACAGCCCACGATCACTGACGGCACCCACCCGCCTTCACGACCGTTACCCCGCCTCGCGCCGCGCCCCCGGTGACGGCAGCGGCGCCTTCGCCCCGCCCTTAGCCACCAGCTCGTCCCTTAGCAGCACCACCCCTGGCAGGGCGGGATATGGGAGGCCGCATGCGTGCTGTGGCGGGAGCGGGTGGGCGTCCGGTCTGAGGCGGGGGCAGACGGGAATTAGGGGTGGCGCTGCGCTTCGTCGCGCAGCTGCAGTGCTCTGGAGGCGTAAAAATGTCCGCGTGAAACTTCTCTGAGGAACTAAGGGGTTGCGATAGGTGCTTGCGTGTTAAGCTGCTCCTCAGGAAGTGTGGCTGCTGGCTGGAGAAGCTGGGGGTGACTGAAACCGGGATTGGAGCTTATGCCGCTGTCTCGCAATGAAGTCTGAGCTGCGGTAAAGTTGCTGCCTCGTACTCGGTTTCTAGCTTTCCTTCCTCCTGGAGAAATTAAGAAACAAACCAGTGTAATTATTTCCTGTTTGGTTTTGTCCTTGTTACCGGCATCGGTGGGGTTTGCGATGGAAGGCGTAAATCTCCTGAGTACAGAGGGACATAAGGTGCTGACGGTGGAAAGCAGCAGTAGCCTTCGCCTCCGAGGTACGAGGCTCGTCAGGCTGCGGTCTGAGCGTGTCCGTTACTAGTTCTGCGTGGCTAGAGGCCGTGCGGTGCTTTTAAAGGCTGGGAAACTACTTGCTTTCAAACCGTCGCATTTAGCACTTGCATCTTTTTAACAGGGTATTAACAACTGGCGGAGGTGACCTGTTAAAAGGTAATGAAAGGCCTCATCTTGCTATTTTAATTTACTTTTACACCGTTGTTATCTGCTGCTATTTTTATTTTAATTGAAAAGCATGCTACTAACCAGCTTACCTAAATCGATGCAATGTAATAAACTTAAAACTTCCACAAGGGCCATTAATTTGGAAAATCTTAGTTCTGCTGTCTTGTAAATTGAGCAGCCTTAGCACTGGGTACACCTCTAATGAAAGCTAATGAAAGTTTTGCAGTTTTCCTTATTACTTTATGGTTATTTTTAAAGTTACACATTCAAGTCTAAATACTTTGATGATTGACTTTGTACAAAAGTGAACCTTTTTCCTGAGCCAGCAAACTATGGAAGTGGAATCTGAGGTCTTCTTTCTCAGAAACTTGCTTTCTCACTTATGCAGGATATGAAAATGGACTTTACAGTTAACCACACATGGGATGGCTTACCTCTGAGCCATGAGCCAGTAACAATTGGGTTGAAGTTGGACAGTGCAGGACTCCTAATGGAAGTTAATGCTCCTTTCTTTAATGATCCTCCAGCTCCTCTTGGAGAGGCAGGAAAACCTTTTAGTAGACTTTGGGACTATGAGGGTAAGTTTTTTAACTGTTCAGCTCTAAAAATCAAAGCTGTTGAAGTTACAGTTGTAGCACAGCATTTCAAATAGCTATGAAGCTGCCAGTAGCAAGTGCACAGCCAGTCAAGCTCTGGCATGGAACAGGCCCAAAATAGTGAAAACAGAGTTGTTCTAGTGGGGTGTGGAGGGCTCAGGATATCACAAAATATGTAATAGAAAATGCTGGCAGCCTGGATTTTTGTTGTTCTTTTTCAGTTGTAGAAGCGTTTTTCCTGAGTGACAGAACTGAACAGTATTTAGAAGTTGAACTTTGTCCGTAAGTACTCCACTCTGAAAAAAATCACAAACGTTAATTTGCATTTCCAGTTCTAATGCTTGTAAGGTGATGCATATATGATGAAGACTGGGTACAGAAATGTTAGATTACAGGGAAGGTACATACTTGTAGCAGAACAGTACATTCACAACTTGGCATCATTTTAAGACAATTTTGCTCATTTTTTGACAGCCATGGACAACACTTGGTGCTGCTGCTTTCTGGAAGAAGAAGAGTATTGAAAGTAAGTGGTTGAGTACGTTTGTAATACACAGAGGAACTAATTGTTTTTAGGTTCTTGTTGCCTGATTAAAAGTTGATATTACTGCTTTTATTTCTTCCTTTTACAGGAAGCGCTTCCTTTAGAGTTTGAGGTGACCAGAATGAAAACTAAATGGGAGGGTAGAGCTCATCTTCCTTGGAATTACTTTCCACCGTGCACTAACAAGTTCAATGCATTTGCAATTCATGGCTCAGGAGAAGCAAGAATATATGAAGCACTTCATCCTGTGCCTCAACATGAGCTACAGGAAGGGCAGAAACCAGATTTGTAAGCATAAAGTTAGCTCTTTGGTAATATAGTTACACTGTTCTTGGGATAATTAAAGCTAATCTGTTTTTCAGAATGAATGCCACTTGTACTTAAATTACACTGCTTAGCCCCAGATCCATTGGCACAGCACTTTACATAAAGCACTGTGGCAGAGAGATGTAATTGGTACTCGATTTCTGTTATTCCCAAGGTACATAGGAAATAATGCATTAAACACCATTGGCATCTGTTTTATCACCTTCCTCAGCTAAATCATAGCTAGGTTGTTCTGCTTTTTCCTTGCCTCCAGCACCTCCTTAAATGCCAATTAGTGTTAATTTCACCAGACAGAATTTCCAGTAAATCTCTTTTGCTTCTCCCCTACTGTTATAAACAGCCTCACCTCTTCAGATGGCTCCATATTATGGAAAAATCTGAGAAGGCAAGCTAAACTCAAAGGTGTCATAAAAAAGATGCCCAGTATCAATAGTAGAATACCTTGATTTTAAAATTGTGCTTTCGGCCTGTTCATTTTCTTTTGACTATGAGGCTGAGATGATTTGATGAAGTACTGCTACTTCTGGGCATTCTGTGTAAATGAACTAGCTCTAGAGTACATGACAGTTATTATGCAGACTTGTTACTCAATATAAAATGACAGTCAGGTAAGGTGTATTTTAGATAAGTTACCCTTTTTTTGCCATTTAAGAAAAAACTCCTTCACACCCAGCAGTGTTCTCGAGTACACAACACAGTAGTGTTTTTTTTTTTTTAATCTAGAAACTCAAGTTTTGGAAAATGACCACATGGAATGCCGGTTACATTCCTGTCCAAGGAAACCTGAAAATAAAGATTAATTTGTCCTGTTGAGGATGCTGCATTTTATTAAGACATGGAATTATTTTTCTCTTGTCCTGCCACCTGCTACCAGAGAAAAGAGACTGACCCCTACCTCATTCCAGTCTTCTTTCATGTAATTGTATAGAGCAAGGAGGTCTTCCTTTAGCCTTCTCTCTTCTCCAGACTAAACAACCCCAGTTCATTCAGCTGCTTCTCCTAAGCCTTGTTCTCTAGACTTCACCAGTTTGTTACCCTTCTCTGGACCCATTCCAGCACCTCAGGGTCTGTCTTGTAGTGAGGGGCCCAAAACTGAACCCAGTTTTCGAGTTGCAACTTAGTCACAAATTCTGACTTAGAAGTTATTTTTATTTCTCATCCCTGCAGTCATCGCCTGGAATTTTTCAAAGACTTGAACCTGAGCCGACTAATGGGAGAAGATTGGAAGCAGCCTGAATCAAATATATGGAAGTCTCTCACTAATTAAATGGATTGAGACATGAATTTTTACAGCTTTATGATTGGATAAAGCTATATGAAAACAACTTCTTCATTCTGAGCAGAGTTTGTAAATATCAGATTAATAAGGCTTTCATTGACACAAAATCATTGGTAAGTCTTGAGATTAACTCTGAAGTATCTGGGCCAGTTGATTCTAAGTGTATGAATCACGCAACCACTTGTGTTTCAGTTCACCTGGCTGTGGAGTTTTTCATCTGTGTGAAGAGATGAATCTGCTTCTACCAATGAGGGGGAAAACGTGCTAAAATTACAGCTGTGTTTTCATCTGAGCTCTAAGCTTGACAAGTCCAGGATCTGTGGTGGAATCGTTCTCCTGTGGTGGCTGTGTTTTCACTGCTGCTTTTTTGTTTATTGTCTGTTGTAAGAGATTCTTATGTGTCTATTTTAATATTTTTCCCTTTTTTCATTGCAATCGGGAGAAGAATGCCTCTTGAGGAACATAAAGGAATATTGCTGTCGTGGCGTTATGTGGCCCAGTATTTGCATTGAAAGACGCTGTGGGGTTTAACGCTGTCCTTCCCTACACTTTCCTATCGCTGCAGTTTTCCCTTGCACAGTGCTGAAGAGGTAGCTTAATCTGTATTACTTCATTAGCAGACCTCTTTGGTTCAAATTCAGTGTGGAATTTCTAGTGATGTTTAGGTACAGAGGATAGACTTTCAAGTGGGGCTATGTATTATGTTTTCCAAGAAAAGCTTCTGGGAGAAAGTTCAGTAAACTGCTTACAAAAGCATGTCACCTAACGTTGGTAATACTGTGTGTGCCTACATTTTCTACACATGGGCATGAATGCTTTAACAGTGCTGGATGCTGTTACATGGTAACCTCTAATCTGTGAACTCTGACAGGATTTACAAGTTAAGTGTTCCCTTTTCTTTCAATCTAGCGTAGCAAATGCTGTTTGATTGTGGCTGCCGACTCGATCCTATGTAGGTTAATTAGAAGATGGGAAGCTTGCCCAGGAACTAGATCTTGCGTCTGAAAAATAGGCAACATGAAAATCAAACTTTTAGTTCAGAATGAGGATTCAGACCACGACACGGTCCTCAGTCTTGTACTCGAACGAGAGCTTCCTGCATCCTGTTGAAATAGCACCACAGGGTAAAAGGTGGTCATGTTCTCTAGTTTTGTGAGAAGACTTGGGTTCGGAATATGAGGAAATATGTCTTGGTCATACACGAGGGCATATCAATGATCCAATGCTTTTTGCTGTCTTTTAATTAGATACTCTATATTCCTTGCTATAAAGTGCCATCTGTTGAAAATTACAAGTATTGTACATTCAATTGTTCTGTTTTCTATCTTGAGTCCATGTACAGTTTTCTAAAGAATTAAATCAGTCTGAAATATTGAATCATCTAATACGTATTGATTAAAAAAAAATTCTAGATATTGACATCTCCAAGCTGCTTTTGAAGTTCCATTCAGAAGCAAAACAAATCCCCCCACCCCATTTCACTTAACTTTTAAACTTAATTTTAAACAGTACATGTATATGTTCATTCGTTATTCATCTTGGTATGTGATTCAATCCAATCTATCTCAGTTTATGAGTGTGTACAAATGCTTATATATATATATATAGGCTTTCAACTTTGTACTAGTTTTGTATGGCAAACGTGTAGCAGGAGTAATACAGATAATCTGAACTGTCACACTGGCTATACCCTGTGTAAGTTTCAGTTGGATAAAATGCAGAGCTGCATGATAGGAAGCACGGATTGTGCACACACTCTATCCACCAATCCATTTCATTTTGATTTAAGCACTTCAATCCTGTGAGCACTGCTTATGTATTACTCTGTTAAAATTGAAGCGATCATCGCGTGTCAAATAGTTCTTGTGGATGATATTTGGCCTTGTGCCAGTGCTATCATGTGACAAACAATCTAACATGCTGGAGTTTTATTGCTTTAGAAAGGGGGGAAATACCCACTAGGGAGGGCACAATATTTGATGCTTTTGGTTTTAGCTCTGCAAAGGCTAAAATTAAGTGCCTGTCTTGGCGAGTATTAATTATTTTGTCATCTCTACCTGGAACTCCTAAGAAAATGAGGCTAAGTTACCACTATTTTTTCTGTTGTCCTTCTACAACAGCTTTTCTGTTGTCATCACCTTTTTCAGCACTACAACAGTTTTTAAAGCCATTAGCCGATTTCTGAGGAACAGCCAGCTTCAAAAGACATGTTTTGCAAAATGTCTGGGTGTTAACAGCTTTGAGATACCAATTATATTACTGTCTCAGGGTGTGTGTGAAATTGCCTCACGGCTTGGCTTAAAGGAGATGGTGTCTGTGAAGGCGGGAAATCCCTCCGCCCTTATTTTAAGCGCGTTGCAACAGCGCCCTTGAATGGCTAAAGTTCGCACTGCGCTCTGCACAGCTCTGGGAGCACTACCTCTGCCCCTCAGAGCGCGAAGGACGAACGGCAACTTCTGGACGGCCACGTGTTAGGAGCAGGCTCAACGGCTCGGCTCCCCATGGCCCGCAGTGCCCTTCCAGCTCCCCACCGGCCGTGTCCCCGCTCCTGCCGCCGCTCCTTGCGCGGTGTCCGCACCGCCTGGATGGCTCCCTCCAGCCGTGCTGCTCCACCAGCTCCGCACCTCTTCGTTCCCGCCCTTGCTGCTGTGGAGGGCCCTCAGGCCTTCTCAAGTGTGCACCTGCTGCCAAGAACTTGGTACTCTACCTGTGATAATTCTAAGAACTGAAACCAGTAAATAGTTTTGTCTGTTCATTGGCTCCTTAACGATGTCTCTTCCTCTCTTTCTACTTTTCCCTTTCCTTTTCCGTCCCCTTTCCCTTGTACTCTGGTCCAATCATCAAGTGGTTTGGCATTAGTTCACTTTTAGTTACTCCCCAGGGAATCATTTGAGCCGCACCACCACTGAACACGGCTGGTACAGGATGACTGGGCCGTGACAACAGCACCCCAAATTCAGGAAAAGGAGAAATAATCTCTGTACCTCATAAACTGTTTCTGGTGACCAGTTGGTGCATGCTTCAGCAGTAGTGTGTACAACTTGTTGTCTTTAGACTTTGTGTGAACTTAATGGGCATGAGGTACTGTCCCAGAGATGAGCTTAGATTTTGTAGACCTATGCCCTCATGTTCCCTTGAGGTACAGGGTTTAGGAGACAAGTGTGTGTATAAAAAAACCTCTTAAACTCATAAATTTGTGTGTAGCCATACTTTCTTTGTCCTGCTGTTAACAAATACCAGACATGGTAAATACCTAAGCATATTTACAGTGCCTTTTTGTGTGTGTGTGTGTGTTGTTTATTTTGGGTGTGTTTTTGTGTGGTGGTTTTTTGTTTGTTTGCTTTTAAGCTTGAGGAAATAGTTCTGCTGCTCCTGTCCAGGAGAATATCTGACAAAGAAGGATAAGGAATGGAGTTTCCCCAAGTTTAATGCTAGGGTTAGCTTAAAAACAAGTATCATCATTTATCTGTAGTATCATCTTGTCATTGCCTCTGAAAATACACTTGTGGCTTAATCCATTTTCTAGTTCAGTAGGTTCTGCTATAACAATGCTGATCCTAAAGAGAAGCAGAATGCAACCTTGAAAATACTGTTCTTAAAATTTCTATTGGGATAATGGATACAACTGTTTCTTACATAGTGCTTAATACCAACAGATATATTTTTTCCACTGTGGCCAGATAATTCAACAAACCTTTTAATTACTTCTTATGCTCTGCTACAGCCACCCCCCATGTTTGTAGGGCAATAACATTACCTGTCCTAGTTTATACTATTGTGGTGGTTGGTTTACTAAATTTAATGAAATGCTGTGAGCAGTTTTGCTGCCATGTTTTTTACTTTTTTTTTTCCAAATCTTTGTAGTAAATGCTTGAACAGTTGAGGGAGAATGTAGATTTGGATAGCTGCAGCCTCCTACTTAATCAGACTGAATAACCTGGAAAATAAAAATATTGAGGTTCATGAATGAAAAATGTACATAGGAGACCTTAAGTCTGTTTCAACAATTCTATCTTTTAAGTGCATTTCTAAGTTCCTTCTGATAGTATGTTTATTACTTGTAAACGCAATCATGAAAACTGGAATTCTACATGGCTCAGTCTTCCTTGTAATGCCAGTGAATCTTCATGGAGTTGGTGTTCGAAAACATGATTACGCTCCCAAAGACCTTGTTTTTTCTGCTTGTTGCCACTAGGTGGAAGAAGAAGGTTGTCAAAACTGTTATGTCGGTGTTATCAACCTTGTTATCCTCAACCAGAGCCATTCTTTCTTACTAGATCCTTGACTTGAGAAAAAAGCCATTTCAGATAAGCTGATGATGGCTTATTTTGAATTTTTGAGACATCTTAATCAGAAGAAACATTATGGCATGCTGTGTAGTTAGAGTTCTAATGCTTCTTTTCCTACAGTAGTATTCCTATGAGACAAATAGAATATACATTCCATGACATATCAGTAATACACAAAAAAATGCTGTGATATGCAAATGCTTTGAATATTCTTTTGCTTGCTTGCTTGTTTGTTCTTCCTTACAAATGGCTTGGATAATCTCTTGCAAAGTTTCCAAAATACCATATTTAATTCTGAAGGAGTGGGTTTTTGTGTTTGTTTTTGTTTTGTTTTGTTTTGTTTTGTTTTTTTTTTTTATGCAGCCTGGTTAGTAAGAGATGGTGCTGTCCTTTCAAGGATAAGGCTTGAGCGATGCAAACACTCCGGAGTGAAGCTTAGAGAAAAATGTGGAATGGTGCGAAGCTCAAGAGGAACAGAAAATTGTTGTTCAATACAAAAAAGCAAAAACAAAGTTTTCCTTTAAGAAAACTTGGGTGATAATGTGTCCTCCTGCCAGAAGTGTTTTGTGCCTTAAATACAAAGATGGAGCAGCTTAGGCTGTTAGCTGTGGTGGATAGTAACATCTAACACTGCATATTGCAGTAAGGGGTTGGGGGGGGGCAGTATGCAAAAGCTCTGAACATGAGTAAAATTTTGTTCTTGTCTTCATATACTTTTTATATAATTTTCTCTCTGCCTGGTCAGCTATTTGAGCTAGTAAGCTCCAAGTTCATGCTGGCTTATGTATGTTTTGTTGGCAACAACTGGTGTAGCTACTGTATTATCTGTTCTAGTTAACTCATTAGAAATGCAAGTCAGTTAATATTTGTCCTGCCCAGTACTTTGATGATACAATACTGGTGAATGTGATGTTCAGCACTATGTTGCCTGCTATTCTTTTTTTCTAGGCTGAGATGTTTTGTGCCTCTGAAACGCACAGTACAAAACTGTTGTATTTTAAATTGTGACCATGTGAAATACAGCTCAGTACATAATTTGCTGCTCATAAAATTTAAAACTGTTCTTTCACACTACCAGAGCCATCTCTGAAGTGGACTTCATTGCATTTTATTATGGTGTATTTCTTATAATGTTACAATTTGTTAAGCTGCAATTATTTTATTGATGACTTCTTTTTGCTTTCAGTGGGTGCTTTAGTTTACTACAGTGTTTCAACATAAGTACTGGGAGGTGCTTTAAGCTTGATTATGAAACCCTTATTTACATTGGTTGTACAAACAGCTATACACATGCTCATGCAAATAGTCCCATTGAGATTGGTGCTACAGTTAACATGAAGTGTATTGCAGTTATGCCTTTTTCCATCTACTTGTCTGTCTGTTGAAATTAGCATCAGTATTATTAGGAGAATTCAGTTCTAGAAGCTAGTTCTATCTGAGCATACTGCTTGGCACTGCTTGTTTTCATTATTCTGATTTCAAACAAGCAAAAAGCCTTAGCTGCAAGGTCTGTTGGAAGGTTGTGAGTGATGTTTCAGGAGGCACTGTTTGTATCAGCACTAGCTATAAGCATACCAAAGTATGTTTGTGATTCATTTTCAGAAATGATGATTTCAACTACCACTGAGTATGTCTGTAAATACCCTCTGTTAGTTATGTAGTTTATTTGCCAATACAAATATATTCTTACACTTGTGGTAGACCAGAGCTGACTAAATTTTATTAAAGTAGCACTGAAATGAAATCTAAATTGCTGTGCCTTCACCGCTGTTTTAAAACCAGCCAGTAGTGACTGTCCTAAAACTATTGATCTCTTAAATTCTAGGCAGTGTAATTGGTTCACTTTCTTCTTACTGCTGAGTTTGCTTACATCAGCAAATTAAGCATTCTGGAAGCGGGTAACATTCTCAGTGCTTTGTAGCTTATACAAGCCATGGTATTTATTTTCAGTTGTGCCTGGCACTTGAAATAATTGGTTCTGGTTTTAAAGTTCCTTATTATTTTCCTAAATGTTAACAGGGTGGTCTACAACCTCTTATGCCAGGTCTCTACTTCAGGCCTTTTTTAATTTCAGCAAAGTACGTTGCTGCTTCAGAGGAAGATAGTTAATGATGTCAGAAGATAAATACATGGTCTTGTACCCTCTTAAATTCTTTTGACTTCTAGAATGAAATCCTGAGTCTTGGTGAGAGGTCTGTATTATTGTCAAGGAGTCTTTTATAATCTCTGTGAAACAGCTTTGCAGAGCCTTCAAAAGAGCTTTTTGCAGCTTGACAGGCGATCTCTTTGAAGATTCTGCTGGGGGTGAGAATATACCACTGTCAGGCAGATTTGCCAGGCTTTAACTCATTCAGTGTTGAGTGGTCTTTTCTGCCTCCAGTGACAGGTTATGCGATGGGGAATAGGAAAGCTCTTGTTTCATGAGTATCTACTGGTTAGGCTATGGGGCTACAAATTATTCTGGATTTTCTTCCCTGCTTTTGCAGTAAATGCAGAATTCTGGCTTCTAACAGATTGATTCTCTGCATGCTGTCCATGTGAAATGAGTACAGAATACAAGTGTCAGTTCATGTGGCATATGTAGTTTAGTGCATTGTGGGTTCATATAATCGTAGACAAGAAACTCAATATGTAATACAGAAGGCTGCAGAGTACATGGTCACTTCTGAACTCTTGAACAGTTTATGACATACTGGCTTTAATGCTTCTTTATTGCTCTTTGATGGATCATTTCAATCACTTCTACAGGTTTTTTTGCCTTGAGGATAGGCAAGTGATACCAGTCAGTATATCAAAAATCCCTGATCAAACTGGTGTTAGTCATGTTTTCCTTATGTTGTCAAAGAGATCTGGCTATCTTACTTGGATTTTTACATTGTTGATATAATCTTTGTAGAGAAGAAGGGTGACAAATCTTCCTTCAATGGACCTGGTGCTTCAAACTCTGTCAGGTCATGTAGTAATAGTGTTTACTGAGTAGGAAATAGTGGCTACATTGTATCTATTCAGATTCTGTTCATGAGATTAGTGAAGTCTTTGGCATGAAAGATGGTTTTGGAAGTTGAGTGCAGGTTGCTACTTAAGAGGGGGCGTTTTTGTCTTGCAGGTGCCTCTGGATTGAAATCCTTTCTGTGATTGCAGTGGATATTTTGCAGTCCCACCCGACTCTAACCTCAGGTTCTCCCTCTGAGAAGAGGAAACAATGTGTAGTAAAACACCTGCAAAAAACCTAAACCAAAATAAACTTCAGTTGAATGAGTATGGACATAAAGAAATGAAGATGTAGGCAGCAGGCCAGAGAGTAGGAATACAGTTTGAGATACTGACAAACGTAAGGCGCTTACTTCCTTTGAAAGAAGGGGATTTGTTTATATCCTGGAAGTTCCTTCAGACACGAATCCGTTTCCACACATTGCATTTTTGAGGTGTCAACACATTTCAGATTTAGCATTCAGAACTTGAGAAGAATCTCTGAGCTAATGAGAAGTGGAAATATTTAAAAAAAATTTTATTCCTGCACCTGTCCAGTTAGTTTTAATAGAGAAGTAAATTGACTGCTTTCCATCTCAGTTAATCTGTGGATATTTGTTGTTTGGGTGAGGCTCTCCAGACTAATTAGTAGGTTTGGTAAATGGTATAGGGAGAAGTAATCACATGCTGCATGTGTTAGTATCACATGCCGAGTCTTTATTTTCATCCTCCTGAGTCTTCAGTGTCTGCACTGCTTAACATCACGATAGCTTGCTTGTAAGATGTGAAATTTATCAGTTAAAACTAGGACTATTGCACAGATGCACCACAAGCGTTGACTGTGTTCATCTGATTTTGTGTTCCCTATAATGTTACGTGCTGAATTTCCCTCTTTGGTTGTTAACACCTTCCCCCTTCATGATTCTTAAATGTATTCTAGAAGCCTTCTATAGTTTTCCCCAATATCTGGAATTTTTTGTCTCCTAAAATAATTTTTTGTCCTGATTATCAAGACCAGAATAATTTTCTCAAAGTAGAACTTTTGTTCAGTGTGCACCTTCTCTCTTTTTAGCTTGTGTATCAACATTTCCAGCTCTAAACTTTGGTTTAGCCATTATAGCCTTTAAAAATTTGATTTTAGTCAGAAGAATTATCTGCTCTGATTAAACTTTGTTAAATATCTCCTTTTTTTAATCATGAGAAGATGATTTAATTAAAAAAAAGATGCTCCTAGTTGACAAATGTAATGATTCTGTTAAGCTATTAAATATACTGCTCTTAAAATCGGTTATGTATAGGTACAAGTTAATAGCTTGTTTATTAGAACTGTTAATCATCATTGTTTTATTTTATCAGCCGCAATGTAACTAATTATGGTCATAAGGACTGGATTGTTTTAGATAAATTCCAGGTCTTTTAGGAGATGAGTTTTGTTTTTTCAGCAAGCTACAGAACAGAAGATAACTAGCATTGCTTTCACATGTTTGGTACCTAGTTGTGATGTTCCCTAAGCTGTAACATTAATAGAATTAATTGTGGATGGTTATGTGTCTTTCAGCATCTAATTAGAACATACTAATTACAAGCTGATTTGTGAAGCCTGGTTTCTACTGGATTTGTGTTCCATGTTCCCTGAGCCCTTCTTATCTGCATTAGAAATCACTTAAGAATCTTAGGTCTTGTTAGAAGAGTAACAGTTAAGGAGCTTGTAGTTGCTGTCAGACTGTGATTGAGCTGAGTATCAGTCATCCATTTCTCACAAGTGGAGACAAAAGCAATACGTTGATTTTATTATTATTTTTTCTGAGAGTGAAAAATGTAACTGTTTCTTTGCTTGCCAAACAGAAAAAAAAACCAAAACAACTAAACAGGGGCAAAGGTACTGGCATACACAGCAGGTGAAACTGCTGCTGCTACACACAAACCGAAACTGGAATAAAAGGGATGAACCCCAGCCTGGAAACTGGGGAGAGGACACAAAAATCCTGGAACAGGAAACTTTACAAGCTATAGAATATATTATAAGTGCTATAAACCCTGGCCAACCCCTTTCTTGTCATATAGTGATAATGAAGTAAGCGTGGTGTAGAATATATGATCCAGCTTGCTCTTCTGTTCTGTGCCACTGCAGGGTAGTCCCATCCCTCATCCCTCCTCATGGGGCCAGACAGCTTAAACCTGTACACACTGAAAAGCCTCCAGGCTTAAAAAGCATTTGTTAATTTTATTAATAGGAATTAATATAAGCTATGATTTGCTTCAGTTTTAAGTACTATTATAGCTTAGTTTCTGTAACAGACTGCACTGATTGTAAGGTTATTGATTGTTGAAACTTCACTTGATTTAGAATTTGTATATAGAGTATTTTAGCAGTTACATAGTGTGATAAGCAATTAATAAAATGAATGCAAACATCTGGTCCTTAAATTTGTTTCCCTCTTTAGTAATTAACTTCTGATGGAGCACAAAAGTGAGCTGATGAAGGTTTGATTTATGGCCTGTGTGTCTGTGCATAATTTAAATTCAGACACCGTTTAAATTTGGACTGGTAACTATTGCAATCATTTGCATAAAGATCAAAGCCTTTTATGTGACTGCATATGTTTGTGATTTTTATTGATGGAAAATTAGTAAAGATCATCCAAGTTACTGACTGAAGGAGAGTTTGGATGTGAAGTTGTATTCAGTATTTAATGAATGGTGACTCTGAGCTTGTTTTAACCTTATTGTAATTGAAATTCTGTTTTCTGATTGAGTGTGGAGGATTCTACTCTGGAGGACAGTGCTCTGTGCAGTGAGTAATGCAAGGACAACAAAATGCCATCTGAAAGGAACTCTTTCTTGATTCCTCTCTAGGCATTATTACTTTAATGTTCTTAAAAGTCAAAGGGCTTCTTGATTGTGTTCTTATCAATGAGATCAGAGAATTTTTAGGGGAAATCACTTCTGAATGATCAGGTTTTTGGAAAAACAGTTTTCAGAATACAAATACATTTTTTTCAATTGCTCACACTTTCAGTTAACTGCACATGTAATGTTTTTAGGGTAATAAGATTTCTGTAATGTGTGAAAACTGGCAGGTAGCTTTTAGAATGTTTGTATACTTGAGTGAAGTGCATTAATTTGAGATAGAAGTAAGAGTATGTCCTCAAGACTGCATAAAATATAGCTGATTATAGTCTTTTATTATACTTAAGGTTGTAATTTGGCTTCTGTTGAATTATAATGCAAAACTCATAGGATTTCACCACATGTAATGAAATAGTTTCTTGTACTTAAGCAGCAACTGGTCTTTTCCTAAGTTTGGTTGCCTGGGTTGGTTTCAAAGGACTTTGCCAGTATCACATAAAAAATGATGTTGAAATTTTAATGACTCTTAAAAAAGAATGCCCCGCAAAGGGATTGATCTGCTATAAAAAGTGGAGATAAGCTGGAGTTGTTGAAATGGTGCATCATTCTTTGAAAGTATTTGTCACCTGAGAATAATAAATTCTATGCTATCAATATGGGTATATGATTGGAAGAATATATAAGCATTTTATCCAATGCTTAAAGAAGAGAGTGAACTGGGTCAGGAGCTGGATTTGTGAGTATGAACAGATTCTTTTTGCCTGTAAAGCAAGATTGGCTTCAGTGAAGGCAGTAAAGTCTGGAAATAAGTTTTTTCCTTTTGATTTTAATGAGTTTTGCATTAAAGCCAGAGAGAAATGTCATCTGGACTGACATCTGCAATGATACTTTTCAGCTAATGAGAGTATGGAGTATCCTATGCAAGGTGATTATTTGCATATAATAACAAGGAATAAATGTTTTAGAGGAAATGTAACATCTATATGCAAACAAGTTTCAGGGAATATATTCAGCTGCATTTCTTCAATGCAGGAACTCACTGATTTTTAATGCCATGGGGCTGATTTATTGTGCCCTGTGGCCATGATTTGAAAACTTAAACAGGATGTTGTTAGAGGAGAAACTACTGTAGCAGCTCTTCCTTCATTTGAGGCATGGTGGTTCTGTACTACCTCAGAATTTTCTGGCTGCCTGAAGGACCCTAGGTAGTTTCTGTTTAATTCTGTTAAAGCACGTTTTCCAATTCACTATTGCAAGAAAGGAATTGGAAATTGCTCTGTGCCAAAAAAAAAAAAAAAAGTGTAATTATTTGCTGCTTAAAAAAAAAACCAGTATTTTGATATCTAACTACCTGATGGGTGGGAATGTCTTAGTATTCATATTCTTAAAAAAATTATTCTACAATGCTAGCTCAGTTATTGCCAATACTCTTGGTAATTCCTTGCAAAATCAACTCAAAGTCATTGCATTTAAAAGAAAGTTGAATTTTGCTACCGTGAAACATGTGGCCAATACAGTTGTGTCTGATGAGATACACATACGGCCTTGGATAATACTTGCAAGTTGCTCCATATAAAAGCCAGAGACTATGAATTCTGGTTTCATCACATCTAAGAGTTCAATTTTGAATTGTAAATTATTAGTGGAACTCACAACATTTTCTTACTGTTCTTTACTTTCTTCATTAGTTCCTGCTGGTGTATTTCAGAAAGTCAAGTAAAAAGTGGTAGCTGTATATAGATAAATCGGATGCTACTATTAAATAATGACTAGAAGTACTTGAAAACAAACATCTGTTCTGAATCTATAAAACTGTGTTATTTGAGGCAAATAAGCAAGTCTAAGGGGCTGCATTTCAAGTACTCCTTGGGTTTTGTATTGATCATTATAAATTCTTACTGTGGGGGGATAACTGGTGCTTTAAACTTCTTGGACACAATGTGCTTTCTAGAACATCCCCTAAACAGAAAATATTTGAAATTATTTTAACTGTCTAAGCAATGATATTCATATTATAAAGGTATAGCTTAATGTCTCAGAGAGACTTAGTTGTTCACGTTCTGTTACTACCAAATGTAAAAAGTTTTTTTTGTGAGTAGTTGGAACATTTATTTATGTATAAAAAAATGACTGCTACCTGCTTTCATTTTCTTCAGCTGTAGAGTAGAATTGATTTCCAGAACATCAAAACATTTTGCAAAACATGATTTTTGTTTTTCAGTTAGTCATATGTGGTAGTCAAAAAAGCTGTTATATCTAATCCTCCGGTAGGGAAGGAATAAGCTCTTGGTAACAGCTACAGTTTAATTATAGCTGCAGTGTACCTGTTCCTTTTGGATCCAGATTCTGACTTCGCAGATTTTCATGTAATGTATTTCAGACTGACTCTTGGGATTGATCCCGTGGAGCTACTAAAACTGGATTCTTTCCAGTGGCAGAAATGGAATTCTTTCTAATGATATTTTCAGAGTAATGGAGAGACTGTGTAGGTTGCTTGTGATTTGTAACATTCATACAGGAATATAATCATGAATAAGATGACAGTGTTTATAAACTGCTTGTGCTAGACACTCCATAACTTATAGTTCATAGTAATGAGTTAACTTTTCTTAGGTCCATGTGAATTTTATGGGATTTGTATGTTCTGGAGTGTTTCACCTTCTTTGCTCTAAATAGAACCTTTAAGATGAAACTCAGTAAAGATTAAACTAATCCATAAAACATGGACTCATAGTATGGCTTAGGCTGGAAGGGGACTTAGAGATCATCAACTCCAACCTTCCACCATGGGAGGGTAATAAAATACTAGCCAAAAAATTAAAAGCATGACTGCTTTATATGGACAATCCTATAATGTTTTTCGTTAACTCCTTTTTAGATACAGATTTATAGGTGCCTGAGAAGAATGATTAATAATAGGGCTTCTTTAAAATTTCAATCAGAGCAACTGTTGGCTGTTACTGAGCATTGCTGGATGTTATTTTTTTATATAAAAAAAAACAGGCACTGGTATCATTACAAGTAATGAACCAGCTGATGATCATCTGCTTTGCTGTAGTTTTCCAAGAGGAACGAAAAATGGGAACGTGTTCAGACACATTGCTGCATTGTCTTGTGTATTATGGTGTGTGCAAGGTCAAACCTTGTCTTGGAGTCAGCTGTGCAATTGAGTGTGGCTTGAAGTCACTGAAATTCCTTATAGTGCCACTTTAAATGTAAGTTTAGGAACTTTAAATGAAAGTGTGTGAAGTTTTCTTTGCAGAGTGTTATTAACTAGAGGGATTCTGGATTAATTTAGCAGCCAGGTCTGTTCTTTCAGCCATAAGCCATGCTGTCAGGGAAACTTAATTACACTTTAAGTGGGATGCAAATGAGTTGTGACACTACATCATTTCACATGAAAGGTTCATTACTTACGTTAACTGCACAATGCTCTCTCCTAAGCGTCGGGTTCATTACAATTTTTCTGTTTTTTAACATAGCTATGTCTGAGGATGGCTTTAACTTTTAATATGTCTTTTCTTGCTACATGTCCTTTCTTTAATCGTTTAAGCTTCAGGCTGTTGAGTTTATTAAGCTGAGCCTGGGTAGTATAGAAGACACTAAAATAAAGCCAGACTCTGTAGGCTTCCAAAACTGAATTTGTTTGCCCTCTTCTGAGGTTACACTTATGCAGAGCTCTTGTGTGTACTTCGATATGAGGCATCTTCCCAAGTGTGTTTCTTGCTTCTTTACCCAATATTATCAGAAAATAGATGCTGTTGTTCTTAGTGATTTGTCATATTCATTGGGTCATGATAAACGATGATTCTTTTACAATGGAACTAAATGTATTTATAGTGCCTTAGAAGTACGGAGTTTTGATTTATCTTTGGTCATTCTCAAGTGAGAAAAAACCTTATAATAGTATGTCTTAAATTCCTAGACCAACTCCATAGCTGCTTGGTAGGTTTGTGCTATCAAACAGTTGTGCCTGTACTAGTGAAAGACTTCAAAAGGAAGCACTGTTCAATTGTCTTAATTCAACAGAGGACTTAATTTTCATCTTAGTGCTCCTCTACATAATGTCCTCCTGGCTTTGAAAAGGAGAGGGCGTTTGTAGCAAAAAGTCTTGCTTTTCTGGCACAACAGCAAGTGGCTATTTAAGTCCATGAATTATTCTTTCTTGGAGGATTATTACATCAGTATTGACAATTATTCTAGAATATCCCTCAGGTTTTATTTTCAGCTTTCATGATGCAACCCATTGATAGCACTTTGAAATGCCATTGAAGTTTTCCATTCACAGCAAGTCCTGCAAATGTATTTGATAAGAAAATAAATCTTTGTGCTTTTTACATCAAATTTTGTTTGCAAGTTCACAGTAAACTGGATTCTAGTTAAACCCTTTATTGCTGCTTAGATAGGGTCTTGAAGGCAAGACTCTTAGGTACTATCATCACTTCACTCCTAATTTAATAACTGCCAATTAATCTAATAAACTTCATTCCATTTCACTGAATTTAGTGCTCATGAAAACTGCCAACATGATATCCTGGAAACTAACTGGCAATCCAAGGTCAGTGTTTCAGTGCATCTGTCTGTTGTGTACAGAGCCGGTTTACTGCCAATTCCCTTGTGTTCCTGAGGATTGTGCTGTAACCCTTGATGCAAAGGGTGGAACAATGACTCTAAGGCTGTTGTCAAGTGCAGAGTCTGAATTCGTGGTTTGGTAGCATCAACTACCTGCTGAAGTCAGTAGAGTCACTAGAGAACAGAGTAAGACTATTCCTTGAAATCTGTGGGCCTTCCGTTGGTCTTAGTTTTGTTATGACTTTGATGGAAATGATACCTGAAAAAGTTCTAATGAAAAATCTATTAGGTCAGCAGTCTGCCTCAGTCTTAATTTTATGCATCTCTGAAGTACGTGTATCAATGGCTCATTAACTGCAAACCTGCGATTTTAAGAAGGGTATCCAAGTTCATAAACACTGTTTGGCATGCTGCTGTGGACCTAAGCAACAAAATACCTTGCTTTTCCTTAGGGGGACTTTGGCTATCATCAAGCTGTCTCTATAATTTCATATCTTTGCCTTCTATTAGATTAGAATATGGAAAAGTTGATCTCTTGAGCTTCCCACTAAGTTTGAAACAATGTATTAGGTAGTTTTGTGAAATTTGTGAGAACGATTTCCCCAAATTTATGTCCTGCATTGGTTTGGAGTATAAATGCACCTATACTATGACTGTACCAGCAACAAATTTTCATCTTGCCCCTTTTTGGAAATTAGTCACTCTATGAATATACTTGTGTTCTTAAAAAATAGAACACGTTAGAAAATGAAAACTGTTTTGAGGTATTTACTCTTTGATTATTCCTTCTCATGTTTTATACTTTTAAAAAAGAATATAATGTGCCTTGTCTTATAACTTGAACTATCTGAAGGCTATGTGAACAAGCTGACTGTAATTACATTTTGTTCACAAGCAACAAAGTTTACATATCTTGTTTAATGAAAATTCACAAGAACTCAAGTACTTCTCAGGTTCTTCTCTCAGGCAGAACAGATTTGTTATAACAGAAAGGAGAAACTTGTGCCACGGTGTCTTTCTGTAGGTTTTATATTTGTGGATGCACACATTCCCAGATTCAGCAAGATGGAGACAGACTTGGCACAATCTTCAGTTAAATGGTGTGAATGGAGAATATAACTTCAGAATTTAGAAGCCTCTTCACACAGAACAGTCTTCACAAAATTCATGTGATGAAGACATGAATTATCTGGTGTCTCGATCCACTGCTGGGGAAGAAGTAGTTCTTTATGAATCCCCTGAATGAAACCGAGAAGGAGCCAAGTAGTTGGTTGAGAAAAACAGACTTCAGACTTCCCTGTTAGCTTCAAGGTTTCATACTTTTTCCAGTCTCATGTGTGATCACAGTTCCTCATTCAGTTGCCATGATTATAGCATGTTTGTGTGGTGTCAGCACTGATCCTGCAGTTGTGTGCTTTTTTGGCTCTAAACCGCTGTGTCAGTCATCTCTGAGGTTCCTCTCCAGGAAAAGACCCATAGAACGGTCACAGTGAGCCCCAGCTTGCATTACCCTCTGGAACCTGTGGCCTTGTCTGGTTATCAGCTGCTACAGTCAATGAACTTGTGGTCTTGTAGATAAGCAACTATCTTCATGGGACAATAATGACAAACAATGCTGAGTCAAACATGAAATAAACTTAACTCCTTGCATCCAAGCTAAGGCAAAAGCTGTTTCAAAAGCTCCATTGGGATATTCCACAGGTTTGGTTCTGTAAGAAGAAATAGCTGTCCACACCGAGAAGTCTCTATGGCTCAGTACTTGCATTGCTAGCTAACTCCTGCTGTGCAGGAAAATAGAGTTCATATGGCATCATGGAGTGAAGCCCAGCAAGAAGTGGGATTTTTAGTTCATGAAGAGCTTGTTTCCCACAACGGCATGATATTTTGGGGTTTTTGGGTGGACTAGGGATTTGAAAGCTTCACTTTTTTGAAAAACACATCAACCTACAAAAAAAATGTTACAAACATCTTACTTGAAGTGAAACTTGAAATTCGTTTAATAGCATCCCTGAAGAACTGAAATATTCTGAAATACCAGAGTTTGCCTTTGAAAACTCTTCAGACATTACCTTTTTTTTAGGTATATGATGCAATGAAAGGGTGCTTGATGGTTATTTAACTTTTTGGTATTATCTAGCATTTTTTTTCCTTTAAAAAATTTCTGAAAATAAATCAATGCTAGACTTTCTTACTTATTAAGGAAGTTGAATGAAATTCCTACAAATGATCTTACAGAAGGAAACATGTATGATTGAGCAGGTGCAGGCAAATCTGAACATAGAGATGAATTAAATGTAGTGAAGGGGAGACACTGCGTTAATCTAGCAATTATATTTAGCATTATCTCCTTTAATAGCTGGCAGTGAGCAGCATTACTTAAAGATGCCTTTTCTGAGAAGGCAACTTACTAGTTGAAGTTAAGGTAGAAAAATGCCCTTGTTGTGAGAACAGAGTGATTGTAGGCAGTGAAGCTAGTCCAGTGCATTAACAATGCCTGGATTAAAAACATCTGCCCCTTCACTGATTTTTTTTTTTTTCTGTGCAAATGGTTAGATTTTCTGGAATACAATGGGAGAATTGCTGAGAATTTTTTCAAAATGTAGCCTTGATCCTTTAAGAAATTACTATGAGATAAGTTAGAATAATCTTGAATCTCTGAAGTTGGTTACTTGTATTCAACTAGCTAGAAACCTAGAGGCCACCTGAAATGTTTTCGGGTAAAACATGCTAAGATGCATGGTAGTGAAGCAGCATATTAATAGAGAAGTATTCCTGTCTCATTTGACTGTTTTTTAATCTTGGAAGGGGGAAAAGACACAAGTGAAACATCTGCTGTGAAAAATTAGTCTCAAGGCTTTGAGATCAGCCTTCAAATATTGTAGCAGACTAGCTGTAAAAATATTCCTAGGAAGCATGTATTAGGGAAAAAATGAACTACTCTATCATTAACAGTTAAGGATCTCCAGCATTACTGTAATGCTGTAATGTTCAGACACAGAATTGCAGACTAGAGTTCGAAATTCAGTCCAGTTGTGGAGAAGTGTAATACCTAAAACAGTTTTGAAGAATAAAAAGTATACCAATAAATCACCTGTCAGTGTAGATAATAGAATACTGCATCATTTTCTATCAGCTGAAGTAAAGGTTACACACAATTGTTTACTCAAACAGTATGATCTTACTGGGGTATTCACCATTCACTTCCCTGGTTGCTGAGGGCCAGAATGCCTGGGTGTAAGTGGGTAAGTGATCTTCAGTGCTTTCTTTTGCATGACTATTTTTGTCTCCTGCTCCTTTCCTGCTCTCTGTTGTGTCTGATGCTTTTGCTCAACAAGGTGAGGTGAGAGAAATGGGCAGCATCTGTATTTTAGCTTTTGCTGTACCGTCCATTTTAACTCATACTGGGGAGGGAGGATTTGGGGAGGGAGTGGGAACTGGGAAGAACTAACCCATTTATGATGAAGGTCTTGAGACAAATGGTAGCAAGGAGGTAATTATAATTATTTCAAAGATCCTTCCTTCAGGTCCTTCTGAGGTACAGGAGGCCTGATTTAGTTTATACAATGTGGTTTTGTAACTGAAATATTTTATCTCTTTCTTCAGTTGTTACAATTTCTGGAAAAGATGCTGTGGTATTTAGTAGCATTAGTGATAACAACATTCAAGAAATAATCATTATTTAATTGGGGGGGGGGGGAATACTTTCTTTGAAAAAAATCAAGTGTTGACCGTAAATATAATTCAAAGAGTTCTGAATAAAAGAAGTGTGGTAAATGACTACTTTGTTTTGCTATGAGCAGTGTGATGTTAAAAATCACAAATATTTACATTTGAATTGAAGCACTAGGGTACTTCAGTGTCTTCACAACTAACGATCTGTAGCTACAAACACTATTTTTAAAGTAGCCTTTATAGGTATTATTTTTCTGCCATGAAATTGCACAGAAGGTGGGGAACGTTATAGATTAAAAGTAAATTGCAGGAGGCAGTTGAAACTAGACAGTGCCACCATTACACTGAGTGGTATTTTATGCTAAAGTAGTTTAAATGGGGCTGTCTTGGGACTTTCATCTCAATAAGATTTAGTCTGAAATTGGAGTCACACTACACCTGCAGTGGTCACTAATTTATTACTTGCTTTTGTGCCTTATCTTGATCAGGACTTTTTCCCTGTGTTTTTTGACGTTGTGAATTTTCTGCCTGTGTACAGGGAATCTGATCCCTTTGCTCTTGTGGGGTGAAACTATGAATTAGACCTTCATGTTTTTTTGGTAGTTGCTTCAGGCTCAGGAACACTTTTTATAAAGCAAGGCTAAGGAAGCATTAGGTTCTTCTTTTAGCATGAAACAATACTGTTCCACTCATGTGATGAGGAAGACCCTTAATTCTGTCTGGTTTAAAGCTGTCAGAAATTGTGATTCATTCTCCACAGTAGGGACTTGAACTCTTCATCCCATCTGTATTAGCTGTCATGACAGCAATGCAAACTATTTTAAAAAAACCCAAACAAACAACAAACCCCAAACCAAAACAAAAAAAGCCCCCCAAAACCCCATTTAAATTTTTGTCTTTTAAAAAAATGAGACAAAGCTTAGTTGCAAATAAGATGCTGATGACACTACACGGTGAGTGGAGTGTATGAGCTCTCTGTTCGGGGCATATATATGCCTGAAAGCTTGTTACCCTTTAATCAAGTTTGTAAAACCAGCTTGATATATTCCACAGTATGTAATTTTTTCTTGCTCTTCAAGACATGGACACTTATCTCATGGTGTGTCCACACTGAGTAGCTCGTTGCACCTGTGTTGTGAGGCCTCTGTTAATTCTATCCCCCTCCCAAACGTACAAGTGAAAGCGTAAGAAAGCATATAAATCAATGAAGCTAACAAATAAACAGCATGTGGCTGATGCATGAGCTGTCAGTTAGAAAATACAGTGTGTAGGTCATATTGATGGCTTCTAGTGAAGAACCATTCTGAATATTGACAGCAGAAGTCTGTATGTGATGAACATCTAATTTGGATTATGTTTACATGGAACTATAGCATGTTAACAATATCGGCAAAAATGTGATCCAGCTTTGTGTGGTGAAAAACCTATGAGACATTACAACAGTAATGGAGTTACTGTGTTCTGGAAACATGTTTTAGATGTTCAGGCTATATGAGCCTTTTGTTTTTGTTCTATATAAGAAAGACTGAATTGCAGAAGATGATTTGTTCTTAGGAATCCTCAGTTTATTTACTAACTCTAAGTTCTAGCTTTTCTTGGATGACAGACATTTTTTAATGTGAATTTGACTATTTACAGAGCATGGGAAAAGCAGAAAGCCAGACCCAAAGGATCCAAACCACCCTCATTACTACTTGATGATAGAATTTCTTCTAGCAGACACTTAAAACCCTCATCCAAATAATATCCACAACTATGCCATGTTGATGAGGTGCTAATATGTTGTGAATTACCATAGGCTTACTTTTTGAACAAAATAACTTCATGTTAAATTTTAGTTCTTCAGGGTGGCTAATATCAAAAAAGAGGGTCTGTGTTATGGCAGTTTTTAAATGGGATCTTCAGGAAATACAACGTCCCAGAGTAGCTGATTATTTCAGTTAAGGCTACTGTTTATGAATTTTGCAGGCATCTGGATCCTTACTGCAGGTGCAATGCTTTTGTTTCTGTATAATTTCTGCAGTGGTTCTGACGTATTCTGAAATACTGACATGTTATGCACTGTTTTCTGGATTGCAGGTCAAAATCAAGTTACATACAAATATTACACTGAAGTTTTTGTCTTGTCTTCATCTCAAACCATTCTGTTCAAAAATACTTTTTGCTTTGTACAGCTTAGTACCTACTTTGAATTCTGATCATATTGGAAAGCAAGTTAATTCTATCTAAAGAGAGGAAAAGTAATTGAGCCTTTTGAATCTGAAAGATAAGTACAGTTCAGTAGTATTGTAAACAGAGCAAACACCTATGCATTTTCATGGCTCTGATACATTTGTAATGATCTTAGTGCAGGAAATCAATGGAAGTGATATTACTGAGCTTTCTACTTTTTCTGGCAAGATAATTGCCATGTGATTTTAGAAGAACCTTGTGAACATACACCTCACCTCTAGCAACTCAAGTTTTTATTCAAATAACAGCAAGAATAAAAATAGCAACAGAGCCACGTCGCTTACCCTGTATACAGATTTTTGAAGGGTTTTTGGCAAAGCACTTCAGCTATAACATGGGAAGATGTTTATGTTTGTGTTGCAGGTTGTCATCTACAAAGGCTTGCCAGGCAAAGCATGATTTGTGTAGAAGCACTTGCCAGTAGGATAAACTACAGAAGTTTTAAATAATTTGCTTAAATGCCCCTAAATTTATTTTGTGTCTTCTGTGATACATAGTACTTGTGCTGATCTTTTCTACAGAGCGTGGCAATTCCTAATCCACTGGTACAGACCTTTTCTGCCTGGGTGTGTGAGGTGTTCATTTGACCGTTGTTACAGTTAATTGGGGACTGAGAAAGCTGGAGTTCAAATTTGGGACAATAGAACTAGGCTGCATTCTATAGCTTTGAGATAGGAAGATTCGTAATAAAAATGAAAGTTAAGGCACGATTCAATCTTCTTCTATAATTAAAAAAAAAACCTAATTCTAGTACCATCTCTTTGACCTTGCTTTCATGTGCAAATTATGACTTCAGGATCTTGTGCTTTTGGAGATACCCCAGAAAAGTATATACTATGTCTATAACCAGATGTGTTGGTTTGGCCCTGGTGGGGGGCGAGATGCTCACCAAAGATGCTCTATCACTCACCTTCTTAGATGGATAGGGGAGAGAGAAGATAGGTCAAAAGGCCCATGAGTCAAGACAGAAAAATTAATCATTTAATGATACCTGGTATTCCATCCACTTGAACTTGATCCTCTCATTAGTAAAGGATGGAGAAAGATACTGGTACTACCTTCTCATTCTAGAGGATTTTGAAACTTTTTTTTCCCAGGGCAATTATTGCCTAATTCTAAGGGGCTGTCAGTGTTTCTTTAATTTCTTAAGAGTTAAAAAAAAAAAAAAAAAGAAAAGAAAAGAAAAAAAAATCCTATACAATACTTCAGTTTAAGAACTCTGTTTACTGTTTCTTCTTCTGACATTAGGTGGAATAACAATCACAAAAGACTCCTTCAGAATGAGTATCTTTTTATAGACTTTCCTCTGTAATTTAACATTGTGCTAAATAGGTTATTACTACGTTAAAGCACCCTTTACTTTTCTAACATGCAGCCTGCAGTGTTTGCATTTATAAACCATCATCACAACCATATGTTATGAATGGTGTCTGCAAACAGATTTTTAGTCACTTTAAAAAAACAAAATCAAACCCTCCAAAAAACCCAAACCAAAGACCCAAACAAAAAAACTAGAGCCCTGCTTACAGTTTTAAATATTGGAGGTCAGAGTAAAGTACCTTTCAATCGATTACAGCTTTTTAAACTTTCAGTCTTATACCCACAATGTCCTGGAGGTGGCAGCAAAGTACACGCAAGGAAGTAAAATGTACGCTAACACGTAAAGGGGCAAGCGATTAATGATGCTATGCAGTGCTGGTGATGATTGACTAAATGCATCAGCCTCTTCCAGCTTAAAATGACAGTGCAGGTAAATAAAGAGATGATGTATTTATCTATTGGTTTTAATTCTATTTGGTTTCATCCAAACATGCTGAATTCCTCCTTTTACGTCTTCACTTATAGCAGAAGGTAG
Organism: Indicator indicator; assembly: GCF_027791375.1. Lineage (NCBI taxonomy): Eukaryota > Metazoa > Chordata > Aves > Piciformes > Indicatoridae > Indicator > Indicator indicator. Next base: position 8,980,519 of record NC_072034.1, read on the forward strand.
AAGTTTGCATTTTCCCCCCTTTCTTTTCCAGTATCACTACAAGCAACTAAGGGAAAAAGCCCCCTTGATTTTTTGTGCACCAATCCAACACAGTTCAAAACCTATCTTCCCTCGTCTGTCTGTATTCCTCAAATAGCTTTTCTGAATCTGGAAGTATATGCATTGCAGTCCCTCTTGGTTTTCACGTCTTCAGCATTCATAATGGTATGATTAACTGGCAAGGTGATTCATACTTGAATAATAGATTGCAAAGGACATCATATTAGACATCCTAAGAGCCCTCTTTACTCCAAAGTATACATACAATAATGCTGCAGAGACATGAGTTATGGCTGCTGTACCTTGAATAACAAGAACAGGGAGTGCTGGCAGAAACATTATTTAAACGAAAGAGAGAAAATTCCTGGCTGCCAAATTGCAGCTGTTGCCTTCAATGTTAAACTTGTTTGTCAAAATACTATTGGGTGGAATCATAAAAGCTGCAGCCAGAATGTTCCACAGGTTAGCAGTCTAATGCAGGAAAGTTCATTTTAGATTGATCTAAATGGGATTGGGGTATGGGGGGAGAGAATGTAGTGTAACCTTTTCTGAATGTAGAGCTGGCTTTGTTGGCTAAAAGAGGAGGCGTGAAGTGTGGAGCCGTTTATTCAGAGGCACAATATAGGCAGGAATAGAACAACTTCTCTGCTCCTACTATGCCTGTGTGCCTAAATCCCAGCTTGCATGAAAGGCTTCAGAGGATCAGAAAATGCCATGCTCAAGAGAAATTTGCTATTTGGCCTCTGTGAAAAAATATGCACACTGAATGATTTCTTAAACCTTTGGGAAGAAGAACACTGCTGGTATGTATGAAGAGGTAAAGATTGCCTTTAAGGGACATGATTTCTAGATTATTGGCTAAAGACTGTGGGACAAATTGAATGTGACTTTTGCCTTCTCCTGTGGATAGTCACGTTTCTTTGAACTTGACTTCTTTTTGCAAAAAAAGAGTTCTTGAAGCTGTCCTGCACGGTGAGATCTCTTGTGGCAGAAGTTGATCATGTATTTCATGTCTAGCTTTCAAAGGAGGGAAGGAGAAAGGGACCAAACGTGTTTCACATGTAAAGTCATGCTATGTATTAAGAAGCAGAACTCAGAAGTAAGTGTTCAACACACCAGGAATTTTGGTGCCCCATTTCCCTTTGTTACTAGTAGCCTCTACTTTTGTCAGGTTAGTTTCATTTGTTTAAAGGTGGAATTATTGGTAGATTTTAACTTCAAATACTTTTAAATCCACTGAGTTAACTTGTGCCTCTCAACATTTGAAGCAGATTTTTTTCCTGTTTTCTCCCGTTCTTTCTCTTTGAAATGTACATAAAATCACATAAAATCTTAAGCATTTCCAGGCTGGAATTTGAGATGCAACCCATGAATTTGCTTTGTTTGCACGTTCTGCATACTGTCAAGACCCTGTGACGCTGTTTCCTACTGATATCAATGGAGGTCTAGTCATGTCAATGGAATTTCTCTCCTTGATGCTGACATATAATCTAATATTTCTGTTCAACTCTAAGTAATTTTGATTGACATGAAAAATGGTTAGTGCAGTTTAAGAAAAAGAAAACCCCAAGACTTTTTGTCAGGTCAAATACTTGTAAAAGTTTTCCTATGATTTCACTCCCATACAAATAAACTAGCCATCTATTATGAAATACAAGTGCTTAGCCTCTTCTATAACATCACTCTCTAGCCATTACTTTTTCTTTTAAATTAGTAGACGTTCCAGACTGTTGTTGAAGACATGCTGGCAGTACTTGAAAAATCAGAAATAATGCATCTGTTAGTGCAGGAAGCAGAAGTGGTATTTACTTCATGATAAAAACAGCAATCAGGGCAAAAGAATTGATAGTACTATAAAGTGTTTATGTGGAATTTAATGATATTGAGAGTAAAAGGCACCTAATCAATGTGCTGAAATGGAATTTGCAAGATTCTCATGGCCATACTGTATGGTCACCAGTTGCTTCTCTAGGTAATTTCCAAGGCTTCCTGCTGTCTGATGAAGCACAGGTGCTAAGGCTGTCATCTAAGGCAATGACTTATTAGCTTTTGTGGTACTATAGCCCTCATGTAACATGCACTAGATCAAGTGTATATATACAGAAATAATGTTTGGAATGATGACCCATGGAGGTGCTTTAGCTGTTCTCACTCTTCTAGCGTTGCTGTTGGTTTTTGTCATCTCTCATCATTATTTGGAAATCCATGAGATTCACTTTCTGTCTTAATTTCTCAGCAATCAAAGTTGCTTCACTGTAGCTTTATTGCAATTGATTTTCTGTTGATATGTCATACCACTAAGGAGTCTAAAGTAATATTGAGAAGTGAGATGCCCCAGGGCAAATGAGATCACTGAGAAACTCAGATGGCTGCAGCAAATCTCTTTCATTGTGCCAATCTCTTGTAGACAGTATCATCTTTCTGAGCATCACTGGCATGGGGTAAAAATATGTCTCTGTCATAGTTTGGAATGTATTATCTACAGAGCTTTTCTTCAAGGAAATTCACTCAGATGTTTCATCCTCCAGGTTTCATGACAGTGACTATCAATCAAAGTCACTGCCTGTTGATTATCTCTGTACCCTTTGAATAAACTAGAGAAATCTTTAATTACTAATAAATGCTTGCCAAGCATGGACATACGGGGGAGAAAAATCAGTCAGTCAAGATGCAGGTCCAGTGTAGATGCTGAATTACAATGAAAGGATATTTGGGAAAAGTAAATGAAATAATAATAATAATAAAAAAAGAATTAGTTGGAAAATCAGAAGTAATACACAGGAGAAAAAGAAGATTTGACAGGAGAGCAAAGACTTTATGGACCTATGGGCAAGTGCCTTTTCATCTTGTGATCTAATATCCCTGCCTGTAATTGCACTGATTGCGTTTTGGGAAGTACTACTAGAAGCATGTTTTATATATTGCTTCATTTTGTGATTTTTTGGTTATAAACAAATAGATACAGTTCCCAGTCGCTGTTCTGTCTTCCTTTGTTTTCTTAGGTTGAAGTATCTTGGGTTGTTTTTATGGTAATAAGCTTGCATAAGTGGGGCCAGACTTGAGGCGAAAACCAGAATGTAAACCAAGTTTTTCTGTATCCTTAAAGAGCTTACTAAACTGCTGTGCAGTTTTTGTGTCTTATTTATTAATTTGTTAAAGAAACTACAGAGATATGCAGAAATAAAGGAAAACAGGTCAAGTTGTACTTGTAAATAGGAGGTTACCACTGAATGTGGCAAGGAACAAACTTATATTTCTAGGTCAGAAAGAGACATCAAATGTAATGAAAACCACCTGAAAGGTGTTGGAGACTTTGCTCTTTTGCGTTCGGAGTGAAACCAGATTTTGCGTTGTAAAAGAACTCCATAAGCATAATTCAGTAAAATGAGAGAGTGATAAAAGACCTTTTACTTTCTTTTTTTTTTTTCCTTTTTTCTAGGATAAATTGCACTCAAATGTACAGGAATGTTCTTTTCTAGTTTGAGAGTAAGTGGGCTTGTATAATAAACATTCCTGTAACATTCAGGTGCTTTAGCCCAGACAGCTCAATTAGGACTATGCAGTAAAACACAACTTCTGTGCACTTTGTGAGCACTTAATGTGACTGAAAGCCTGTTAGCAGGAAATCTCATAGAAAACAGGTCCTGTCAAATGTTTAAGGAAATTGAATTGACATATATTTAACTCACAGATTTGAAAAGCAAGAGATTTCTGGATGGTGAGTAATTTAATTGTATTGTCATATTTGACTTCTCCCGTTAGTCTCCTTTATTCATTATTTTTAATACATTAAGAGCTGTGCAAAAGGGGGTGATGGGCTAATGTTTTTCAGCCAATTCTTTCTCAACACATTTTGCTTCCTCAGGCTTTTTTAAAGAGTAATTTTAAGAGCAGAGAAAAAAGTATTTTGATACATATAGCATTTTATCTATACCAGAACTTAATTATTTGTTGCATAATTTTAATTAATGATAACCTATTCTTTGTTCTTTGTAATGCTGTTGCCATTGTCCTGCAGTTAGGCCAGGAATTATTGGTTGGCTGTGGCCACTACCCCATGAATGCTGTTTCTGGTTTGCTTTTACTGAGTTGTGTGTTGCTTTGGACGAAGACACTTTCAGAGGGGACTTTCTCATCTTTTGTTACCTGGAAAAGCAGGTATCTCATTTATTCAGTGGTGAACACATTGGTGACAGCAATTCTGTATCATGACATTTGTTATGGGATGGGATGAATTGCACTCTGGAGATGCCTGTTTCTCAGTGAGAGCCTAGAGGGCTTGCTGAGGCTATAACTTCAGGTTGTTAAAGTAAGAAAAATCAGAACTAACTCTTTGTTTACTTTTTATCATGAAATACTCAAAGTTTGATGTGGGAAAATAAGATTAATGCTGAAGAGCTGCTTTCAGCCATAACTAAAGATTTGTTCCTTTGTTTATAGAATAAGTATTTCAAAATCAACGTGAGATTTAATCTTTAAAAGAAAATAAATGATGTCATATTGCCAGTCCTAGTTATTTTGCATGGTGAAGATGGAGACGAGATTCATAAATTGGTTCCAAGTGTGTGCTGCTTGGTGGAAGCCAGCAAATAGGTGACTTTTTCTCATGTGAATTGCACCTAGTTGTGCTAAATACACATTTAGTTCTGAAAAAAGGTGTGTGAAGAGCAGGTTGTTGTTACTACTTTAGATGAGATTTATTCCAGGTGTTTTGAATGATCAAAATTGAAGTGAGATTTTGGGTCACCCTTATGACCATGGGTAAGTGATGATTCCTCTCAAGAGATTACATAGTTGAAGAGATACCTGTTGTCTGTCTTCTACTCAGGATGGATTTTACACCAGTGATAACAACAAAAATGAGTCGTCTCATTGTTTAGAGATCAAATAACCATCTGCAGGCATCCAGTGTTACTTTTATAATTGCTGTTGTTGCATAAATGCATTAGGAACTGTATATAATGGGAGATAGATGCTCAGCAAGTGCTGATGGTAGTTCATGCTGATATAGCTTGAGGGTGGCAGATCCATCTTGTCATAGTGAGAAACTGCTATTCGCTTTAAGGCAGAGAGCAGATAGGAAAATCAAAGTTTGAGATACTATTTTAAAACAGTAACACTTCCAAATGTAGTTGCAATTTACATTTTCTAATTCACAAACAATAGGAATACAGAGAATATTTTGGCAAATATTTTTTAAAAGGAAGATCAAGTGCTTACGGAGGCACTTTTAATTTTTCCCTTTTATTGCTCAGCAGGGGAATCATCAACACTTCTGACTGAAAGTAAATATTGAAATGCTGCAATTTTCTTCAGAAGAACCAGTCAAATATTTACTGTTGTATATAGTGCCCTGTTTTTCATTACTTGCCAGAATACCTCATTTATTGAATGCTTCAATTATACTTTGAGTAGGTGATTTTGTGTTACGGTAGGCAATTTAAACATTGTACTGTTGAAAATAGTAGTTGAAGGCTAAGAGAAATGGATTTTAAAATGGATCAACCAGGCTAGCCTGCTGTCTGCTAGTGCTGCTCTAACTCAGAAATGCTGCTGTTTTCCTAATGAAGCTTAGCCGACTTATAATAATCGCTCTATTTCCTTACAAGGGAGTAGACACACCACCACTTTTTCTTCTTAATGAGTTCACTTTACTATGAACATCTAGTGGCATATAACCTGTAATGATTTTATTACAATTAACTACATTAGACCTTTTTCAGCATGTTCCTGAAGAAACGTGGGCAAGTCATTACTACTTTTACATGCAAGTCCTACATACAAAGGTTTTAAAGCAAGGGCACTTAAATGCAGGTTTAGGTGTTGAAGTTAGGAATGATTGTGTGACATGGGTGCTGTCATGAAGAGCTCTACAAAGGATATGGAAGCTCTGATTGAGGTTAGACGGGATGCCTGTTGGCTGTTGTACATTGGTAAAACCGTTACATGCAAATTATGTCAATCAGCTGGGTAAGATTCTTACATCTAGTCCATTACTTCTGTTTAGTGTTTGATTCTGAGAGAGAAATGTGTGCTGCCTGATATTTGTCTAGTGCAACAGTATTTGATAGTCAGAAACAGCCTGGACCTTCCAGCCACTTAACCTTTAGCACTGCACTGACATGGCTAAACTGAACACGTTGTAGTCTCAGGCTCCTTCTGTAGTCACTTAATGGACGTAAACACATTCCACAAGCCATTCACTCCTTTGAAAATCTGAATTGCTTTCTGAAAGTGCCTGTCTCTGATGATTATAGAGGGAACTTATGGTTATTGCACACCTACCTTTGGTATCTCAGTTAAGTGTGATGAATCTGAACGTCATTGCTGTAGGATTCACACTGAATGATGGTCCTTTCTCTAAATGTAATCTGAAAATCAATGGAAATCGATAGTATTTACCAAACCTTGATGGAGATGTTAGGAAATCTTGCAGAGGTGTGGTTTAACTTTGCAGTAAATCTAGTAAAGATTGTGTACCAGTCTTGTAAGGATTCTATACCCTGAAGGCATTCGTGGGAAGCTGTTACGGATCTTGTAGCTAAAACTGTGTATGTGCCTACCGCTGAGAGGAAAATACTGTTTTAGATAGGTATGACATTTATTTTGTGCAGAGACAAATAATAGGGTAAGATAGAAGGCTGAAAGTCTTGCTCTTGACACTAGCTGAGACCATGAATGCCCTAATGCATCCAAGTTATCATGACATAGCTATAGCCACAATGACTAGAAAGGTGTTAAGTGGTGTTGAAGAAGAAATAAAAGAAATTGGCTTCAAATATTCTGAGTGTGATGAGGTCAGTGTGTCTTTTATTTATATATTCATACATTTAAATTAATGTACAGTTCACTGAAAGGGGAAGAATCCCCTAATTTGTGGAGGGCTGCTACCAGACAACTAGACAAAAGAAATGATGAAATAAGATTTCATAATATAGGAAAATAATAATCTGGAACTAGAAAGACAGGGAATTCTTAGAGATGAAAAAAATAAAGCACCAAGAGCTGTATAACTGGCCCTCTTAGCAGATGCAAGGACATGCCTCTTAAAGGTACAGTTGGGTCCATTATTAGTGGAGCGTGAAGAATGTTCTCTACGGTGCAGATGTCCCTTATCAGTGTGCAGTGTGTTTCGTAAGGTATGCCAAATGTTTAACAAAGCTCTAGATGCAACGAAGCAACAAGAAGTGTGACTCCCTAACAATGTCCCCTGTTGACCCTGCAAATTTCTTGGCTGGAAACTGATGGAGAAATAAAGCTGCTTTAGAAATGGCATTGACTGCCCTCACTTGCTCTGCTCCACAGGAAAACCATGCCAGTGGTGGCTGAGGGATAAGGGAGAGCAGTAGGAGACTGTCGTACTTCTCTGCCTTCTCCTTCGTGCCACTAGGGCAGAGGTTCCTGTTCGCAATTTAAGTCCCTGCTAAGAGGGCTGGTAAAGCGTAAACACTTGGGTGGTTTTTACAAAGCCTAGTTAAAATGACTGTGTATAAGTAATTCCTCTGGTATTTTTCAAAGGTAGTCGTTCTGTGGAAAGAAATAGAACCACCCCAGAGAGTTTGCTTTATTTGTGAAGACGATGCCGCTTTGTAAACAATAATACTAGATAATTGACAATTTTATACATAATCAATGCCATCACTGAGCTAAACCTTCAGAAACCCTTCAGAAAATGAACAAGAGTGACTGTGTCATCACAGATAGAGATGGAACAGGAAGAGACAGTCCCTAATGGTAACCTAAGAGTTGAGTTGGTCAAGTAGATTGTTAGACCAGGTTGTTATTTGGAAGAGAGCGTTTGGGCTATTAGACCACATATGTAAATGCATTCCAAACCTAACCATCTGGATGGAGCAATCCCCATCATAAGTGTAGAGTGTGAATGTGCAAACCACTTGATTTTGAAAGCAAGCTGCTCCGTTTGAAGTAAGACTCTTTCCTTAAATGTAATATACTTACTATACAAATATCTGGAATTCCTATTATTTTAAGGCTCTTATAATATTCTCCTGAAGTGATGTTTATGAGAAATCTTAGTAAGGTATGAAAGCATCTTCTGTAAAAATATGTTGTGTGCTAGTCATCTCCAGGATTTATTGAATTGGTCTTTAGGAAGACTGCTGGTGTGTGTAAATGGATCCATTTCCAGGGCTTTAGACTCACAGAACCCATGTTGGAAGGGATCTCAAAGCAGGTACAGCTAAAGCAGATTACTCTTGTCAAACTTGAATAAATGTGTTTGAAGCAGACAAACCCCTTTAGAAATATTGGAAGAACCCCCCCACACTTCCTTAGTGGAACTGGAGAATTCAAGGTATTATTTTTCTAACTGCAGTTGTCATCAGAATCTCTGCTCTTTGGAAAACCTGATTCTTTGCCCTTCCTATGGGATATCATTGCAGTAGCACAGAAAATCAAAACCTGCTGCTCAACAGGTGGAAAAAAAAGTTTGCTATATTTTGATTCGTTCTCTGGTGGTAGAAAATAAAACCCAAATCTCTCATTACTAAATGCCTGAGGTAGAAAGTTAATGACCTAATCTGAATGTGAACTAGCCTCGTAGTCTTCATACAGAATTTACATATAAAGTCTGCTTCCAAGAATATGCTGAGAAATAATGTGGAATAAAACTAGGGATAATCTGGTTAGTCTAATGATTTGTGATGCAGATTCTTGCCCTAGGTTAACTTTCCTTCAGCAAAATTTTAAAAAGCCATGATCAAAACCTATTGCTGATCTTTAAAACTGTACTTAACCTTTGGGATTCAAATTTGTCTTCCATGAAGTTAAATATTAGGAAATTTTCTGCCTATAATTAAGCTAGCTAGAATTCTTTGGATGGAAAACACTAAACAAGCCTGAGAAAGCCTACTAAAGCCGATGGGAAAACTAACTAGATGGAATTGGTTCCTCTAACTGGAAAACACAGCTGTTAGTTGCCAATAAAAACAACAAAACTTGCAATAGGGAGCTGAAACAATCAGCTAATTCATAGGTCAGTTTAAGTCCAATTTTGAGAATAAATAGTTTTCACAAGCACAGAGAAATCTCCCAAGTAGCAAAAAATGTATTCCAAGCCCTGGCTTTTAGATCTTTCCTTGAGAGAAAGATACAACACACAGGTTATTTATAGCAATATGTAATTTATATTTCCCTTGTTATATGGAACATGAACTTCATTTTTTTTAAGGTACTGAAGAACGTTTAAATTCATAGGAAAGCAAAGATAATTTTTTTCCTAACACATATATTTATTTCCTGAACTGGCTGAGACATTTCTCTTGACACCTATTAAGCTGACTTGAAAAAGAATATAGAAAACCAAGCCTCCAAGATTGCATATACCAGAATTAAAGGCAGAACAAATAATACAAAGAAAATCAGGAACAGTTTCACTTCAGAGTAGGCCAGTAGATGGCAAATAGAGTTCAATACAGCAAAGTGCTAGATAATTAAAACTGAAGGAAGTAAATAATCTTGGGAATACCTGCTAAGTGGAACAATCATCCAGCACAGTGAGCAAGAAAAAGATCTGGGGATTGTTGCAGAAAAAATTTGTTGAAACCATGATCCCATCAAAGAGTTTTAGTAAAACAGGTAAATTGCATATTAGGTTGTATTAGAAAAGTGAGAAGACATAAGATGAAGGAAGACTATAGTGAGCACATACTAGAAGCTACTGAAGTTGCTGAACACTTTTGTTATAAACCTTTTTGACATTTGCTGAAGTGGCACAGAAGACTGTTGAACCTTCCTTTGGTTATTGCCAGTTAAATTTATTTTGTCTTCTAAACCTGGGGTATGTTCTTTCAGTGATTTGTTTTGTATGACAGTACATTGGGCTTGCTGCAGTTTTCTACCCATAGCTGTATGAATAAAGATTTCAGTGATTTCAGTGGTTGGTTTGGTTTTCTTTTAATATTTATTTATTTAGTTTTAAAAATTATTCTGGAGTTTGGGCTGGACCCATATTTAAGTTTGGTCAGAAAGAATATTCTCACTGATTTACCATGAATAGATCAGCTTATTTGGTCCTGCCCAGTCACTTGTGCCAGCTGCATGAAGGGAATTTGTAACTGACTGTAAAACTATTTTGTCGATATTCTGAGGCACCTCTGGGAGTTTGCTCTGAAATCCTATTTGTGATTTCTTTGCATGTCATTTTCAGATTGGCTTAAGGGCTACTGCTCTTAAGGTTTTGTTGAAATAATCAGCTTGCAGGTGATTGTAATATTTTCAAGAAATACCTTTAACAAAATGTTCTAGAGCACCAGGGACTGGCACAATTTCCAGGTTGATAATTTGAGATCTTCTCAGCAAAAGATTCCATGATTTCCCAAAAATTTTAATTTACAGGATTTCTCCAAGAGGCTTTTCTATTCCCAAGGCACTGCTGTAGATGTGTTTATGAAGATTTTAAAGCTTACCAGGAATTAGGGGAGGTTGCTGGTGGGGCTTGTTTGAGAACTTATCCTAGCCTTGGTCTGAAATAGCTTTTATGCCTTTAAAAGGTT